>NC_135486.1:124756735-125077736 GCF_052094955.1 Ictidomys tridecemlineatus
AGCCTCCCATGTTTCAGCTTTTATATCCTCTCTGTGAAACATTGTCTTGCCTTTGAGGGTGACTGATGGGGGGCATCTGTGCATAGCTCCTTATAAACAATTGTGGCCTGTGGTGTGAGCCCCAGTGTTCAGTGCTACTCTTAACAGGAGCAAAATTTGGAAATATAGGTGCTACTTAAGCGTGGCACCTATAACTGCCAAAGTGATTTATGTCATCCTCAAGTGGAAGTAGACTGCATTTCCAGAAGTAAAGTCCGCACCTTCTCAGGTGTGCAGGGACATCCATGGACAACATTGAAATAAATGTTGAAAATGTAGGAATAGTGCATCCTCCCTTTGAAGGTGCATCTGATGGTTGACCTGCCGGGGATGCCACCCTTGTCTTTGGACAGTCTGGGAGAAGGGTCTTGGGACTGGTAGACTGATATCAGACTTCAGTTATGGGACAGTTAGGGAGAACTCTAAGGGAACAAGGGGCTCTGTCTCCCAGGAGTAAGTACTGGATACCTGAGAGGAAGTAGCAGGGGAGTCAAGGCTGGAAGTCACAGTCTGCATGGAAAGGCTTGGATGCTGGGATGAGAGCTGGGACTTTGTCCTGTTGGCAACTGGGAGCTTTGGAAGGGGTTGAACAGTGGAGGGCCATGGTCAGCTGATCCTGGGGAAATTGAACACTTCACTCCTGCCCCCTGGCGGTTCAAGGACCACCTCATGTCCTCCCCTCCCCCCAAAAAAAGGTCAGGAATTGGGCTGGGCTGTCCTGGCTGTGGTGACCCTGGTCTTCTCCTGTCTCCAGAGAGATCTTGGTAGAGGAGAGCAATGTGCAGAGGGTGGACTCCCCAGTCACCGTGAGTATACTCTGTCCCTGAAGCCCTGGCTTGATCTTTTGAAACACCATAAGTCCACCCCTCATTTCTGGGGTCCCAGGGAGCCCGGTGTCTGTCTCCTCTCCTTTCTTCATGAGTGCCCCACTCTAAGAAATGCATGTTTTGGGAATTTTGATTTGTTTGGGATGCTCTTGGCTAGGGCAGAGGGAATCCAGTTTGGTGAGTGACTCTGGTCACATTTCTGTGGCTCTGCATCTGTAGTCTTATTCTGGGTACTTGGAGGGAGGGAGGGGCCAAGTCCTCCAGGAGCAGTCAGTAGCATTGGGAAAAGAAAAAAAAAAACAGTTCTGGCCCCTGCCAGTGGGGCAGTTGGCACTCAGGGTGGGATGGCAGGTGACACTACAGCAGGCTGACTCTGGGCAAATAGTAGATGTCCAGCCTGGAGTTGTGGCAGCCTCAAGAGCCATGAGTCTCTTGAAAGCATGAGGTGTTTTGGGAACAGAGGGGCCATCCCTCTGACCACTGCGTGAGTGCCAACCCACCTTCATACTTTTCAGGTGTGCGGCGACATCCATGGACAATTCTATGACCTCAAGGAGCTATTCAGAGTGAGTGTAGGGAAAACTGGGGCTTGTGAGCTGGGAGTGACTGGAGGCTCCACTTATTGACAGGGAAGTCCTTCCTTTGGTGGCATGAAGGGGAGCAGGAAGCTTCTAGTTGGATGGACCTTTTGTGAAAGAAGGGCCTCAGCTGGATAGGAACATGGGCCGCTGCAGTGGTCCAAAAGACCAAGCAGAACCTTCTTCCTCCCCACAGGTGGGTGGCGATGTCCCTGAGACCAACTACCTCTTTATGGGGGACTTTGTGGACCGTGGCTTCTACAGTGTTGAAACCTTCCTTCTACTCCTGGCACTTAAGGTGGGAGCCCCTGGCTTCTAGAGCCCATGCCTGGGCCATCTCAGGCCAGCCTTTCTGTATCCTGGCCACTGTCATTTTTCCACTTTGGAGCTGTGCTGCTGGCTCTGGACTGATTCTGTTTGGTGGGCTGTTGCCTTGACTCAGGGCCATCTGACCCAGCCTTGGACAGTGAGGCTAATGGGGCAGTACTGGGGGAGAAAGAGAGGCTGGCTTTGTTGAGAAGGTGGCAGTCACTGAGTATGGCTGGATATAGTATCCATTGGTGGAAAGAGATGGAGGGGCCAGAGAGCCTTGAGCATCACGGAGGACCCGGGTCTGGCAGGTAGAAGAGTAGCCATTGGGTTTGTAGCTGAAGTGGGGAGGGGTCTGTTTACTTCCTCTGAAAGAGGAGCTAGGGACTTGTGAGGCAGATGACACTGTATGATTTATGCAAGAAATGACATGAGTCTAGGCCAGGACAAAGGTTATGAACACAGAGTGAGGCTGTCAGACGTGTGGAGAAACAGAGCTTGGATCCCAGCCCTGGTTTGGTGGCCACCCCTAGGTTCGCTATCCTGACCGCATCACCCTGATCCGGGGCAACCATGAGAGCCGGCAGATCACGCAGGTCTATGGCTTCTATGATGAGTGCCTACGCAAATATGGTTCGGTGACTGTGTGGCGCTACTGCACTGAGATCTTTGACTACCTCAGCCTGTCAGCCATCATCGATGGCAAGGTAGGCTGGCCACGAGACTCCTTGGGGCGGGAGTGATGGGGGAGACTCTGGACCTGTGCCTTCTTCCTCCTGGTCTCGCTCTCCTCTCTAGATCTTCTGTGTGCACGGGGGCCTCTCCCCCTCCATCCAGACTCTGGACCAGATCCGGACAATTGATCGAAAGCAGGAAGTGCCACATGATGGACCCATGTGTGACCTCCTCTGGTCTGACCCTGAAGGTGAGGGGTGGGCAGGTGGGGCAGGGCTAGTCTGGCGGTACCTTCATTAGTTGAGACTGGTTAAAGCAAGGACCTTGACGGGACAGGCTAGACGGGAAGGGTCTAGGGAGGAGCAGGGCAGGGCTGGTCCACACTGCCTTCTGTCCTCCACCTGTAGGCTGGCTGGACCCTCCGTGGGGAGCAAGGGGGGTATGCTGGATCCCAGAGAGGGGGTCATGGTCAGAAGGCTGTTTAGGACAAAATCACTGGCTCCCTGCATGGCAAGGGGCTTCAGGACCTGACAGCAGCTTCTTCATAGGTCAGACCTCAGAATGAAAGCTCCCCAAGGACCCCTCATGTTGTGGAAGTCCCTGCTGCTGTGGAGTAGAGCTGAGAGTTACAGTCAGGACTCTTGAGTACCAGCCAAGGGCCCAGCCTCCCCTTTGTCACTGCCACTCAGACTGCCCTGCCAGGTCTAGGGTGACCGACCTTTCACTCCTCCTGGGCCACGACAGTGCTTATTCGCACTGATATTGCTGGTGGCTCTCACGAGCACCTCCTCTCACTTGCATGCACACCTGTTTGGACAGTCCATTGAATGGTCACTGTGATTAGGAGGTGGAACCAGACCCCAGCATTCTTTCTCCAGCTTATCCGCTCCAACATTTGCAGTCCTCTCCCTCAGAAACCCCTAGAACATATATATTCCAGGGTAATCTTGCTGCCCGGGACTCTGGTTGATTGGAGGAAGGTGACAGGATATTCACCTTTAAGGGGCAGTGGGCAACCGGAGAAGCCTTGAGGACCTCCTCTCCCCATCTCTACCTTATTTGCCTCAGATACAACAGGCTGGGGTGTGAGCCCCCGTGGAGCCGGCTACCTGTTTGGCAGTGACGTGGTGGCCCAGTTCAACGCAGCCAATGACATTGATATGATCTGCCGTGCCCACCAACTAGTGATGGAAGGTTACAAGTGGCACTTCAATGAGACCGTGCTCACTGTGTGGTCAGCACCCAACTACTGCTACCGGTGAGCTGGTGGGACCGGGAGGTCGGGGTGGTGATGGGGAACCTAGGCTGACCCGTTCCTAACTCTGCTGCCCCTTATTTCCAGCTGTGGCAATGTGGCAGCCATCTTGGAGCTGGATGAGCATCTCCAGAAAGATTTTATCATCTTTGAGGCTGCTCCCCAGGAGACACGGGGCATCCCCTCCAAGAAGCCGGTGGCCGACTACTTCCTGTGACCCTTCGGCCCTGCCCCCTCCAACCTTTCTGGCCCTTGGACCACTGTGACTCTGCCCTCTCCCCAGTCGGAGGCTGGGCAAGGAGGGGCTGTCCCCAGCTCTGCTCTTCCCCCAAGAGGGCGTTTCAAGGGTGAGGACTTTCTCTGGAGAGGTTTGGAGCCTTAGCTCCATGCTCCTCCTCTCCTTTCTCCCCACTTGAACCATGAAGTTTCCAGTAATTTTTTGTTTTTCTTTTTTCCTTTTTTTTGTTTGTTTGTTTTTAGATAAAAGTTTTGAGAAAAAAAGAAAAAAAATTCTAATAAAAGAAAAAAAATGGTTGTTGGGTTTATGTCAGTTTTGATTGGGGGTGAGCAGAGATGATGGCCTGGGACCTGGGTGGGCATCAGGACTTTCGCTCCTTGGCCCTAATCCTGCCAGGAAGGCAGCTCTCCGGTCAGTCCACTTGCCCAGAGCCTCCAGTGACCACTCCCAGAGGCCTTCTCCATGCCAGGTAAAGGAGCAGCCTTGTTTAATTCTCAAAACAGCTAGTATTAGGAAATTCAGATTTCCTCGATTTTCCTAAAGAGGAAAGTGGCCCAGAGCAGGTTGATTCGTGAGCACAAGGTCATAGAGCTGGAAACAGGCAGTTCTGGATCTGCCTGGGTTACCCCACAAAGCCTTCACTGGCCCAGCGCTGCCCAGGGCCAACACCACAAGCCCAATGTTTCCTGAGCACTGATGTCTTTTTGAGTTTTATTAACAAAAATACTCTGGTCCTGAGAACAGACTGGTGTGGCTTGCAGTGGTGGCAAGTGGGGCCACAGGAGGTGGAGATGCTGGGCTGTCCCCATTTGGCCAGGCAGAGCCTCCTTCCATTCACACGGAGGTGAGAGCCGGGAAGGGGAAGCTGGCCCCAGCTGGACTCCCAGCAGCCTGGCTTGGGCTTTGAAGCCAGAGGGGGTGGGAGTGAAATCAAGGTGTGAAGTGGGGTGGGGGACAGGCCCAAGGCAGCCATTTGGTGTGGGGGATGGGGACAGTGGAATGAGGGGGCTACAGTGCTGGGGGAAGGGAACTGGAGATTGTGATGGAAGATGAGGCAGAGGGGCGACGGCTCAGTACATTGGTTTGGAACCCACATCCAGGTATCCCCCAGGGCCTGGGTATGGCAAGGGGAAGGGGCCCCCTTGAAGGAAGTGTGGAGCAAAGGATGCTCCGGGTGGAGCTGCTGGGTACCCTGAGCCCCCGGGCCCAGGCTGCAGCTCCAAAAATGCAGCTGAGTAGGGGGCTGGGCGCCCAGAGTCTGGAGCCTCAGGGAAGGTAGGGTTCCTGAAGTAGAAAGACAGCTGTCAGAACAGGAGAGAAGGGACACCTGGAAGGAGCATTCCAACCCTGTGTCCTTGTCCCACTCACCTGGTTGGTAGGTGATTGGGAGCCCCATGGAAAGCTGCAGGGTGCAGGAGATAGGCCTCAGCACTGGGGCCACCACATGGAGGAGCTGGGGCAGGAACAGCTTCCTGGGGAGCTGAGGCCTGCTCTGGATCTGACTCACGCATGTCCCCACCCAGGGTGGAGTCACAGGGACCCCCTGGGGTATCTGGGGAGACAGAAGGGGCTGGTTGGGCCAGGGAGGATCAGTGTTGTAGGCCTGGCCCCATCACTATTAGGACAACTCACCTCCACTCCCATAGGCCTCTGTGGCTACTGGCTCTGGGCCTCGAAGTTTCCTCTTCACACGGGCATCCCGCTCCCTGAGGAACAGTGGTGATGATGATGATGATGATAATGATGATGATAGTAATGATGATGATGGCACTATTAGTACTTACCAGGTGCCAGGCATTTCACCCTCCCAGGGACCCTATCAGGCAGGTGCCATTATTATACCCATTTTACAGATGAAGAAACTAAAGGCCAGAGAATTAAGGGATTAGAAAGCAGAACTGATTTATTCCCCACTTGAACTTTCAGTGTCCTGCTGTTTTTAGAATCAGTGGAAACTCTCCCAAGCTGCAAATCTAAGACATGGCCTGACCCCAGCCCATTTCCCTCTGCCCCAATCTCCATCAGCTGCCATCTCCTACCCGCTCTTCGCCTACTGAACTCATCCCTTTTGTCTTAGGTCAAGCAAAACTTCCTCAAGAAAGACCTCCCTGTCCTCCCACAGTGCCACAGACCCTTCCTCATGCTGTTTATCACAGTCACACTTTTACATTTGATGGAATGATCCTGTGGGTCATGTCTATCTCTTCTGACAGAGGGTAAGCTCCTTGAGGGTAGGGGTCCACCTGGAGAGGGCTGTACTCAGATGCCCAAGTCCTTGCTATGGAGCCTAACCTAGCTTCCCATCACCTCCCTGACTTGCCTTCTCACCGACTCCACTCCACTCACATGGTAGGTATGTCCTGCCTCAGGACCCTTGCACACACAGCTCCCACTCCCAAGCATGCTTTTTCCCACTTACCACACAGCTTCCTCTACTTCCTTCAGGTCTTTTCTTAAATGTTCTTTCCTTGGGGAGACCTTCCTAGACCATTTATCCACCTCCTCACCCCAGCCTTCCTATCCCTTCTCTGATTTATTTCTCTTTAGAACATAATGCTAACGTACTTTATTTATTTATTTTGTTTACTTACCCATTAGCATTGTCAGCATCATGAGGACACGGGCTTTGATTTGCTTTGTTTACTTATGTGTCCCCCATGCCTAGAACAGTGGCTGGCATACAGCAGGTGCTAAATAAGCATATTCATTGACTCAATGAGTGAATAAATGTTTTTATTTACCATTGCATTCCTGACATCTGACACAATGCTGGGCACATTAGTGAGCAATTAATAAATATTGTTGAACAGATCGGCGAATGGACAATGCTCACCTCTTGCAGTTTCTGCCATTCTCTCGGAAGCCTTTGGCAAAGGGATTGGCTGCAATCTTGAGTTGTGTGATCTGGGGGCACAAATCCAGGTCAAAGCTCCTGCAGCCTGGGCAGGGTGCTGTTACCCCCTCAAGCAGAGTCACTCACCCGTGGGTTCTGGTAGGCTGTCACAGAGATGAACGTGGTCTCAGGGAAGCGAAAAGAGGCCACACCCCCCCAGTGCTGGCTGCAAAGCTGGGCGGCCCGCACAAGGTGTATGCGGGGCTGATACTTGTGCATGGAGTGCAAGATCAGCTGGAAGGGAAGAAATGGGAGTGATTCCTTGTCTGGGGACCCAGCCTTAGCTTCTACCTAGCACCACCCCTAACCCCTATCCTGGAGTTCCAGCTTGGGCCTCACGTGGCCATGGGGGTCCAATGTGCTATTGGTGAGCTTGACACGATGAAAGGACACAGGCTGCCGCATCCAGTGGGCACCAGTGGCAGGAGAATCAGGGTGAATATAGACACGATCAGGCAGGCGGGGCTCTGCCTTGCCGCTGGGCTCCCAGCGCCGGCCCTGCCAGCGGTAGCGAGCCCCATCCACTGGAACCACATCCAGAAGAAACAGGTAGCGGGCCTCAGGGTCCAGGCCAGTGACTGACACTCGGCAAGCAGGAAACATGCGCCTGCACAAGGCAAGAGAAGGGAGAGGCCAGGAGCTACCTACTGGCCAGAGGCCGGCCTAGCACCAGTAAGGGAACATCAGGTAGTCAGTTCTGGCAGAGAAACATCAAGGGAGGTGGAATTAGAACCCAAAGGCAGAATCAGAGTTGGAAGACTGATTCCATTTTACAGATGGAGAAATAGGTAATCTGACCAGATCACAAAGCAGTTTAGAAACAGAGCCTACTTGCTGAAGGAGTTGTGGCTAACTTTTCTCCCTGCAATATTGTCAGGAGTCTCATGCTCCCCACCTTGGTTTCCTTATCTGATCTCTATCACCAGTCCCTACAGCTGTTAATTTGTTTCAGAAAAAATAAGACCCTACCTTCAGAGAGGAGAAGATTTACCATGCTAGGGCCTGAGCTCCTGTCCAGATAAAGATCTTGTCACAGGCCACACACTGACCACTTGAGCCTCAGAGGTCAGCCCTTACCTAGTCACATATTGATTCCTATTCAAATTAAACATGGAGCTGATCCAGGTTTCCCTGAGACTGGCCACCAGCTTGATAGATCCCAGACATAGTCTAAATCCTGATTCCAGCCACAGACCCACTCCTGATCTAGGCCACACACTAACCTATAAACCAGTCAGACTTCCTGACCTTGGTTAAGACTGATCTGTGACCCTTAATAGATTGGCCCCCAAACCCAACCACAGACTCCAAAATTGACCCTTGACACTTGCCATAGTCCTGATTCCATCCACATTCACTCATGCCCCAGGCCATAGTCAAATTCTGAACTTGGGCTGAACTCCAGCCCTGAAGAAACTCCCAAACCCAGTCTGGTGTCCAGGATCTATCTTTCCCAAGAGACCCCAGAAGAAATTGATCTGGCCAGCCCTCACCTGCCGGCTTTGGTGATGATCATCTCTGTCCCCACAGCGCTGAACTCCTTCCACAGCTCCTGGTTCTCCAGGCTCAGGCTGACCCCAGGGAGGGAGTGAAGGGCTTCTGCAGCTGGTGGGGCTGGCTCAGTACCCAGGGTAGGGGGCAGAAGGGGCAGAGGTGGGGCTGCAGCTAGGGTGCGGGGACCAGCCTCAATCCCGGACAGGAAGCAATCCAGTTTAGGGGTATCCAGATCTGGAGATGTGGGGAGAATGAGAAACCAGCCGAGGGTCACAGCCGCCAAAACCCCTAACCAGCAGCAAGTCCCACCGCTCACCGGGGTAGCGGTAGCCCTCTGCCAGGACAGGAGGGAAGCTGGAGTCCCCACCGGGTTGGGGGGGGCCCAGACGGTAGCCGGTCCCCAAGGAGGGGTACAACTCTCGTGGATGGTACATGTTGTAGTCCCTCTGGCTTCAGGTCACGCTGCCTATAGTCCCCGGTGCTGAGAGATGGCCCCTTTATAGCTCACAGCTCAGCCCCTTCCAGACCCGGGATCACAGCCCCTCCCCTCTTTGAGGCCCTGGAGGTGGGCTGGAGTGGAAACCCCTGGGGCCTCGAAGGGGTCCAAGAGGGGGCCGGATACCTGTACCTTCCCCTTCCCCTCCCCCATGGGCGGCTTCATTAGCCCCGACCCCCTGCCCCCTCATTACATAATTAACTCCTCGGCCTGATTGATCCCCAGGGCTCGGACAGGGACGCAGTTTGGCGCTTCCGGACAGCTGGTCCCCGTTCCCACGGGGGGAGCCCCGGCTAGGGACAAGCTACGGGGGGCGGGGCCTGGACCTTGGGACCTAGCCCTTAGTCCTGAGGCAGACCCTGGCGTCCCAGATTTTCTTGCTAGTAATCTCCACGCCCTCATTTGGGAGAACTGGGCTTGGAGGAAAGGAGCGTAATTGGAGGGAAAGTGCCGGGTTGGAGGGAAGCGGCCTGAGCTAATAATTACGTGGGACACTGGAGACCTCGACGAGTCCATAGCAGAGAACTGAACCCATTCCTTCCTGGTCCCCATTCTGAAAAACCTCTACCCTTCACCAAGTCTCAAAAGTTGAGGGACGCATGTAGCTCTACAGTCTCGACTTCTAGCGCAGGGTTGCCCATAAGGTCCAACCTCGGCATACTCGGAACTACACTTCCCAGAAGACTCTGTGCGAAGGCGCGCGTTAAGGAGATAAGTAGACTGCGCTGGGGCCTCTGGGAGTTGTAGGCTGGACGAGGGGGGCGGTGAAGCGGGCAGCTTGGCATCCTCCCAGGAGACCTGCCTCTAGGCGGCGGCCAAGCACTAACGCAAGACGACGTAGATCACTCGAGGTCAAGGCCTAGGGCCAGTGTGGGCTCAATGATCCCACAGGTAGTGGAGACCAGCTTGGAAGGCCATGCCTGAACCATGCTCCGTTGGGGTCCGGAACGGAACAGGTCTATAGGGGCAGGAGTCTTTATTCCAGTTTCCCCCTCCCGGATTCCACGTGAGCCTGGGGCTGTCGCCACTTCATTGTTTTATTATATACAAACGCTACAGAACGAGGGGAACAGACGTGCGTGGGGTAAGAGGGGCTCGGTGGGAGAAGTTCACAGGGCAGACGGTGTACTGGGGCCAAGAGAGCAGCACACAGGCCATATCTATGGGGCAGGCGGGACTGGAAGGGGTTAAAAACGAGATCCAAGCCAGCCAGATCGCAGGGAAATGCGGGGGTGTCGTCCCCCCTTCTGATCTCCCCCCAAGGTCACAGTGCATGCAATAAAATATATGTACAGGAGCTGGATTCTTCCTCTGCGGGGCCCTGAAGGTCCAGAGCTCCCTTCAGGAGGAGGGAAGCCAGTGGCGCCCCCTGGCGGCCAGGCCAGGCTGGAGCCACATGCGTCAGGAGCAGGGGTCAGTCCCAGCCGTTGTCTTTGATCATGTGGTTGAGTTCAATGATGTACTTCCCCTCTTTGTACTTCTGGCTGCTCTCAAAGGCTTGCTCCTGAAAAAGGAGGCGGGAAGCAAGAGCTTTACCATAGACACAGGGCTGGGGAATGGATCTGATTGGCTCCATTTTACATATGAGGAAACTGTCCCAAAGAAGCCAAGCTACCTGCCCACAGACACAGAGCTGTTCCTCACTAATAAGAAGTAGACAGAACTCTGAATCATGGGTACTTTTTAAGCACTGACAGTCTCAACAGAGAAGACATGGAAATATTTAAAAGATTTCATAGTCCTCAAGCAAACTGGTGGCTTGAGGGCCATTTCAGCCTACACATGGTTTTATTTGGATAACAGAATTTCATGAAAATAACTTTAGAATGTGAGAGGCTTGATCCCTGTGCCTCAAAACAAACAAACAAACAAAATCCCCAAAACTTTAATATACTATAGGCGCACATGCTTACTCCCATTTATCCTAGCCTGCTCTTCCTCTCTGTTATTCCTTTTGCAAATCCACATTATCTGGTTGGCCTCAAAAACTTGAGTTTTTAATCTTTAGCCTAGGCTACCTCTTTATTTTTCAGAGGTCCAGAGAAGCCAAGCCACTTGTCTAGAGACACACAGCAAATGTGTGGCAGGGACAAGAGCTGAACTGCTCAGGTCAGACTGTCTGTTTTATCTGGGGTACTCACTTCACAGAGGAATTCCAAACAATGCCTGCCCAATTGAGTACCTTACAGATTCCCAAGAGCATCTTCCTTTGCTACGTCTAATCTGATCCCTGTTACAATCTTGGGTGCCAGGTGGTGGCTTTATCCTCCAATGTCAGATAAGGAAATGAGACTCAGGGCAGTGAAATCAGATCCTGGACAGCAGCAGTGGCAATGTGGCAATGGAAGAGAAGGCCTGTGGACCCAAGTTCCATGTTGCTCTGGGGTCTTGAGCAACTTCTTTGATCTTCTGAATGATAATATAAGCCAGTGGGCAAGGATTTGGAGTTAAGAAGAAAGAACAAAAAAGAACCGAATAGGATTCTGATTCCTATTCTGATCAGTTTTATGTCTTGGGCAAATTACCTAACATCTCTGGGAAATATATGCCAGGCACATAAAAGTGCACAGTATATAAGCATTCAATAAATGAGGAAATGGTTATTTCCTCATCTCTAAAACAGAGATGCTGATGCCTTTGAAAGAAGGGGTGGGTTATGAGAAAAATTCTACAAGTGCCTGTAGAATGCAAAAGAAGAAAACATGGTCAGGAGCTGAAAAGACAGTTTGGCTTCTCTCTGAGGGCCTATGCACTCTGAAAAGTTGCCAGTTGACCACTTGTGAGAAACAGGTGATGTGAGGTCAGGTCAAAGGTTACCATGGGGTCAAAAATAACTGACTCACATATTTCCAGCCCAAAGTGGTCTTGCAGTTCTCGCAGTGGATGTCAGCGACAGCATGGAGGCCTGTCAGCAGCACCCGCTCCTCGGCTGGCCCGCAGCCCACATTCACCCTGCAGGGACATGGGGCAGTTTCAGGAAGTGTCCCACCATCGCAGAGCCCTCCTCCAGCTTGTATCCACTGCATCTGGCCTTATATTCCAAGAGAGGGGTGATCACGGTATCCTGCCTGACCCAGGGGACTCTGGGAGTCTCAGCATGATACCAGGGGTCATAGGTCACAACAGAGGTCAGGAAAAAGAAAGGAGGGGGCCAGATACTCACACAGAATTGAAGAGGTAGGCACGCCCCTGACTGCCCTGGAAGGACTAAAGGATGGGAAGGGGAGAGGAGGGGGTCAGGGTTACTGGTGGGGAGCTGCCAGACAGCCCATCTAGCCTCCCATTCCAGCCTCAACTGTATCCTGGTTACCTTGGAGATGAGGTCGTCGTGGTTGGCCAGGTGAGCGCGGCAGTGGGCACAGCTATACCTCCGGTGACAATCATCCAAGTAGGCCTGAAACGTCTTGGGCTTTGAAATCCGCACCATGGCGGGGGCCAGGGGCAGTGGCCCCACGCGGGGAGCGGCCCACGGGGAGCAGAGGGAGCCCAGTGCCTGCCAGGGAGGGAGTAGGTGGGCTGTCAGGACCCAGGCCACACACATGCAGGCACGCCCAGAGCCATGGGGACTCTCTGTCACACTTGGCTGCTCTCTCCTTTCCCCAGAGCCAGCAGCCTCGCCAGGGACCAGAGTCGTTTCAGTTTTGACTCAGTGAGGAGGCCTCAGGTTGCATCAGCAGGGAAACTGAGGCTAGGAGGAGCTCAAGGTGAGTCACCCACCTGCTTCCAGCTTCACCCCTGTTGACCTGGCAGTTGAAGCTGGAGGAAGGGGCTTTAGAGTGGATGGACTGTCAGTCCCAGATCAGGGAGTTAGGAACTGGCAGATCCTTAAGACTTCATTTGGACTGCGGGTGGGGCTACTCTGGGGTCCAGGGAGTTCACCTGGAGAGAAGGTCCCTCACCTGGAGGAGGCAGGAGGCCCTGCTGAAGGTGGAGGTTACCTAATAGCGGAGGGGCTCTCACCTGGGGGCGCTGAGACCTCATCTCCACCGAGGGAATCTTACCTGTATCGCGGAGCCTTACCTGAGACCCCGGGGCTCACCTGGGGCGCGGGGGGTGGGGGGCGGGCGCCGGGGGAAAGGGGCAGTCCTCGCTGGCGGGGCGGGGGCGCGGGGTGACGCGCAGCCCTGATGGTGCGGGCCTCACCTCGCCTGGGCGCGCGGGGCCCCGGTCCGCGGGGTGGCCTGGCCTGGGAGTGGGGGGCGCTCCTGGTGGGCGCCGTCCCCCCCGGCCCGGGTTCGCAGCCGCCTCGACTTGTTTACACCGAGACCAGCTGCTGCCGCGGCTGCGGCGGGAGGGGGAGGGGGCCGGCCTCCAGTCCCGGCGGCCTCCGTGGCCAATCGGCGTGCCGCATGCAAATGAGGGGGCGCGTCACACGGCGGCCGGCGCAGGCCTGCGCTGCCCTTCCCCCTGCTCCCGGCTGCTGCCGGCCCGGAAATGCGGCTGCGGCCCTCGGCGGCCACGGCCTGGTCACCTCCTTGGCATCCCGCGGTGTTTGAAGAGGCAAGGATCTGAGGGTCCTGACCCTGCGCAGGGTTAGGAGAAGGGTAGTATCAGCACGTCCGGTCCCGGGAAATAATAGTCATATCTGCGTTTCTCCACGGCCGGCGCCTCACCCGTAATCTCTGCAGCAATCCTTTAAGGCAGTCTCTCCTATTGTCTCCCTTTTACCAGAGACTGTGGCCCAGAGAGGTCTAGCATCTCTCTCGAGCTGATCAGCTGGTAAGAGGCAAAACAACTTACTTTGGCCGACTCCATGGCCTTTGCCATACCACCAGGAACAGACTTCTAAGAGATGAACTATGTCTTAGAAGGGAAGAGCTAAAGTTATCTTTTGCTGTTGGGCTCCTGGGAGCACAGGCCCTGGAAGAAGCCATGTCCTACTGATGAACTTCACCTCCTCCATCCAGGCAGCCTCCTGGGGTGCCCCCTACCCCTCAGGCTGGGTTAGGGCGCCTCTAGTGAAAATGTCTGTTTAAGTCATGTATCTGCCTTGCTTTGACTTGTTCACACTCAGTGTTTGTGCAGTGGGAGTCTCCCTTCATTGAATGAATAAGGTTTCAGGACTGGAGGAGACCTGGGCATGGGAACTTGGTAAGATGGCGGTACAGACAGACCTATGAACTCACCCATGTTCACCCTCTGCAGCCTGTTGAGGCCCACAGGGGCAAAACTTGGGGGAAGTCAAGTGCCTTGCTGTATGCTTGGGGCTCTTAAAGGAGAATGGAACCATTAGCCATGGCCAGGGGCCAGGGCACCCGAGTTGACCCTGTAAGGGACATTCTTGAGAGTGGAGGGCCAAGCTGGCACTGGGTGTGGCATTACTCTGGGTCTGGAATGTAGTGGAACCAGTGGCTGGGCTGGTTAGGGCCCCAGGCTGCAGCCCCAGGCTCTGTCCCTCTCTGCAGTCTTGACAGTGTTCCAGAAGCCATCCTCCACCCCCTCACTCCATGGACCACTATGTGAGTGAAAAGAAAATATTTATTTTTCAGGAAGAGAAACAGAGGAGAGGAACTCAGACTTAGGAGGCTGGGGCCACGGGTCCATGGTTGTCCAGGTAGCGCCTCAGGGCTGTGGGATAATCTGTTATGACACCAGTAGCCCCCAGACTGAAGGCCACTTCAAAATCCGACTCTTCATTAAGGCACCAGAACACTACCTGAATGTGGAGGGAGGGGTTTATTAGTTTCCAAATAACTTTACACAGAACTTCCTCTTATGCCTCACACTTCCCCTTACACCCTACTGATATCTTGGAGTCTATGGTAGGAGCTTTCCTTCTCCTCTGCAGATGGCCTAGCAGTGGTGCTGAAGCTGATTCACTTTCAAGAATTTTGCAAACTTGTTCTTAAGTATAGCCATTATTAAAAGCTAAACTGTACAAGTTCACAAATAAAAAAAATATTTAAAACAAAGGCAATCAATTCTCAATACTTACTACTTATTATTTTACTATTTCCTATGTTCTTTTATTTTTTTGGGGGATCCTAGGGTTAGAAACCGGGGGTGCTTTATCACTGACTATATCCTCAGTGCTTTATTTTTTATTTTTAAAATTATTTATTTATTTATTTATTTTTGTGGTGCTAGGGATTGAACCCAGGGCCTTGTGCATGTGAGGCAAGCACTCTACCAACTAAGCTATATCCCCAGCCTTATTTTTTATTTTTGAGAAAAGATCTCGCTAAGTAGCTAAGGCTGGCCTTGAATTTGTGATCTTCCTGCCTAATCCTTCCAAGTCACTGGGATTACAGCTGTGGACCACACAGCCAGCTCTGTTTCCTGTGTTCTTGAGGTCATCTGTATCTGCCGAATCTATAAGATGGGACTACTGTACAATGGTGTGCTATTGCACATCTCTTCTTAATTTTACATTTAATGACTTTGCATTGGTAGCCTGACATTGGCCATTGTGAGATTACTTAAATCAGAGAAAGTAATATTCAAATCAGGTTTTTAATCTTTCCTCTTAGGGAGCCAGTTGTTGAACACTTGGCAGCTCACCAGGGCCTCCAGCCTGCCCCCTCCCTTGATGTTGAACCTTCCCTGCCTTTCTGTGGGTCTAAAGGCAGGTGCAGACAGCATTTTTATTCCAAGGAAGTCACTAAATATCTTGATTTCTTCTTCCTTTTCCTCCTCCCCTCCTCCCCCTCCTCC
The DNA here is from genome assembly GCF_052094955.1 of Ictidomys tridecemlineatus. Lineage (NCBI taxonomy): Eukaryota > Metazoa > Chordata > Mammalia > Rodentia > Sciuridae > Ictidomys > Ictidomys tridecemlineatus. Next base: position 124,772,194 of record NC_135486.1, read on the forward strand.
TTGCTCCCCCTCCTTTTCTTTTCTAGTCCTCCTCCTTCCTTTTCCTCCTGCTCTTCCTCCCCTCCTCCCCCTCCTCCTTGCTCCCCCTCCTCCCCCTCCTCCTTGCTCCCCCTCCTCCCCCTCCTCCTTGCTCCCCCTCCTCCCCTCCTCCTTGCTCCCCCTCCTTTTCTTTTCTAGTCCTCCTCCTTCCTTTTCTCCTTCCTCTTCCCTTTCCTCTCTCCTCCTCCTCTTCTTCCTCCTCCTTCTCTTTAGGTACTGGGGATTGAACCCAGAGGCATTCTGCCACTGACCTACATCACTGGCTCTTTAAATTTTTTATTTTGAGCAGGGTCTCCTAAATTGTCCAGGTTGACCAACTGTCAATCCTTCTTCCTCGAACTCCCAAGTAACTCAGATTACAGGTGCATGCCACCATGCCCAGCTGTTGATTTTTTTTTTTTTTTGTACTAGGGATTGAACTCAGGGGGACTTGATCACTGAGCCACATCCCCGGTCCTATTTTTTGTATTTTATTTAGAGACAGGGTCTCACTGAGTTGCTTAGCACCTTGCTGTTGCTGAGGCTGGCTTTGAACTCGTGATCTTCCTGCCTCAGCCTCTTTAGCTGCTGGGATTACAGGCGTGCACCACTGTGCCTGGCTGTTGATTTCTTAATTTGACAAACGAGGGTGATGGTCCAAACTCACAAAGAGGTAGTGAAGATCAGAGACATAAGAGGGCTGATCAGAAAGAGCCTTGTTATCCCAGGGCCTCACTCACCCCACATCCAGTCACTAGCCAAGTCCTCTTCTACCTGTCTCCATTACTGCCACCTAAGCCTGAGACCTGTCCAGAGTAGCATCAGATTCCTATGATACTTTGCTTCCACTCCACCCCGCCACAACATCTTCTTCATATGGAGGCAAAACTCAGAAAACCAAAACTGGATCAGCCCTCTCTACTTAGAAGACCCCCCAAAGCTTCCCTTCCCTGTGACTGGAGTCCACACTCCTTTCTGAGCTTAGCAGGCCTGCTTGAGCCTGGGCCACTCTTGGTCACCTCCTCCAGGCTGTGGCCTGGGAGCTTTCCCAGTGTCTCTGCCAGCCTGGTCTTCTGCCTCTCCACCCTTCACACCTGCAGGCCTTCCTGCTCCCTGAGACCCAGCTTCCTCCCATACTTCCTAGGCTGCTCACACCTCTCTTCTTCAAGATCTCACAGCCCACAGCCCTCTGCTTCCATTTTTCAACAGGTGATGTAAAGCAGGTTTGGCCTGCTTGTTTCCTTCCCCTGCGCTTGATGGGAAGCTCTCATCCCCAGTCTGGAACGTGCTCAACAAGGTTTGCTAATTAAGTGACCTGGTTAAAGCTGATCCTCAGGGATCAGGACAGTATGGTCATCTTCCCATGCATCATCTTCACAGTGCGTCTCCTAGTAGCAGTTACATACCCAGGAGGGTTATGTATACCATTCTCCCCATTTTGTGGATAAAGAAACAGACTCTGGAGATAATATGGCTTGCCCAAGTGATGCCACCATCAGCAGCAGAGATTGGGACCCTGATGCCAGGCCTGTGCCAAAGTGGTGCTCATATTCTCACCTGCACCCCTCGCTCTTGCAAGTGTTGGATCAGACTCTTTCTCATGATGATCCTGGGGATGGGGGCATGGCAAAGGTGATGATGAGACAGGACAAAGGAGAGGGTGGTAGCAGGTTGTTACTGGGACATTCCACCCAGTCTTCTTGCCCATCTCACCATTTTAAAACCACAGCTGCCAACTTGTTCAGCCCAGAGCAGGAAAATGGGAAGTAGGTCCTGTGAAGAGAAGGTGGATGGGGTCAGCCCATTGGATCTCCCTCTGTCATGGGGGTACAGCCCTGTCCCTGCAGAAGAACTTTTGCAGTTGCCCAAAGGAATAATCACCCATTGTTCAGCAAGATGCTACTCTCAGATCCCCAAATCCATGCTTCAAGGGTAAGCCCCCCATCTCACTTTTTTTTTTTTTTTGATATGGGGATTGAACCCAGGGGCACCTAACCACTGAGCCATATCCCCAATCCTTTTTTAAAAAAATTCTTTTATTTTTTAAGAGACAGAGTCATGCTAAGTTGCTTAGGGCCTCACTAAGTCACTCAGGCTTTGAACTAATGGTCTCCTTGCCTCAGCCTCCCAAGCCTCTGGAATTACAGGCATGTACCACTGTGCCCAGCTTTATTTTTTATTTTGAGACAGGGTCTTGCTAAGTTGCTTAGGGCTTCACTAATTTGCTAAGGTTGGTCTTGAACTTGGCAATCTTCTTGCCTTAGCCTCCTGAGTTGCTGGGATCACAGACATGTGCCATGACGCCTAGTTCTACTGTCTTATAGACAAGGAAATTGAGCCTTAGCAAACTAAAGGGATTTGCTGGAGGTCACGAAGCAAATCAGTGGTGGGACTGATGCCAGGGCTGGGGTACAGCTGGATTCCAAAGCTGGACAACCCACTTGGAGGTCCTCCTGGTGGTATCTGGTGAGCTTCTTGAGGCCAAATAGTGCTTAATGGGTTGGCTACTTGTCGATAATTATCCCACTCCAGAGGTGACTTTAGAGTTAGAGGGTTACAGCATTCCAAGGCAAGCTATGGAGTAAGACCTAGGACGCACCTGGGATCTGTACTTACAGCTGTGTGACCCTGGACAAACTCTCTGAGCCTCTGATTCTCTATGGATACTATGGGGGCCATGACTCCTATACCTCCTAGAGGCATTGCAAAGTAAGCATCAAATACACCAAAAGATGTGGAAACATTTTGCAAATCCTGTATAAAAAGTTACATATACAAAGCTTTGTAGCAAGGGATTGTGGGGTTGGCTGAGCGTACTGGAAGGTAGCAGAGAGCACTGGGGAACCACCAGAGTGGTTAGAAAGCAAAGGAAAAACCAGGTGTGGTGGTGCAGGCCTGTATTCCCACTGGCTGGGGAGGCTGAGGCAGGAGGACTGTGAGTTCAAAGCCAGCCTCAGCAATTTACTCAGCCTTAAGCAACTCAGCAAGACCCCGTCTCAAAACACAAAAAGGGTTGGGGATGTGGTTAAACACCCCTGAGTTCAATCCCTGGTTAAAAAAAAAAAAAAAAAAAAAAAAAAGCAAAGGGAGGGGCCAGGCCTGGGAGCCAGGGAAGTACCCAATTCTGGACACTATGCCCAATTGCTCCTTTGTTAATCCTGACTCCAGCCTGAGGAAGCTCCTTACTTTTTCCTTCTGAGAATCTGAATACCAAGATGTTGAATAAACCAGACTATAAGTTCACTAAAGGCCTGACCTACCCATGATTCTTATTTACTAGCTTAACTGATACAGGACCAGAAAAGGCTGTCCAGAAATATTTTGGATGAATTTGGATGAATGAATGGTATCCAAGGAACCATCAAAGGAGCTTGGGGCTCTTCCTCCATAGCAGACTCTGAGCTGGGTTCAGGGTTGCAAATGTGGCTTGAATGGGGCCTGTTTTTCTGGGGCCCAGGTCCACCACTGGTACCTGTTGATGATGGTTGGCAGGAAGCAAAAGAGGAACTTCTCAGGGATCTGGATGAAGGGCAGCACCCCCAGATAATAAAGTAGCAGCACCCAGAATCCTCGGCTTATCGTGAAGGACAGTGGCATCTCAGGGTTCTGGGGAGGCCAGGACAGAAGTGAGAAGGGGATCTATCTGCTTCTGGGGGAGCAGGGGGGAGGCATGGGCTGCAGGAGAACTATGCTGGACACTCAGGAGGCCCTAATCACCTCTTGGCCAATGCTGGAGGCCTGAAGGTGCCCTCTTCATTGCAACTACTAGTCCAGGGCTCACAATCCCACTGCCCCACCTCTCCAAATCCTGTTAAGGAGTCCCCTTTTCAAGTTTTTAAGGAGCTTCCCAGACCCCTCCAGCTTAGAGCCTCCTGGGTAGGTTGGATTCCAGCTTCTGGGAGGAGGAGCCATGGAGCAGGGAAGAAGAGGGACCCACGGCAGCCTTGCACTTCTTCATGATCGAGCTCTTCTCTGAGGCCCAGATGGTGATGTCATTGCGGTCAAAGCGCCTCACCAGGTCTGCGATCTAGGAGGATGAGAGGGAGGATGACAGAGCCAGGTCTCTCTCTCGGGCCTGGGCTGTGCCCCTACCCCAACTACATTTTTACCTTGTAAATGAGCTCCTCATCCTTCTCCTTGATCTCCACACTCATGGGCACCTGTGGAAACCTCTGGAACATGTCCTCCAGACTCACCATGTGCCGGTCTGACCCATGGGCAAAGTGGCCTAGAAATGAGGACATGGGAAGCAGGATCAGAAAAGCATTGGTGGGATGGGGGCAGGAGTCCAAGGAGGACCCAAGAAGGTGGCCCCAGCTCGCCTAGCACCTGCTCTCACCTGGTGAGAAGTAAACCTCCAGCTCCTCCTTGTAGAGGGGCAGCTCCTGGGAGAACAGGCAACATGTGGTCAGGGGTGCACACTGGAGAAATGGCAACTCTGGGCGTGGGGGCGTGGCCTACCTCAAAGTCCAGGCTGCTCACATCCTTATTTAGGCCTGACTGGCGGGACAGGTTCTTGTCGTGTGACACTACCACCACACCATCCCTTGTCAGATGGCAATCGAGTTCCAGGAGATCTGCTCGCTGGGTCATGGCGCTATGGGAGCAAAGATCAGAGGGGTGCAGGGACAGGGACAGGCCACACTAGGTGTGGGCACATGTGGGCAGAATTCATGGCAGGAATCTCAGGGCTCTGGGGAGGCCAGGACAGAAGTGAGAAGGGGGATCTATCTGCTCCTATGCACACCTGCACACCTCTAGGGGGCTCCAGACACCCAGATTAGGACAGGAATGGCACTCTTGGGTGTCCCACAGTACACAACTGTGACAACCTTACGTGGCCACGTGGCCGGGAGGTGGACTTACTTCCTCATGGCCTCCATGGTGTTCTCCAGCAGCTCTCCAGAGCCTGTGGGGGGTGGCTGAGATGGGTCCCTGGTCCTGGCCCGACCTTGTCAGCCACCTTCCCAGTTGCTGGCCTTCTTTCGGCCTCAGTCTCATCTACCGCCAGCCCAGGTTTGCTGGCCTCTCCTTCCCCATTCCCTGCTCGGCCCTGCCCCAGCTCTCTTCCTACCAGAGTCTTGGCCCTGCCTCCAGCATCCTGCCCCTCTGTGCTGCCCACTGTGGTGGCACCTGTCTTGTTAGCTTCACTCCACCCCCAGTAGCTGCCAGCTCTTCTCCCAGCTCACCTCCTCGGTGGGCCACCAGGCGGGGACAGAAGACTGGGGCATGGGGTGTGTGCAGCAGGCGGGGCCGGCGCAGGAAGAAGATGGACAGTGTGATGTAGCCGCCCAGGGCAGACAGGGCATAGTACAGCAGAGGACTCATGGCCACACTCCTGTCTGCCTTCCCGATGCTCTGTCCCAATGGACTGCAGCTGTCCCAATGGACTGCAGCCTTGCTGCCTGCCTGGCTGGTGTAGGCCGGCTCTGCTACTGGCCGACACCACGCCCCTGGGACTTGCTGAGCCTGCTGCTGTGTAGCTGGCAGGCAGCCAGGCTGCAGGGCTCCCTGGGGCTGGGGTAGAGGTAAGAGTCCAGGCAGCCCAGGCCTTATAGCCCCAGGCACCCCTCTGTCCTTAGCCGGGAGGGGAATAACATGTCCCCACACCTCAGGGTCTGTTACGAGTGTACCCCTTTCATAGGTACTTGTGGCCAGGGTACACAACACACTGGCCCTTGCCATTTCCAGAGAATCTGGGGGTGTGTAGGGTGCCCCTGAGTCACCCCCGAATCACCCCCCAGCCAGTTAGACAGGAAGCCATTAGAGAGGGAGAGGACAGTGACTAAGGGGAAAATGGACCCCACTCTTTCTAGGAGTCTGGAGCTCCTTATACCCACCCCATCCTCAACCCTGGCCACTGGTACCAAAGGTCACCAGGGCCATGTAAAGGCACAGCTGGGAAGCAGCTGGGTTGCAGCTCTCAGTCTTCAGGCAGTGCTGGTTAGGAGAGGGCGGCGGCGCACACAGACAGACCAGGGTGATCCATAAACACATCTCTATATTTATATATTAGATACAGGCACGGGGAGGTGGGCAGGGGCACGGGACTCTCCACGTGCCCCCGCCTCCAGTTCCACTCACCCACACACAGAAGCAGCAAGGGCGTTAAATGTGGCAGCTTTGATGGGGGAGGGGGTTTAGGCCTGGGCTTGGCTCCTCAGGGATACTAGCCCTTGAGACTTAGGAATGTTCCTTCAGGGAAAACGGGTGGAGTTTTAATGAGGTGACTGGGACAGGGCTTGCCCTACTTAGTGCCCCTGCCCCTCGGTAGATCCTGGGGCAGCCAGGGCCTTTCTATTCCAGAACTTCCAGAGACTGGGCAAGATGGAGGCAGAGCAGCAGAGAGATTTGCTCTAGGGCCACTGAGCCCCTTAGGCCCACGGCTGGGTGGGATGGGGTGGGGTGGGGTGGGGAAAGGGAACAGGGATAGAGGTAAGAGGGAACCTCTGCCTGCCTGAAGCAGGAGACCCCAGCAGAGGGAGAGAAGGTAGCCAGGCCCACCCTTGGCCTGGGTTGCAGGGGTCTGGGCTGAGCACAGTGTCCATTTTCTAACAGTCCAGCGGGGAAGGGGCAGGCAGGAGGCAGGGCCTGGAGGAGGAAGCAGGCAGGAAAGAGCTGTTAGTGCTGGGAGAGAACCCAGTGCACCCTGACCCAGGCACCTCCCATTTCACCCTCACACCTGGTGCAATGTGTCTGCTTCCCTGTCTGCAGGTGGGAATACCACCAGCACCCATCACAGGGTGCTAGGGCTAAGTGCGTAAGTGGGTGCTCATTAACCTCTCAGTACAGTGGTTAGGGTTCTGCGGGGCTGGCTCTCATAATCAGATGGCCTCCGAGAACTGAGGCATAGAGAGGTAAGGTGTCTTGCACGACATCTCACAGTTTTTGTTAAGTGCAAGAGATGAGGCCTGGGCCCCGGTGTGTCTGCCTTCCTTCCATCAGCCGTAGCTGGCCAAGGAAGAGGCTGGAGGAGGGAAGGAGTGCAGTGTGGGTGGGGGTAGTCCCAGCAGATTCCCCTCAGGTGTGTAATTGCTGACCTGAGAAACAGGTGTGAGGAAGCCTGGCATCTGGGATAGCCAGGTGCTGTGGGGCTCCTCCCAAAGCAATCATGGCATCACTTGCTTCTTTGCCCACACAGGGAGCGTCAAAGGCTGGCTTGGCTCCTCAGAGCCAAGTGACTTATGGGGGTCTGAAGTGGTTTCTGGGTTGGGTGTTAACAAGTGGGAAACATATAGGGTTGGAGAACAGGGCTGGGTCACGAAGGACTGGTGGGCCTCATAGGCCTTCTGTCACCACCATACATATGGATCATAGTGTAAAGCACATTTGTGACTTTTCTGAGGCATGCTGGGCACCCTTGTGTTAAGGTGAGGCTGTGTATGGGCAGTGAGGCCACTCACCAGGCCCCAGGGGGTAAGGACATCTGTCCAGGTTATGGGGCCTCTGGGGCCCCTGGCTGGAAGCGGGCTGTCTCCTGGAAGATGAGCTCTTTCAGCCTCTCCTTGGGTAGATCATCCAGCTCCATGTCAAAAGTGAACGGCTCCTCGGCTACTGGCTGGGGTAGCAAAGACAGTAAAGCTTAGCACGGGCACTAGGGGATAGCTATTCCCTCGCCTGCCTGCCTGCCCTGCTGCTGGTGGCTGGCGCACCTCATCCGTGGGGTCATAGTACTGTTCCAAGTAGGGGTGAGCCAGTGCTTCTTCCACTGTGATACGTTTGTTGGGGTTGAAGGTTAACATCCGGTCCAGCAGGTCAAGAGCTAAGGAAGCACAGGAGGCAGGGGTCAAAAGAAAGGCTGGAGGAGCTCCCAGAAGCATCACTTTGCCCAGTTCCCAGAAGCCTGTCAACTCAGACAGCTGTAGGGATCACCCACTCTTCTCCACATCCAGGCTTTAGCCCACTCCAGCACCTGAGTCTCTCTCACCTTTTGAGTCTGACTTGGGAAAAAGCTTGGCCCAGGCCACCTTGGTCTTGGAGGGCAGAGACTGTAGGTAGTTTCGGGCTTTCATGTTGATAATACAATTCAGGTCCTCTTGAGAAGGGGAGCCCAGGATACCTGTGGGTAAGATGGGGGTCTTGGTGAGAAACCTCCTTCTCCTGGGAATGAACAGGCCAAGGAAGCAGGACAAGAGCCCCAGCCCACCCCCCTGCCCCAACTCCTCAGAGTCACCTCCCAGCCAACAGTATGGTGGAGAAGCGCAAGGGGTTGAGACTTATGTAGCCCTAGGTTCAAATCCTGGCTCCCACACTTTCTTGGGTGTTGGGTTTAGCCTTGCTTTTCCCATCTGTCAAATGGGGATACCTTGCTGTAACAATGTCAGATGCTGGAAGGACTCCACACATTGTGACACCTCTGACCTCGACCCCTCCAGAAATCTCACTTCTGATAAGCTAATCCCCCTCAGCTAGCCAGGGCTCCCTCACCCAGAATGTGGTTGAGCTGGTCCAGGTAGTGCTTGCCGGGGAAGATGGGCCGATTGGAGAGCATCTCAGCCAGAATGCAGCCCACAGACCAGATGTCGATGGACTTGGTGTAGCCCTGGGGAGGGAAAGTAGTGGGCTCCTGGGCTGCCCTCAGCAAGGTTCTGTTGTCTGGGCCAAATACCAGGCAGAGGGCAGAGTGCAGAGACCTGGAGGAACCACTCTGCTCTTTCTGGAGGCCAACGCCCAGAGGGTAGGTGTCCTGTGTCACAGGGGCCAGGGGCCAGTGCCTGGGTCAGAGATGGCTCCAGGGCTTCCCTTCACAGGTCAGGAGCTCTCCTACCTTGGAGTTAAGCATGATCTCTGGAGCCCGGTACCAGCGTGTCGCCACATACTCCGTCAGAAAGCCAGTGTGGTCATGTTCAGGATCAGCAATCCTGGCCAGGCCAAAATCGCAGATCTGGAATCAAACCCAGGCTATTAAGCTGGGGTGTGAGACTGCCACGGCCCAAGCAGTCACCCCGCTACGCCTCATCTATGCTGTTCCCTTGCCTGCCATGCTCCAAAGCTTCTGGTCACCTGGCAGCCCCAGGGGAGGAGGGAAGGCACTCAGCCCTCTGACCTTAAGGTCGCAGGTGGTGTTGATAAGCAGGTTGGAGGGCTTTAGATCCCGGTGGAGCACATTGGCTGAGTGGATATACTTGAGGCCCCGCAGGATCTGGTAGAGGAAGTAGCAGATATGGTCATTGCTCAGCTGCTGGCTTTTGAGCAACTTGTACAGGTCTGTCTCCATCAGGTCCTGCACAATATAGCTGAGGATGGCTCCAGAGACCCCCAGGTGGGGGGTGACAGGAGGCACTTGTTAAGGAAAGCATGCTCTGGTGAGTAGGCCACACATCCCATCCTGCAGGGGACCCTTGGCCCCTTGGACTCACCAGCTGGGCAAGGCTCAGAGCCTCTATTGCATCTCAGCTGGTGACCCTGAGCAAGGCATTTCTGTTCTGTGGCCTCAGTTTCCCTAATGGGGAAGTGAGGATACTAATAAACTGCAGGAGGCAGAAGAACTTGAACTGTAAAGAGCAGCAGCTCAGGAATTAACCCACTGATGTCCAAAATCCCCATTCTGCTTCTTGCTGGCTTTATGATCTTTGCCTGTCTGTGCCTTGGTTTCCTTACCTGGCTAGAGGAAGTAACTGTTCTTTAGAAGGTAGATGTGAAGATTAGAGGAGATGACCTCTCTAGAGCAGTCAGTCCATAGCTTGGCACACTGGAAGTGCTCAGCAAACATCAACTCTTATTGTTAATATAAAAGCCTGAGCCACATGGCTGTTGAGGGGGTTAAATGAGATAATGTATGAACACCATCTGGCATGCAATAAATGTTTGCTTAAAAATAAATGCCTGCCTTATGGGAATGGTTTGTGCCAGAAAAACGAGAAGACACTCCCAACAGCGTGCTCCTACTCAAATAAGAGTGCCTGGCCATACATCAGAAGATGGAGGAGTAAATGTCCTTTTATACTTGAAGATAAAACAAAGATTAAACATAAATAAAGAAATAAATGCCACTTGGCTTGCCTTTGGAAGAATAAGTCAGAACTTTCTTTGAGAGAGAACATCTAGACCAATCCTGCTGTTTTATAGATGGGGAGGTCCAGAGAGATGCAGGGACTTGCTCAAGGTCACAAAGCAAGCTGGGATGTGGAGATTTTCTGTCTACACGGTAGAGGGCTGCAGAGGCTGTGAAACAAATCCTTACTTTCGGGTGGAGGCCTGGGACTGGCAGGGGTGGGTGGGGAAGAGGTGATGGGTGTTACAAGTTGCTAACAACCAAGCCAGGCAGGAAGTAGACTAGCTGGGCAATACTGAGGGAGGGTAACAAAGGCTGGGCTGTAGCTCCCAGGGCAAGGTGCAAGTCCACAGGTGACTAAGGTGGGGCTCTGAGAGGGAAGTCTCAGGGAAAGAAGGACCAGTTCCCATCTGGGGGAGGGGAGAAGGCAGCAACAGAAACACCTGATTCTAGGCTTTTGGGGCCTCAGTTTCCTCATCTTTGAAATGGAACTGATAAATAAGGTCCGTCTCCTAAGGCAGCTGGGAGATAGAATAAAAGTTGTCAAAACACTTGCCACACACAGTACCTGTCACAGAGTAGGCCAGCAGAAAAGGCAGTTTTCTTTCCTACTGCCTTCCTTCCAGTCTGGGGACCCAGACTGGAAAGAATCATCAGTCTGTTAAGCAAGAACTGACTGTGGGCAGAGGCTGGGTCATATCACAGAATTATAGATGTCAGAAGACAAAGCTTCCATACAGACCATCTTGCCCAGCCACCCTCCACCCCACTGGGGCAGCGGGCAGAGAAGGACTTGTCCAAGGCCACCCTGCCAGGCTACAGCAGGCCAGGAGTGACCTGAGCCCTCTTCTGCTCTATGGCCTCTCCTCTGCTGAAAAGTTTCTTTTGCTGGGTTTGTTTTGGAGGGTGGTAGGGAAGATGGAAAAAGAAAGAAAGCCAATGTTCCCCAGCCCAGCTTTGAGGCTGTGCCTGGCCAGGCTGGCCAAGGTGAAGGATACACATCTCTCATGGCTTCCAGTGTAGGTGCCCGAAGAATGTCTCGGATGCCTATGACATTCTCATGGCGGAAGCGCAGCAAGATCTGGATCTCTCGTAGTGTGCGCTGGCAGTAGGTCTGATGCTCGAAGGGGCTGATCTTCTTGATGGCCACTCGAGTTTTGCGCACATGGTCATAAGCTGAGCTGAAAAGGGGTCAGGGAGATGTTGCTGGACTTACAAAGGGGGAATCCAGGCCTGGTGGCCCCACCCAAGCCTTGGCAGGGAGGCGAGGGAGCAGGAGAGGGCTCTGGCCAAATCATAAACAATGCTGGTTCCTTCCTGCTGTGAAAGCCTGGGATCTCCAGGGAGAAAGCTGGGGACCAGCCAGGCGGCCTTTCAGTGACTTCACAAACAGAGGAAGAGACTGACCACTCACTGACTTCCCCTCTCCTCTACCCGCTTCCATTCTAGTTGCCCTGACCCTTTCTCTGCCCTTCCCAAGTTGGGCTCCCTCAACTCTAGATAGGTAGTCCAGGGGTGGGAGATGAGTGGAGGAGATAGATGAGGCAAAAACTGCGAGGAGGAGGAGGCAGTTGGTGGGGGGCAGAAAGAAAGGATAAGAAGGGGTGGGTTTCAGGGTGGGATAGCTGGACAGCAGAGCTGTTCTCATAGGAACAAAAGGCCTAGAGCACACAGCCTGGCAGGGAGAAGTCACAGACCCCAACCAAAAGATGCAGGAAGGCACTGCTGACACCCTCATCCTTCATCAGGCCCCTGGTGGGACAGGATGGAGGGGGGGTGCAAAGCCATGCCCCACCCTGAGCCCTGCTCTTCTCTCCCAGACTCCCTGGCCCAGCCTCACTACAAGAACCCAAGGCATCTCTCCCCCCAAAAAACGGTCCTTCACTCTCCCTTCACCAATACTTATGCTCTTAGCCTCATCTCGTGTCCCTAAGGTCCCCAAGGTGCTCACAACTCCCCCACGTCACTTAGATGCCCCTCACTTCATTATAGAAGAGCTGGTTCAAAGCCTCCAAGCCCCTACAAGGGGGGATGTAGGCGACGTCCCCCCCCCAAGCACTCCAAGGCCCCCTCCCTGGGACACTCCCCGAGCCCCCAGAGTCCCCTGTCTCTTCGGGACGCCTGGAGCCTCCATGTCCCAGAAAACACAGGGACGTGCTTTTCCCCTCCTTTGAAGCCCCCTCCCCATAAGGCCCCCTCCCCCGGAACGCCCCCTCACCTGACCATGCCGTACGCGCCCTCGCCGATGTACTGCAGCTGCGTGTAGCGCGGGCCCACGTCGAACGGCTGCCCCTTCACGATCTCGACTTCCCCCGGGACCCCCGGGCCGACCCCATCGGCTCCCCGGGGCTCCCCGCCCCCGCCCCCCTGAGCCGCCGCCGCCGCCGCCATCTCCACTCCTCCCCTCCCTCCCCGGCGGCCCCGCCCGAGGCCCCGCCCCTTCCCGCCCGCCCTGTCACCCGCGGGGCCGCGCGCGCCAGGCCCCGCCCCCGCCCCCGCCCCCGCGCAGGCTCGCGGCCGTCACGCGACCCGCCCCGCGCGCGCCCGGCTTTCCCGCCGCGGTGCCCGGGTCCGCGTCCTCCTCCCGCTCTCTGTGCTCCATTCGGACGCGAGGGAGGCTCGGCCGGGCGGCCCGGGAGCCGATCCACATCCTCCCCTAGATGGCGAGGCAGTCGATTATGCCAGAGCCACCCAGCGAAAGTGTCTGGAGCCAGGACAGAACCAGACGGAGCCTGGCCTGTGGAGCGAGGGCTGCAGCCCCAGGGGCAGCCGCCCAGCGGTTCCACACGGTCTTTGTAGTTTACCTCCCTGAGCCAGCTCTGCTCTAGTGATAAGTGACCTCATCCCTGTTTCACAGTGGCCCTGGAAGACCTGCTTCTGACCTCTTGTAGATGAGCCAATGCAAGCCTGGCGGGTGGCTGATGACTTGAAGTCACTCGGCTCTACTGAGAGCTGGTGAACCCAGGGGTCCGGACTCCCAGCCTAGTGTATTTCGGACAAGAGGCCTGCAGAAGTGGGATAAGGAACCTAATCTTGCCAACCACTCTGCCACACAGGTCCTCTGTCTTTTTGCCTGGAGGCCAGAATTCCAGCCCACCTCACCTGAGAAATGCAGAAGCTTCGATGTTGGCTGCATTTAATTAAAACATGCTCTCAGTCTTTAAAAAAAAAAAAAAAAAGATTCAGAGTTTGTGTTGGATTTGACAAAACTGGGGTCCTATTAAGATCATCATTTTTTTTTTTTTTTTCTGTAACTTAGACAACCCAACAATACAGGTCTCATCTGATTGTTGTGGCTGCCAAGAGCAGAGGCCTAGTCTTTTTCATGGTCTTGGTACTGTACCTGTGGTGCCTGGGACTCCGATGTTAAAAATCTTCTTTTGAATGAATGAATTGATTTATAGACCGGAAATCTGAGATTTAGGTTGACTTACTGGAGTAAGGCCACTGTAATAGTGACAGAGCTGAGACTCAAAATGATGTTTTCTGACACAGAGATAGAGGCCCTTTCTAATTCCATACTGTCTCAGGATCAGATAGTTCAAACTGAAGAAGGGGAACTCAGAGACCACCGAGTCCATCCCCATCATTTCCCAATGAAGACATGAGCTGGAAGCTTCACTAACACAAATCCTTGTTTTAGTAAGTAATCACATTGTTTTTTCTCCCTGGGAAGCTGGGAGTAGGTCCTTGTACGCATTACAGATCAAGAGACAAAATGGAACAGTAATTATGATTCTGAAATTGCTCATAATTAGATCCATGGCTAGGCACTCTAACTCAGATTAATGAGACTGAGTTGCTGATTCCCAGTAGCTTATAACTCACTAAAGGTTTAAAAAGTACTAATTAGATCAGTGATGTTTTTAGTTATTCACTTGATAAACTTATTTTTTTGTACTGGGTGTTGAACCCCCGGGCACTCAACCACTGAGCCACATCTTCAGCCCTTTTTTATATTTTATTTTGAGACAAGGTCTCACTAAGTTACTTAAGTTGCTAACCTCAGCCTCTTTAAGTTGCTGAGGTTAGCTTTGAACTCCCGATCCTCTTGCCTCAACCTCCCAAGAAAGCGGCTGGGATGACAGGCATTGGCCACTGCACCTGGCTACTTCATAAACCATTAAATGGCCCTATAAACAAGCTCTGAGCTAGGCACTATGGCTGATGAAGACTACTGTAGTGTGGATTTATTGCTAAAAGGAAGAGCTCACTGGAGATAGATTGCCTGGATTAAAATCTCATTTTTGCCACTTATTTGCTGTGTGGCCCTGGACAAATTACCTACCAGATTCCGTACTCATGGCGCTTCTAATCTATTTAACATGCACATATATAAATCAAGTTAATGGTAGATGAATGAATATAGTAAATACATAATATGTGAATTCAGGGATAGGCAAGATTGTTCTTTCTGGAGAAGTGAGGAGGGTAATGGGGAGGTGGCTTTGTGTGTGTGTGTGTGTGTGTGTGATACTAGGGATTGAACCCAGGAATGCTCTACCACTGAACTCCATCCCCAGCCCTTTTTATTTTTTATTTTGAGACAGGGTCTCCTTAAATTGCTGAGGGTGGCCTTGAACTTTCGATCCTCCTGCCTCAGCCTCCCAAATCATTGGGATTACGGGCATGCACCATTGTGTCTGGTTGGGGGAGGTGGCCTTTGAACCACTGAAAGATAAATTAGGTTGCAGGAGGTTGGAATAGAGGAAGAGCATCAAAGACAAGAAACAGCACATGCTGAGATACAAAGTCAAGAGTGTAATTTGTCCAGAGTAGCTGCACAAAAAAAGATCTAGGGGAGTATCAGGCTGGAGAGGTAGGCTGGGGCCAGATTGAGGAAGGCCTTGGGTTTTGGCAGAGTTTAGATGTTACTCAGTAAGCAGTAAAAGCCCTTGAGGGATTTTTGCCAGATCATTTTGCAACCGCGGGAGAATATAGTGACTCAGAGAAAGCACCATGGAGTTCAGCTTGGAGCCAGGCTTCCTGAGTGGGAGTGAGTTTACCGGCATGGGAAAGGCTGGTATGTCGCGGAGCAGGCAGCCTGCCACCTCATGCTGCCAGGGCCTCTTTAAAGGAGTGTGACCGAGATTTCCCTCTAGTGGCTGAGGTTGGTATTTCCTTAGGGGATTGGGATTTCTACTTCATATTCAACCAATTCTGTGCCAGGTGACTTTATGTACATTACCTCCTATAATCCTCACAGTGGCCATAGGAAGCAGATGCTATCACCTTTTAGTGGGAAATAGCAGCCACTTAATGAATTAGAGATGGAAGGGTCTTGGGAATCAATTTTTCACCAGGTGGTTCGTTATCTCACAGCTCACTGCATTTTTCAAAGTTTTTGTAACAGGTCCTGTTTGGCCTTCTCCCTTCTCCTTTGTCATTTGGATAAACTTAGACTAAATCTTTTCTTTTTTTTTTTTTGAGGGGGGTGGTATTAGGAATTGAACTCAGGTGCACTCAACCACTGAGCCACATCCCCAGCCTTATTTTGTATTTTATTTAGAGACAGGGCCTCATTAAGTTGCTTAGTGCCTCAATTTTTGCTGAGGTTGGCTTTGGACTTGCAAACCTCCTGCTTCGGCCTCCCTAGCTCCCGGCTTAGACTAAATCTTAAACTACTTATCTTTTTATGATTTGGAGGTCTGGCAGGTTGAAGAAGAGAATGAATGATGCTAAGAGAATAATAGTGATATTAACCTAAAGAGTTCAGGCAGGAAAAATACAGTTTGGGGAGGAAAGAATAACTTTTTGTTTTTCAGTGCTGAGGTTCAAAGCCAGGTCCTTGCACATGCTTTACCACTGAGATACACGCCCAGTCTTCTTATATTCTCTAATATGTGAAGAAGTGTTATAAGAAAAATGTAACAGGGTTTTGTTTTTGTTTTTTTTGGTACTGGGGGTTGAACCCAGGGGCACTTTCTCACTGAGCTACATCCCCAACCATTTTTATTTTTTATTTAGAGACAGGGTCTAAGTTGCTTAGGACCTGCTCAATTGCTGAGGCTGACTTTGAACTTGCTATCCTCCTGCCTCAGCTGCCCGAGCTTCTGGGATTACAGGTATACACCACCACCACAGCCCTTTTTAATTTTTACTTCAAGACAGGGTCTTACTGGGTTACTGAGGCTGGTCTTGAACTTTGATCCTTCTGCCTCAGCCTCCTGAGTCACTGGGGTTATAGGCTTCATCTTTTTTTATTTTTTTTTATTGTTTATGAACTTGACACTTTTGAAGATTACAAGCTAGTTATTTTGTAGAATATACCTCAGTTTGGTTTTGTCTGTTTCCTTGTAATTTTTCTACTTCATTTCCCCTTATCAATTTTTTTTTTTTTTTTTTTTAGAGATGGGGTCGTGCTATGTTGCTCGGCTGGTCTTGAATTCCTCCTGCCTCAACCTCCAGAGTATTTGGAACTATGGGTACACATCACCATGCCCAGCTTTGTACTATTAGTATTAGTCAACTCCTCTCCTTCAGTCTCCTCAGACAAGCCTAAACCACAGCCCTGATTAGGTTTGTACTAGGCAGGAATCTTTCAGTAACAAGTGGTCAAAGATCCAGTTCAAATTGACATAAACAAGAAAGGAAATTTGTCAGCTCATTTACTGAAAAGGTCAGGGGTAAATATGAAGGCACTGTTGGCCTCAAGGATTCAAACAATGTCTTTAGGACTTTGGTGTCTCTCTTAGCTTCCTTTTCTGAACTGATTCCTTTTCAGGTAGCCCCTCCTCTCTCTCTGACAAGATGGCTGCCAGCACCTTTCAGATCCATGCATGATTATTTTTCAGGAACTCAGCAGGGGGAAAACTCTTCTTTCTTTGACTCTTTCCTTCTGTCTCTCTGTCTTCTTGTAACTAAAGTCCCAGGTTTATTTCTGCCTAGCTACTAGTTGTTTGGAGCCTGGGCAAATCCTTGAATCTGGATCAGTGTGGGCTTGGTGGTTTCCTCTACAGACTCATGGAAAATTGGGACATTGTTCCCATAAAGTCTTGGTCAGATGACATAGTAGTGTCTGTCACAACATTTTTCTGTTTAGAAACTTTTAATTCCTCCAGTTGACTATGAAATGAAGTCCAAATTCCTTTATTATCATTCAAGGCCCAATGACTTGGATCCAGATCTTTTCAGGCTCATTTCCTAGATGAAACTTTTCCTGTAGCCCAACAGACTCACTGCTCAAGAGCTTGCCTATCATGCTGGTTCCTGTTTCTGCTCCTTTGATTATTCTGTTTCTGTTATTTTGGATTCCTTTTGCAGGAGCATCTCAAGTAATGGAATCCTTTGCATTGGTAGAATTAGCTCAAATGCCACTTCCTCCTGAAGCATTTCCTGATATCCTCCCAATTTCTGCACCTATTTCATGCTGTAGGACAAGCGGCAAATTTGTACTATATTTACTTATGTACTCATTCTGCCCTCCCTATTAGAATGTATTTTTTGTGGGAGTGTGGTACTGGGGATTAAACCTGGGGTCCTTTACCACTGAGATGTACCCCTAGCCCTTTTTATTTTATTTTTTAAATTTTGAGATAGGGTCTTGCTAAGTTTTCCAGGCCTCACACTTGCAATCCTCCTGCCTCCGCTTCCTGAGTCGCTGGGATTATTGGTGTGCCCCACTGCAGCTGGCTAGATTGTACAATTTCTTGAAGGCCATAAAGCTGGTGTCTTTTCTTTTAAAACCTCCTCAATATCAAGTAGTATTTTGTTCCATGGTGGATTGAATATTTATGGCATGGTCTTCATACCCTTCATATGGGAATCCCTTTCTGAATAAGCTCATGTTACTGGGCCATTCGCCACTCAAAAGCCAGTACTTGGAAGATGAGGGTTTTTTAAAATTTTTGAGACAGGATCTCACTAAGAAGTTTCTTAGGGCCTCCCTAAGTTGCTGGGACTGATTTTAAACTTGCGATCCTCTTGCCTCAGACTCCTGGGCTGCTGGAATTAAAGGAATGTGCCACCACACCTGGCTTTACTTGAAATTTTAAATTTTAAATTAAATATGAAATAGATATCCTCTTTTAACAAGGAATTAAAGTGGGAAATTTGAGTGACTTGCACTCTAGTCCACATATTTTTTTAAAAAAGTTTTTTTTATTAGTTCTTTTTAGATATATAGGACAGTAGAATATATTTTGATGTATTATACATACATGGATGTATACATACATACATGTATTATACATACATACTCCATGTATGTAGTATAGCTTCCTATTTTTGTGGTTGTACATGATGTGGAGTTTCACTGGTTGTGTATTTATATATGAACACAGGAAAGTTATGTCTGATTCATTCTACTGTCTGATATTCCCATTTCCCATCCCTTCCCTTCATCTCCCTTTGTCTAAAGTCCATATAATTGATAAGCCTCAGGTCTTGGACTCAAACCACATCTGTCTGACTTTAAAACAGAGGCTGTAGGGCTGAGGTTGTTGCTCAGTGGTTGAGAGCTTGCCTTGCATGTATAAGGCACTGAATTCAATCCTCAGCACCACATAAATAAATAAAAAAAGATATTATATCCATCTATAACTAAATAAAAAAAAAGAGGCTGTAAGTAGGAGACTTTAGCCCATATTCAGCTCTATTTTGCTTTTCCAGATTTTATATGGTATGTAATGTTTGTGATTGATTTTTACAATTAATATAACATTTTTGAGATTCGTCTATGTCACATACCTTAATACTTCATTTCTTTCTTTCTTTCTTTTCTTCTCTTCTCTTTTCTTTTCTTTTCTTTTTTCTTTACCAGGGATTGAACTCAGGGACACTCGACCACTGGGCCACATCCCCAGCCCTATTTTGTATTTTATTTAGAGACAGGGTCTCACTGAGTTGCTTAGTGCCTCGCCGTTGCTGAGCCTGGCTTTAAATTCTTTTTTTTTTTTTTTTTTTTTTGCTTTAAATTCTTGATCCTCCTGTCTTGGACTCCTGAGTTGCTGGGATTATAGGCACGTGCCATTGTGCCTGGCTTAATACTTCATTTGTTGAAATCATCTTTTTTATTGAGGTATAAATTGCATACCATGAATGAGTTAAACATCATTACCCTAAGTATATGTATGAAGACACAAGTGGTGTGAACATACTTTGTGTACAATCAGTGACTTGAAAAATTGTGCTCTATATATGAATGAAATGAATTGAATTCTGCCATCATGTATAACAAATTAGAATAAATAAATAATAATAAAAAATAAATTGCATACCATAAAATTTACCCCTTGTTTATTTGGTGCTGGGGATAGAACTCAGGGTCTCATGCATGCTAAGCACATGTTCTACCACTTAGCTACACCCCCAGTTTCCAAATTCACTATTTAAAATGAATAGATCAGTAGTTTATATGCCATTCACAAGACTGTACAATAAGCACCACTGTCTAATTCCAGAACATTTTCATCACTCCCTAAATTTTTTTTTTAAAGAGAGAGTGAGAGAGGAGAGAGAGAGAGAGAGAGAGAGAGAGAATTTTTAATATTTATTTTTCAGTTCTCGGCGGACACAACATCTTTGTTGGTATGTGGTGCTGAGGATCGAACCCGGGTCGCACGCATACCAGGCGAGTGGGCTACCGCTTGAGCCACATCCTCAGCCCCTCATCACTCCCTAAATTAACTTACATACCTGTCAGTGGTCACTGCCCACGCCCTGTCCTTCAGCTTCTGACCACTACTAATTTGCTTCTGTCTATTCTTTTGAATCTGGCTTATTTCACTTAACATGATGTTTGTGGAGTTAATCCCAGTTGTGACATTTATCACTACTTTGTTTCTTTTTACATTGGAACAATATCCTGTTGCATGGGCAAACCATATTAAACCCTAATTGCTGAGGCTGGCCTGGGACTTGCAACTTTTCCACCTCAGCTTTCCAAATTGCTGGAATTATGGGTGTGCACCATTGTACCTGGCTCTGCTAGGAACATTGTGTTGTTTTTTTTTTTTTTAAGTTGTTGTTGGGCCTTTGTTTAATTTATTTATTTATATGTGGTGCAGATAATTGAACCCAGTGCCTCACACGTGCCAAGCCTTTACCACTAAGCCACAAACCCAGATCCTGTTATGAACATTTGTATAAGCATTTTTGTGCAAATATATCTAGAGTTCTCTCGGATGTATATCTACAAGTGAAATTGCTGGATCGTATGCTAACTCTATGTTTAATTTTTTAAGGAGCTGCCAAACTATTTTCTATACCAGCTGCACTGTTTTATACTACTACCAGCAGAATATGGGAGTTTCAATTTTCCTAAGTCTCTATCAACTCTTATTATTATCTGGCTTTTTTGTTATATTCTTTCTAGTAGATGTGAAGGGGTATGCTTATTGGCCATTTGAATACCTTTTTTGGAGAGATGTCTATCTAGTCCCTTCCTTGTTTCTCTCTCAGTCTCTCTCTCTCTCTCTCTCTCTCTCTCTCTCTCTCTCTCTCTCTCCCTCCCTCCCTCCCTCCCTCCCTCCCTCTCTCTCTCTTTCTCTCTCTCTCTCTCTCTCTCTCTTTCCTGGTACTGGGAATGAAACCCAGAGGTACTCTACCACTGAGCCACACCCCCAGCCTATTCATTTTTTTTTTTAAATTTTTTATTTTGGGATAGTGTTTCACTAAGTTGCTGAGGTTGGCCTTGAATTTGCGATCCTCCTGCCTCAGCCTCCCAAGCTGCTGGGATTACAGCAGTGCACAGCCACACTGTGATTTCCTTTTGACTCATTGGTTATTTAATAGTGTTGTTTAATTTCCACATGCTCATGAATCCCCCACATTTCTTTGTATTATTAATTTCAATTTTTATTTCTTGTGATTAAAAACCATACTTTATATGGTTTTGATCCTTTTGAATTTACTGAGGCTTACTATGGCTTAGCATATGGTCTGTCCTGGAGAACGTTCCCTGAGAATTTGAAAGAACATGTATCTGCTATTGTTGGGTAGAGCAATCTCTGGAAGCCTCTTAGGTCCAGTTTGTAGACATTGTTGTCCAAGTCTTCTGTTTCCCTGTTCTTTTACTGCCTTGTCCTTCTGTCTAGTAATAAAAGTGGGCTATTGAAATCTCTTACTATTATTGAATTTTCAACCCCCACACAATTCTGTCAGATTGTGCTTCACATATTTTGGTGTTCTATAGTTAGGTACATAAAATTATATTTTAAAAAATATTTTTTAGTTGTAGATGGACACAATACCTTTATTTTATTATTTTTATGTGGTGCTGAGGATCGAATCCAGTGCCTCACACCTGCCAGGCAAGTGCTTTGCCACTGAGTCCCAGCCCCAGCCCATAATTACATTTTCCCCTCCCTGTTAGAGTGACATTTCTATCACTGTAAAACATCCTTCTTTGGCTGTAGTAATATTTTTATTTGAAAACTCTGTTTGTCTGATATTAGTATTTTATCTATCTATCTATCTATCTATATCTATGTAATTTTTTGGGGGGTACCGGGATTGAACTCAGGGACTCAACTACTGAGCCACATCCCGAGCCCTGTTTTGATTTTATTTAGAAACAGGGTCTCACTGTTGCTGTGGCTGGCTTTGAACTCAAGATCCTCCTGCCTCAGCCTCCTGAGCCACTGGGATTACAGGCATGAGCCACCATGCCTGGCTGATATTAGTAGTGCTACCACAACTTTCTTGGGTTGCTTTTGCATGATATTTACTTTTCCTCCTTTTACTTTCAACCTATTTATATCTTTGAGACTGAAGTGTGTCCCCTGTAGATTATCCAGTCTGACAATATTTGCTTTTTGATTGCTTAATCCATTTACATGTAATATTATTGATATGGTTGGATTAATAAGCACTTTTTTTGTTTTATTTTTATATGTCTCAGGTGTTTTTTGTTTCTCTATTCCTCCTTTACTGCTTTATTTTGCATTAAATGAATATTTTCTTGTGTAACCTTTAAATTCTTTTAATTATCATTTTTAAATTTTTTTAAAAAATTGTTGTTTAAAAAAATTTGTAGTTGTATATGGACAGCATGCCTATATTGTATTTGCTTAGTTTTGTATGTGGTGCTAAGGATTGAACCCATGCTAGGCAAGCGCTCTACCACTGAGCCCCAGCCCTAGCCCCTTAATTATTTTTAAAAATATATTTTAGTTATTTCTTTAACAGGTGTTTTAGGGTTATCTATCTATTTCAGAATCTACTTCCAATTTATACTAACTTAATTCCATTGAGATGTAGAATATCCCTCCTTCTCTCTTCCCCAGCTCTGTGCTATTGTTACATATATTGTTACATGTTACAAGCCCCAGAATATATAACATTGTTATAATTGTTGCTTTAGTTTTTAATTTTTTGTTTTATTTTTTTGGTGGTAGAAGCGATTGAACCCAGGGGTATTTTACTCCCGAGCTACATTCTCAGCCCTTTCTTGTTTTTATTTTGAGGCAGCGTCTTGCTAACTTGCTGGGGCTGGCCTTGAACTTGTGATCCTCCTGCCTCAGCTTCCTGAATCACTGGGATTACAGGCGTGGATCACCATGTTCGACTGATAAGTTTCTGTCTGTAAACTGAGGGATAAAAAAGGGGAGTGATTGAGTATGCATAGTTTTTCTTATTTGTCTCATCATTTGTGATTCAAGTCATTGCCATCTGTTGTGAGCTATCCATGGGCTGTGTGTGGGCCACTGTCCATAGAGCCTAGTGAATAGGAATGGCTCTCATACTGTAAACAAGTGTCTGGTGGACATTTCCTCTGGTTAACTGCCCTGACATATTAGGTCTTGCTAGCTTGCTGGGGTTGGCCTTGAACTTGTGAACTTGTGAACCTCCTGCCTCAGCTTTCTGAACCACTGGGATTACAGGTGTGGTTCATCATGTCTAGCTGCTAAGTTTCTGTTTGTAAACTGAGGGGAAAAAAAGGAGGAGTGATTGTCTATACATATTTTTTCTTATTTGTCTCATAATTTCTGGTTTTCATAATTTGTTTCTGTAGTTCAAGTTATTGCCATCTGAATCATTTGTTTACTTCCTATACTTTGGTCCCACCCACCTGTGCCATTGTCAAATGCATTATATTCATATATATTATAAACTCAGCAATATAAGTATATATATTATATATGTAATATATATAATGTAAACATATGAATGTACAATTATTATATACACCTATAGTTGCATTAAAATCATTTAAGGGAAGAAAAGAAAAATATACATTTATATTGTCTTTTGTACAACATAATCACCTTTATTGATGCTCTTTGTTTTTCAAGTGGATTCAGATTTCCATTTAGGATTTCTTGCTCTCACCTTGAAGAACTAATTTTAGTATTTCTTATAAGTCTGGTCTGCTGGCAGTGAGCTCTCTCAGTTTTTGTTTATCTGGGAATGTCTGTCTGTCTTTCTCTTTCATCCTCTGCTAGGGATCAAACTCAGGGATTCATGCATTGCTAGGCAAGCATTCTACTAGTGAGCTATGTCCACTGCCCTTTGAGAACGTATGTCTTCTTGTGAAAGATAGTTTTGTTGGATGTAAGATTACTTGGGAGGCTGAGGTAAGAGGATCACAAGTTTGAGGCCAGCTTCACTCAGCAATTAGACCTGTCTCAAAATAAAAAATAAAAAGGGCTGGGGATGTAGAAATAGAAAAAAAAAAAAAGATTTCTTGGTTGACTATCTTATTCCTTCTCTAAAGTTGATCTTTTTTTTTTTAACATTTTTTAAAGAGAGAGAGAGAGAGAGAGAGAGAGAGAGAGAGAGAGAGAGAGAGAGAATTTTTTTTAATATTTATTTTTTAGTTATCGGCAGATACAACATCTTTGTTGGTATGTGGTGCTGAGGATCGAACTGGGGCTGCATGCATGCCAGGCGAGTGCGCTACCGCTTGAGCCACATCCCCAGCCCTAAAGTTGATCTTAATCTCTTCAAAGATTTATATATTTGTGAATTCACTTACCTGCTAAAATTTATCTGAAACTTCAGATTCAATACTCATGTTGCTTTCTTCCCTTCTTTTTCTCTTTCTCTGTATCCCAGATCTCCCTGTCTTCTCTGGATTGCCTAATCTCTCTCCATCCACCTTCAAATTTCCTGACTTTTCTTCTACTATTTCAAATAAACAGTTCAGTTACTATATTAAAATTTTCTTCTTATATAATATGCTTTTCCTTTTTTCTTTCTTTTCTCCTTCCTTCCTTCCTGTGCTAAGGATTAATTCCAGGGCCTCATGCTCACTAGGCATGTTCTCCATCACCATGCTTCACCCCTGGCCCAAGATAATGTATTTTCTTTCTTTCTTTCTTTCTTTTTTTTTGGATACCAGGGATTCTTAACCACTGAGCCACATCCCCAGCCCTTTTTTAAAAAAAAAAAATTATTTTGAGACAGGGTTTTGCTAAATTGCTGAGCCTGGCCTTGAACTTGTGATCCTCTTGCCTCAGCCTCCCCAGCCTCTGTGATTACAGGTTTGTGCCACTATGCCCCACATGATAATATATTTTCAACTCCAGAATTTCTCTCTCTCTATATATATTTTCCTATCTCTTTATTGATATTATCTCTTTGATGAAACACCATCACCACGCCTTTTATTTGTTTAAAAGGGATTCCTTTAGTTCCCTGAACATATGCATCATGGGCATGCTCAAGTCTCTGTTAAGTCTGACATCTGGACCCTCTTACAGTTTCTCTTGTCTGATTTCTTTCCGCCTGTGCATGAATCACATGTTCCTGTATCTTTGCGTGTCTCCTAATTTTTGTCAGAAACAGTGCATTTTAGGTATCATTTTGTCTCCCTATCTTGAGGTTGTCTTGTTGTCTGCTTTTTGTTTTATGAGTAGGCTATTTTAGGTAAGTCAGCTTCCCTCGACATGAGGTCTTTGGCTGCTCCTTGGACTGTCTCTTTCTCTAATTTCTGGATTAAGCTTTTGCTTCACTTGGCAAAGGGCCTGTTGGGCTCCACTAATTATTGGCTGATTGCTGTATTGTTTTTGACAATGCCTCGGGGCATATATTTCTCTGTGGTTTGGTCCAATTACATTTGGGCCAGGGGAGGTTTTGAGGTTTGTTCTGACCCCCAGATGGCTCTTCTTAGCTGTCTCTGCCATGGTTCTCTCTGGGGAGTTAGGTGGCCTATAGTTTAGTCTTATTGCTCTTAAATAAGAGGAACCATTGGTTTTCTCAGTGAACTTTCCCACAATGTTTCAAATAAAGTCAGTTCCTTTGGGGCTTGCCTTGGGTCTCCATCTCCTCTTCCCCAACACCCTCCCCCCCTTCTTCTCTGTTCCCTCCTTCCTCTCCTTCCTCCCCCTCCTCCTGGGTACTGGGGATTGAACCTAGAAGCACAGAACCACATCCGGGTCTCACTAAATAGCTAAGGCTATCCTTGAATTCATAATCCTCCTGCCTTGGCCTCCCAAATTGCTGGGATTACAAGCGTGCACCACATCCTGGCCTTGGGAAAAGTCTCTGAGTCACCACTCTGAGCACCTCCTGGAACAGAGCTTCTCCTGGCTTGCCTCTCCCAGCCAGGCATCTCTGCTCCACAAGCAAACTGGATGAAGGTGATCAGGGTCCCCGCACGCCTGACTCACACTTGAAGTAGAACCTCCAACCTATGGGTCAGGTGCCTGGGTGAAGAAGGAAAGGCATCTTTACCTTTCTGCCATACTCTCCAGAAATATAGCTTCTTTAGTTTGGGGTTAGAGGAAGGGAAGCAACCTGGGGCTCCTGGTGAGATGTGGTAAGCCTGGATTGACAGCTGAGGGGAGGAGCCTGGCTGTTTCTTGGCCCCACCCACTTAGGGTGGAGCTTCCTCCAAGCTGAGCTGTGGGAGAGGGAGTTTAGGAGAGAGTTGATCTTGTTTCAAATCCCAGAATCTCCCTGAAAACTGATTTTTAGTATTTTTCTCTAAAAATAAGTGTATCTTCATTTGTTACATGCCATTAAGACAATTCCAGAAATTTGGTTTATTTTTTTAAAAGTTCGTCTTCAGCAGTTTCACTTGTTTTGCTGAGAAGTGAATCCCCAGAGCTCGCCACAGTGTCATCTCAGAACTTACCTCCCCCACTTTTTCCTTTGAAGCCTTTTGGTTCGTCTGTTTTTTGTCCTAACCACCAATTCAGGTGGCTGCAAAATTAAAACAGGTGCCTGTAAATGTTTTTGACAAATCCCCATCGAGGAGAGAGCTTTTTGCACTCTGCATGCTCCAAGTGAGGTCAACTGGACAGTCTTACAGGTGAGGCCTCCCAGGGGACCTCAGTACAGCTGCAATAATGACAATTTTTTTGTAATAAAAATTTGAAAGAGCTCCAACTCTTTCCTGTTCCCTCTAGTGGCTGCCAGGTCACACTGAGAATGTGGGCTGGTTTTTTTTTTTTTTTTTTTCCCCAGGGTTACGACAGAACTGAAGAATAGGGATGGGTCTGGGATAATTTTAAATGTCACAAAGTTCCCTGTTTTTACCAAGATGCAGCTGTTTTTCTTGAATAAGTATTCCTCAAGTTGCTACAAGCCTTTGGTTAACTTCCAGAGTTTTAAAAAAGTTGGGTCTGACCATTTTTTGTGCTTTTTTTTTTTTTTTTTTGCTTTGCTTTTAGGAAGGAGTGAATGAATGTTCATAAGTCCTTACTCTGAGATTTTTGTGTATGCTATTTTAATCAATATAAATGCTCAAACTATCATAGCCCTCCAAATTACTATTCCAGTGCTCATGTTTCTTGTATCATCTGCAAAGTTTTCCTGAAAGGCTTTGCTCTTCCTTCACGTCAAGGCAGAAAGCAAGTCAAGACCTAAAGGTCATCTGAACAGTTGTGGTAATCCTACTGTGATGCTGTGAAAACAGGAAGTGAGGTTTATTTAGCATGTGTGGTTCCCAGGGTTGCTCACAGATTATCTGAAGAATATGGGACTTAGAATTTTGTTAGGAAGACTAATGCCGATATCATTGGTAAATCCTTTTATAAACTCCTTTTTTTTCCAGAATTTGTTGAAAGCATGAACAATATTTGCCAATCCCCAGTACTTCTCCAACCTTCTAAAATATTTCAAAGGTTGTCTACCATGGTTCTAAAACTACAAGTACAGTTTCTTTCAAGCTCTTGAGGATGGACTAAATCCAGATCGGGGGTCTAGAACATTTTAGTTGAGTTGATGTCCTCTTATTCTTTACTTCTTTGGATGTTTTGGTCATCTCTTAACTCCAACATTGAAGCATTTCAATCTTGGGCTTCAAGAGAAAACCTGGGATGGGTGGGGTGGGGTGTGCCTGTAACTATCAGTAGGCTGAAGCAGGAAGATCTCAAGTTTGAGGTCAGCCTCAGCAACTTAGACCGTGCTTCAAAACAAACAAATAAACAAACAAACAAACAAATAGACTGGGGACATAGCTTAGTGGTAGAGTGCTTGCCTAGTAAGTGTGATGACCTGAATTTGATTCCCAGTACTGAAGGGGGGGAGGGAGAGATAAAAAAGAAAAAGAAAGAGGAGGAGGAGGTGGAGGAGAAAGAAACAGAGAGAAAAGACAAGACAAACCAGATGCAAGCTGAGAGGTTCTGCTTTCTCTTGGTCATCTGTTAATATTACACCATCTACCCTAAGCAATGAGCCAATTTCTTCCTTCTTCTTGCTCCAAATATAGCTATCAAAGCCCTTCTCCCTTCTTGTTGATAACATGTTTCGTAATCTCAGCTCATTCCAAGTTACAGCCATCCGCACACTATTTTTATAGGTTTATACTAGTCTTTTGCATTTGTTCCTGGCTTAGGTGGCTCTTGGTACATTTTTTTTTTATTTTTAATCCCAGCATTTCCTGTGCAGGCCTTTCAGGGCCTTCAGATGCTCTTCCCGCTGCTTCTTCAACAGGATTCAAAAGGAATAAGGAAACAAGTGGTTTTCTCCCCCTTCATTAGATATTCTTGAAATGATAACTAAAATGATATATTTTAGTTCAATATTAGAGCACATAAATATTCAGCACATGCAATGAGATGGTTGTTCATTAATTTATCATCCAGTGGTTAATTTGTGCATTATCAACTTATCGTCCTATGATTAATTTACATGGTAGTAGCGGAGACATTCTCTTGTTTGCTCTGAGTACACTAATCCACAATTACAAACTGCTTTTTCCTTTAGCAGTTATCTGTTACTATGTAAAAATATTATCCCCAAATTAAATGGTATGAAACAACAATAACTTGTTTTAAATGCCCACTGATTCTGTGGGTGGGATTTAGAAAGGGCATAGCAAGAGGGCTGGGGATATAGCTCAGCTGGTAGAGTGCTTGACTTGAATGCACAAGGCCATGGGTTCAATCCTCAGCACCACACACACACACACACACACACACACACACACACACACCAAAAGAAGAAAGAAAGGGCATAGCAAGAAAAGGTATACTCTGCTCTAAGGTCAGCTGGGCCAATTGGACAGACAAGGGTAAGTGACAGCTGGGAATGGGGGCTCCAGTTCTAGTCTGGCTTCTTTGCTCACATGCCTGTGACCTGCACTGGGGTTGGCTGAAGGGTGGGCCCAGATCAGAGGGGCTCTGTCAACCACAGAGCCTGTATATGTTCTGACCTGTAGAATTGTGGCCATGTAGTTGGCTGCTTATATGGGAGTTCCAGACTCCAGGACAGGTGGTCTAGTGAGCAGGGGAAACTTCTAGGTGTTTTGTGATCCAGCCTTGGAAGTCACTTAGCATCATTTGTACCACACTCCATTTATGGAAGCCCAGAGTCAAGGGCAGGGAATAACAGTATCCATCTCTCCCTGCTCTTTTTTTTTTTTTTTTTTTTTTGTACTGGGGAATGAATCCAGGGACGTTTACCCACTGAACCACACTCCCAGATCTGCTTTTTTGTATTTTATTTACAAACAGGGTCTCACTGAGTTGCTTAGGATCTCACTGAGTTGCTGAGGCTGGCTTTAAACACTTGAACCTCCTGCTTTAGCCTCCTGAGCTGCTGGGATTTCAAGCATGCATCACAGACCCCATCTCTTATGGGAGGACTGTCAAAAAACTTATGGCCCAGAATTGTTCAGTCGTCCCACAGGTTAGTAAGCTCAACAAAATGATTTTTTCTTTTTTTTTAATATTTATTTTTTAGGCGTAGATGGACATAACACAATGCCTATATTTTTATGTGGTGCTGAGAATCGAACCCGGGTCTCGCCCATGCTAGGTGAGTGCTATACCGCTGAGCCACAATCCCAGCCCTTGATTTTTTTAAAAATATTTTTTAGTTGTAGATGAATACAGTGCCTTTGTTTATTTCTTTTTTATGTGGAACTGAGGATTGAACCCAGTGTTTCACATGTGCTAGGCAAGTGCTCTACCACTGAGCTGAAACCCCAGCCCTGTGATTATTTCTTTAAGCCATTAAAAAATTTGGCTGAGATTGTGGCTAAGTGGTAGAGCACTTGCCTAGCATGTGTGAGGCCCTGGGTTTGATTCTCAGCACCATATAAATACATAAAGGTATTGTGTTCATCTACAATTAAGAAATATTTTTTTAAAAATTATATTTACTAAGTACATGGTGCACATCTGTAATCTCAGCAATTTGGGAGGCTGAAGCAGGAGGATTACAAATTCAAGACAGTCTCAGCAACTTAGCAACACTCTGTTTCAAAATAAAAGGACTAGGGATGTACAATTGAACCTGGGTAAAGAGCCCCCCAGGTTCAATTCTCAGAAAAAAAAAAAAGACTCCACTTTAAAATTGCCTGAGTCAGGTATGGTGGCACACACCTATAATCCCAGCTGCTTGGGAGGCTGAGACAGGAGGATCACAAGTTCAAAGCCAGCCTCAGCAATAGTGAGTTGCTAAGCAACTCAATGTGACCCTGTCTTTAAATAAAATACAAAATAGGGCTGGGGGTATGGCTCAGTGGTTGAGTGCCTCTGAGTTCAATCCCTGGTTACCCACCCCCCCCCCCCAAAAAAAAGTTTGAGGCCAACCTCAGCAACTTAGTAAGGCTCTAAGCAGCTCAGTAAAACTGTGTCTCAATAAAAATAAAAAGGGCTGGAGACATGGCTCAGCAGTTAAGTGCTCCTGGGCTCAATCCCTTGTACCAAAAATAAAATAAAATTTCCCTGGCTTTACAAATGATTGTTTATAAAGGTGAAGTATGAGCCCTGGAAGGCTACCAAGCCAGTGTTAGGAAAAAATTTTTTCCTTTTCATCCATCAAAATATCTTTTTATATAAAAATACACATCTGAAAATACTTCACACATCAAAGTGGGAAAATTTCTCATCTCAGTTGGGGTTTTATTTGTGTTTTTTTCACACTTACAAATGCACATGTTAGGAAATCTCTGAGGTTTATTATGAAAAATGGGCTCCCCTATCACCATTTCCTGTTCCCCAGAGGCCACTGCATTCAACCTCTTGAGCTGATTCTTTTGTACTTACCCTTGTATCTCTAAATAGCATGCTCATACTGTTACTTCTTCATTTTTTGGTTTCAAGCATTCTCTACTGTGTGTGTGTGTGTGTGTGTGTGTGTGTGTGTGTGTGTGTGTCAGGGGAGTTGCAGTGCTGGGGCTGGAATCCAAGGCTTCATGTGTGTATCTATTGTCATTTTGAAAGCTGAAGCTTTTTTTTTTTTTTTTTTTTTTAATTACTGGGGATTGAACCCAAGGGTGCTTAACCACAGAGCCACATCCCTAGCCCTTTTTCATTTTTTTTTATTTTGAGTCAGGGTCTTGCTAAGTTGCTTAGGGCCTTACTAAGTTGCTGCGGCTGGCCTTGAACTTGTGATCCTCATGCCTCAGCCTCCCAAGTTCCTGGTTTATAGACATGTACCACTGCACCTAGCTGCTTTTATTTTCTTTTTAAAATATATTTTTTAGTTTTCATGGACCTTTATTTTTATGTGCTGAGAATCAAACCTAGTGCCCCACACATGCTAGGCAAGTGCTTTACCCCTGAGCTATAACCCCAGCCCTGGTTTTATTTTTATTTTTTGGTACCAGATTGAGATCAGGGGCACTTGACCACTGAGCCACATCCTCAGCCCTTTTTTGTATTTTATTTAGAGACAGGGTCTCACTGAGTTGCTTAGAGTCTTGCTTTTTGCTGAGGCTGGACTTGAACTCATGATCCTCCTGCCTCGGCTTCCGTAGCCGCTGGAATTACAGGTTGGCACCACTGTGCCTGGCATGGTTTTATTTTTTTAAAGACACTTCTCTGTAGCCTTCTGGCCTGCTTCCTTCTAGAATGGTTCTTTTCTAGGCCTGCTGCATGGTTGTCTTCATAAGAGTCTCCTTGTTACGGTTGGGATCTGCAGTGTTCCCCAGAATCTTGTGTGTTGAAGACTTGGTGCCCAAGTAGCAATGTCCAGAGGTGGGATGTTTAGAGAATGATTGGGTTAAGAGGGAGGAAACCTCATCAGTGGCTTCATCCATTGGATGGATTAATGATTTGGATGAACTCATGAGAGGAGGTGGGAACCGTAAGCAGGTGGGCGTGATTGGAGGAAGCAGGTCCCTGGGATGTGCCCTGGAGGACTGTGCCTTCGCCCTGACCCCCTCCTCTCTCTCTCTTTCTGAATCCCAGTTGCCATGAGCTGGGTGGCTTTCTTCTGCCACTCCATGCCCAGCATGACGTTTTGCCTCACCTCAGGCTTGGAGAAATGGAGGTGGCCAGCCATGGACTGAAGTCTCTGAAACCATGAGCCGACATAAATCGTTCCTCCTTTAAGTTGTTGTGTCAGATATTTTGGTCACAACCATGAAAATATTAGGTGAGTCAGTACTGAGGGTTGAACCCAGGGGCTCTACTCCTGAGCTATATTCATTCTCCATCCCTTTTTTAAAAAAATATTTATTCATTAGTTGTAGTTGGAAACAACACTTTTATTTCACTTATTTATTTTTATGTGGTGCTGAGGATCGAACCCGGGGCCTCACATGTGCGAGGCGAGTGCTCTACCACTGAGCCACAACCCCAGCCCTTCACTCTCCATCCTTTTAATTAATTTATTTAAAAAAATTTTTTTGAGACAGGGCCTTGCTAAGTTGCTAAGACTGACTTCAAACTTGAGATCCTCCTGCCTTAGCCTCCCACGGTGCTAGGACTACAAGCATGGGCCCATCATGCTGAAATATTAATCCATTTTCTGATGGTAGATATATTACAAAGAAAAGTTTTTTTTTTTTTTTTTTTTGAGTTTTAGTGGCCAAAAGGCCAAGGTCCAGCAGCACAATCTATTCAGCCTCTGGTGAGGACCTCATGGTGGGTGACACCACAATGGCAGAAGCTTGTATGAGAGGAGAGATCATGTGGCAAGATGGGGAGCCAGACAGAGACCAGGGACCAGCCAATCTTGCTATTTTCATAACAAGATCCACTCTAATAGGATCCCAATGTCCCAAGAGAACTGCATTAATCCCTTTTGGTGGCAATGCTACCAGTGACCTTTCACTAAGCCCCACCTCTCAAACAGAGGGATGGGGATGAAACTGAGATTTTGTTAAACTGTACATAGAAATTTGACATTGGGTGCTTTCCTCTAATGTCTGGTGACTCTTATTAATTTTATTTCTTTTGGTACCAGGGATTGAACTAAGGGGGTCTTGGCCACTGAGCCCCATCCCCAGCCTTCATTTGTATTTTATTTAGAGACAGGGTCTCACTGAGTTGCTTAGTGCCTTGCTTTTGCTGAGGCTGGCTTTGAACTTGTGGACCTCCTGCCTCAGCCTCCTGAGCCATTGGGATTACAGGTGTGCGCCTCTGTGCCTGGCTCCGGTGACTCTTGCGGGTCCATTAACACTTAAGCATGAGGCTACTGGAAGCTGATTGAAAAATCTCCACCTGTGGAAGGTGGATCCACTGTGGCCCGGGCTGTAGGGTGTCCCAGCTGGAGGCCTCTCAGGGAGCTCCTGATGTTAGTGCCTTTGGGTATTTCCTCTTGGGTTGGTCACATTCACTAGAGAAGGTTTTTCTAATCTTTTACCTGAAGATATCTGTTGATGTCTCAGTTTTTCCAATGCCAGCTCAAGGTTCTGCTTTACTAGTTCTAGTAAATAAGTTACCACATGTTCATCTACTACCTGACTTAAAAAAAATAATGTTCCTATTGTCTTGTCTGCCTTTCTGTGGTTATTGTGGGTTGTGGCCTTAGACATATCTTCTCACTGACATTTTATTATGATTCGGGCAGGAACTATATATGATTAACCTACCATCTTTAATCTAATGCAGTCCAGTTTCTTTTTTTGTTTTTGTGCTGAAGATTTAACACAAGGGTGCTTCATCACTGAGCTACATCTCCAGGCCTTTTTATTTTTTCTTTTGAGTCAGTGCCTCATTAAATTACTAAGCCTCCAACTTGCTATCCTCCTGCCTTGGCCTCCCAAGCTGCTAGGATTACAGATGTGCACCACTATCCAAATCCAGTTTTTCTTTTTTCTTTTAAGTAAGCTTTATTTGAAGTAAAACATGGAGACATCAAATTTGTTTATGCCTAAATTGTTTGCTTCCTAATAAGCTGTTTAGAACTTCAGAGAAAGAAGGAGTAGCTCCATGAAAATATTGACATGGGCTGGTTTGGATAGATAAAAGGGAGACAAGAGAAATTTCAAAAGTGGGACACACTAAACTTGCCAGAAATGAAGGGGTGAAGAACAAGAGTGGAGGGAGAAGACTATGGAGGGCAGAACATTAAGAAACCCTGAAGAAATGTTTAATGAAACAAGCAACCGCCACCCCCAACCCCCATAAAACAAAACAAACAACAATAAAAACTCCTGATGGATAGAACAGAAGATCAGATTTTCTGCTAGGAAGAATGAGAACATTTTATGATGTTACTCAGTTTCAGAGTGTTGCAGCCAAACATTTACACATTGGAATGCTGATGAAGACATTCACAAATATAGACGAAATGTGATAATTTGTGCTGTTTCAGAGGGTGTTAGTGATGTCATATGATCACACCAGCTACAGGGGGGCGGGGGGAAGTTGGGTATCAAGACTGAGCCTGATCCTGGCTTAGTGAGGCTGGCGGCAGGAATGTGAGACTCATTTACTAGCCTGGAAATGACATAAGAGAACTAAAATAGAGAGTGTATGAGGGTACTCATTTATTGAAAAGACGGGATCAAGAAGGCAAAGTACAGAGAACTTGAACTCATCAGTTCAGGTTTCATCACTCTTCAACAATCTATGGAAGCTGATGGATGGTGAATATTTTGAACATTTGCCTATAAATAGGCCTGCTAAACCAGGCACAGTGGCACATGCCTATAATCCCAGCAACTTGGGAGGCTGAGGTAGGAGGATCACAGGGAGAGCCTTAGCAACAAAGTGAGGCCATCTCAAAATAAAAAATAAAAAAACCCTGCCAGGCTTGGTGGCTCATGCGTATAATGCCAGAAACTCAGGAGGCTGAGGCAGGAGGATTGCAAGTTCTATGCCAGCCTCAGCGATTTAGGCCCTAAGCAATGTAGCCAGAGCCTGTCTCAAAATAAAAAGGGCTGGGGATGTGGCTCAGTGGTTGAGCACCCCTGGGTTCAATCCCCGGTACCAAAACAAAACAAAACAAAAAAACTTTGTGATGTAGCTCAGTGGTAGAGCACCCTTGTGTTCAATCCCCAGTACCAAAAATAAATAGATGTCGTATCGTAACCATTTTAAGTTCAAGTTAAAGTACTGTATTTTCTGTACTTGTTAAACTCATAAACCTTTACAGGAAAAATAAAGTGGTATTCAAGAAAAAGGATGTGCAGGGCTGGGGTTGTGGCTCCCCAGCACGTGCCTAGCAGGGGGGCCCTGGGTTCGATCCTCAGCACCGTGTAAAAAACAAATAAATAAATAAAATAAAGGTACTGTGTTCACCTATAACTAAAAATATTTTAAAAGGAAAAAAAAAAGGATGTACTAATTCTTCGTGACACCAGTGGGTGAAATTAGGGGCCACGTGTGAACATACTAGCATTCATCAGCATCATCATTATTTCTTCTCATTGCTGTATTTCCTGTGCTTGTGCTTGGTTTTTAGGCATTTTACACACACAGTTAATCCTACCATTGCCTCATTAACGTTAAAAGTACAGGATACAAAATGTATAGTAGTGATGGTGCATACCTGTTACCTAGCAACTTGGGAGGCTGAGGCAGGAGGACCATAAGTTCAAGGCCAGCTTCAGCAATTTTGTGAGGCCCTGTGTCAAAATAAAAAATAAAAAGGGCTGAGGATGTGGCTCAGTAAGAAAGGATCCCTGGTTTCAATATCTGTACCCCCCCCCAAAAAAAACCCAAAAAAACAAAACAGTGTTATAGTAGAAATGTATAATTGTAAGTTATAAGGAAATGGTGAACCATCATGCATGTGTCAGGTGATATTTTTTCCCCAAAAAGAAAGCCATCCTGAAGAATAAAGAGCTAATTGTGCAATCTGTCAGGATGTGTCATTGATCTTAACCAAGAGGAAAGGAAAAGGGATTGACAAATGTTGCCCATTAGCTTGATATTACATAGGAAGAGTTACAGCTAAGCTTGGTGCATGTGCTGTGCTGCAAGTTTAGTCCCAAGAAGGGAATTTCATGCGTTTAGTCCCTTCCAACCTCAAAAACATCAGAGTGAGTGACCAGGTGGCAAGTGTGGGCGTAAGTGGCTGCGAAGGAGTTCCCACTGCCACTGAGACTGTCAAGGAAGGAGGCCCTTTCTGCCATGTCAATGGTAGAGTTCCATAAGGATCAGAGGCGCTCGTCTTAGAGCCTGTGGATCAGCAGAGATCTCGAACTCATAGAAATAAAACAGGAGCTGCAAGCCATGCAAATGAAGGAACATGTGAGCAGCCCTCTGGGATCTAGCCTATTTGTAGATGAATGAGCTTCTTTATTAGCTACCAATCATTTTTTCCAAATGGGACATGTAAGTAATTTTTTATTGAACATCGACTGCCTATAGGGAACTGGGGAGGCAAAGATGAATAAGAATTGATCTTTTTCTCAAAGAGTTTACAGATAAGAGAACACACACTCCTAAATGGATGACTTTAATACTTTGTGTGATTGCACTCTCTCTAATTATTATAATAATCCTGTGTTAGAACAGGGAACTGTCCAGAGGGTGCTATGGAACACAGAGGAGTACTTACCAGGAGACTCTTCCTGGGGTAGGCAGTGCCTGAGGGTAGCCAAAAGAATCAGAAAGACTTACCAGGGAGAGAGACGGAGGAGGCAGGCAGCAGGTAGTGAAGGATCTGGGGATTAGGGCATGGAGGGTCAGAAGTGCCATATTAAAGAGTTTCAGGCAATAAAAAGTCATTAATTAGAAGGATTGAAAAGTGAGTTCTTTTTGGAGAGACTGAACCCAGGGGCACTTAACTACTGAGCCACATCCCCAGCCCTTTTCATATTTTATTTTTAGACAGGATCTTGCTAAGTTGCTTAGGGCCTCACTACATTGCTGAGTTTGGCCTAGAACTTGAGATCCTCCTGCCCCAGCCTCCTGAGCTGCTAGGATTACAGACACGTGCCACCAGGCCCAGCTTGAAAACTGAGTTCTGAGGTAGATGTGCACTTTAGGTAGAGTGTTGGTTTTCTGTTGCTGCTCTAATCAGTTACTACAGATGTAGAAACTTAACACAAATTTATTATCTCACAGTCTGCTGTTCAAAAGTCCAACTGGCTCAACTGGATTCTCTGTTCCAGGATTCAGGAGGCTGAAGTTAGGACACTGGTGGGCTGGATTCTAAAGGGGAGGCTTTGGAAGGAATTTGCTTCTTCAGGTCAGTGGCAGAATCTAGTTCTTGGTGGTTGTAGGACTAATGTCCCTGCTACTCCGAGCAGGAAGCTATCGTTGGCTTCCAGAGCTTTCTTTCTGGGCTTGTGCATGGCCTCTGGGTCTCAAAGCCAGAACACGTGTGGACCCTCTTTGACTTCCCCTTCTCTGTAGCTTTCAGTTACAGAAAGTCTTCTGCTTTTAAAGGCTTGTGTGATTAGACTGAGCTCATCTGACTAATCCAGGATGATCTCTGTAACTTTAATTACATTTCTAAAGTCATTTTATATGTGAGGTGGCATATGTACAGGTTACAGGAGTTAGGTGGGGACATCCCGGCTTATTCTGGATTATTCTGCAGACTATACAATATACAATTCAGTGATTTTTACTCAATTTATGAATTTGTGCAACCATTACCCTAATCTGGTTCTAGAATTTTCCCATCAGCCCCCAAAAGATTTGTAGTCAATTTTCTATTCCTATTTATTCTTTTTGAAGTCTGTGATTCTTTTTAATATTAAAATTGTCCAGGGCTCACTTTAACTCTCTGGGAAATACCCATATTTAGGATATTCCTTAAAGGTGTCTTAGTCTATGTGGGCTGCTATAACAAAATACCACAGATTAGGTGGCTTAAGCAATAGGCATTTATTTTTCTGAGATCAGAGTGCCAGCATTGTTGGATTCTGATGAGGGCCTTCTTCCTGGGACTCAATTACCTGCTAAAGGTCCCATCTCTTAATAGCCTCATATTGAGGGTTAGAGTTTCAACAAATTATTTTGTGGAGGGGACATAAAGATTCAGTCTGGGGCTGGGGATGTGGCTCAAGCAGTAGCCCGCTCGCCTGGCATGCGTGCAGCCCGGGTTCGATCCTCAGCACCACATACAAACAAAGATGTTGTGTCTGCCGATAACTAAAAAATAAATATTCAAAAAAAAAAAAAGATTCAATCTGTACCCGGGAAATGCAAGAACACACACCAGGTTATTTATGTTGGTTTCATCAGAGGAGTGGAATGGAGGGTTGATGGTGAAATCATTAACTTTTAAAAAATGTCTTTCAGTACTTAATATACAATGGGCTTGTACTTTTTTTTTTTTTTCCAGTACTGGGGATTAAACCCAGGGATACTCTACCACCAAGCTACATACCCACCGGGGCCTTGCTAAATGCTGAGGCTGACTTTGAACTTGTGATCCTCCTGCCTCAGCCTCCTGAGCCACTGGGATTACAAGTGTGTGCCACTGTGCCCAGCAAAATAAAATTTCTTAATGAGAAAAATATTTGAAGAAGCCATTCTTTATTATTGTGCAATAAACACAATTGTGTAACAATGAAAGAGAGATTTCAAGTGCCAAGAAGCAATTCCATCTGGATGTTTTATGAAAGACCATTTAGACCCAGGCCAATGCCAAGGCCTCTCATTATCCTTCTCTCCATCCCGCCGTGCCCCTGAGGGCTACCTTCCCTGATGTTCACTCCACATCTAGGTCCTGACTTTGGAGGGTTGGGGTCAGACTTGTCAACATATTGTTTTCTCAGTTCTGTCTTTGGAATAGAAACTTCAAGAGGAAACCAGGTCTAGGAATGTTGGCAAGGCCAATACAAAATATTGGAATGTAGTGGCTGTGAAACATTAACAAAGTTCCAAGTTATATTTAGATCTAGAAACTGCCAGAAGTACTGTTTTTGTTTTTTTTATATTTAAGTTTTTTTTTTT
Source organism: Ictidomys tridecemlineatus (assembly GCF_052094955.1). Taxonomy (NCBI): domain Eukaryota; kingdom Metazoa; phylum Chordata; class Mammalia; order Rodentia; family Sciuridae; genus Ictidomys; species Ictidomys tridecemlineatus. The sequence goes on from NC_135486.1 coordinate 124,810,633, forward strand.
TTTTTAACATTTTTTGAGGTACTGGGGATTGAACTCAGGGGCACTCAACTACTGAGCCACCTCCCCAGCCCATTTCTTTTTAAATATATATATATATATATATATATATATATATATATATATATATATATATATATATATATTTTTAGTTGTAGATGGACCCAATACCTTTATTTTATTTTTTTATTTGTATGTGGTGCCGGGGATTGAACCCAAAGTCCCATGTATGCTGGGCAAGTGCTCTACCACTGAGCTACAACCCTGGCCCTTAAGTTTGTTTTTTAACTTCTGAAGAAGAAAGATAAAAGATTGTGTTGGGATCTCAAAACTGAAAGGCTGTACGGGGACTGGGGTTGTAGCTCAGTGGCAGAGCGCTTGCCTAGCACGTGTGAGGCACCGGGTTCCATCCTCAGCACCACATACAAATAAACAAGTAAAATAAAGGCATTCTGTCCATCTACAAGTACAAAACAACTTTTTAAAAATGTTATTAAAGAAGGAAACTTAAAAAAAAAAAGAAGAGCTATACTGGCTTTTTACAGTTTGAAGGATTAAAAGAAAATTTGAATAGGAAATCTCATAAATTTCATTGTAAATAAGGTTCTACTGAAGCGATTGACAAGTAAAATTAATGGGTATCATTAAACTCCTACACTAGTCATGGCAAACAATTTCTCATAATTATTAAAATGTACTTCATAGTTCATGACAAACAAACAAGCTCATATTTTTGAAGGGTAATCAAAAGCTGTGAACAAGAAGCACTTTTTCGTGGAAGTGGAGAAACATGCAGCAGAATCTAAACTTAGGAATAGAGCAAAGCTACATATAATCTTCTTTAAAATAATGGCTGTATTGCAATATAATATATAATAACATTAGATTTACCTTTTAAAGTATAAAATTCAGTGATTTGGGTTTTTAGTATGTTCACAAAATTATGCACTGTTCACCACTATCTATTTCCAGAATATTTCCATTACCCCAAAGAGAAACCCTGTACTCAGCTGGGCACAGTGGTGTACACCTGTAATCCCAGCTGCTTGGGAGGCTGAGACAGGAGGATCGCAAGTTTGAGGCTAGCCTTGGCAACTTATCTCAAAATACAGAATAATAAAAAAATAAAAATATCTGGGGATGTAGCTCAGTGGTAGAGAACCCCTGGGTTCAATCCCCAGTACCATGCCAAAAAACAAACAAACAAACAAAAAAAGAAAGTAAGAAAGAAGAAGAGAAATCCTATACTCATTAATAGCCAATCCTCATTCCTCTCTCCAATCTTCTAGTCTCGGACAAACAGTAATCTAATTTTTGTCTCTAAGGATTCATTTCTTTTGGACAGGCTACATTGACATATGAAGTTTTGACTTAAATAGATTAGTTAATATATATATGTTAATTTTCTTTTTCTTTGTGGTCCTGGAGATGGAACCTAGGGCCTCAAGCATGCTAAGCACTCTATTGCTGAGATACATCCCCTACTCTATAGTTTCTTGTGTGTGTGTGTGTATGTATGTGTGTATGTGTGTGTGTGCGCACAGGGCCTTGTGCTTGAAAAGCAAGTACTCTACAACTGAGCTATATCCCCAGCTCCCCTATAGGTTCTACTTTTGATGGATGGATAGCTTATCACGTTAGCAAAAATGAAAGAGATTTAAAACATAGTACCTGACTCCCACGAAAAGTTATTTTAGGCTCAAGTGATTTATTTTAGCTTTTCTTTAACTAAAGTTGATCTCTTATTAGACATCTTGGGGACATTATTTCTAGCCTTAGAAAAATTAAAAGAATTAGGAATGCAGTGAATAAATGACAATAAATGAGATAACCTAGATGAAATGTACAGAGTCCTATAAAAACAATTAAATTTACAGAAAAAAATGAAAGTCTGAATAAACTACAATGAACAGAGAGATGGAACTAGGAAGTAAAAAAATTCCCTAAAAGAAAAGGTCCATCCCAGATGGCTTCACTGGGGAATTTGACCAAATATTTATAGAATCAATACCTTTTCTTCATAAACTCTTCCAAAAAGTAAAAGAGGAAGCAACTTTTGCCATCTCTATGAGACCAGTATTATTCTGATACCAAAACCAGACAAAGATATGATAAGAAAAGTATAAATCAATATCTCTTAAGAATGTAGAGGCAAAAATCCTCAAATTCTAGTAAACAGGAACTAGCAACACATAAAGGGCAATACACCACAATCAAGATTTATCATAGGAAGGCACAGTGTTAGCTTTCCATCACTAGGACAAAATCAAAAAGGCAGAAAAGTTTATTTTGGCTCATGGTTTCAGTCCATGGTTGCTTGACCCTATTGCTTTGGGCCTGTGCCTGCATAGTACATCAGGGTGGGAGCACATGGTGGAGAAGGATTGTTCACCTCATGGAGGCCAGGAAGCAGAGAGACAGAAAGGGACTAGAGCCCCACATCCCCTTCAAGCCACACCCCCAATGACCTAACTTCCTTCCATTAGGCCCCACCCACTAAAGGTTCCCCCACCTCCCCGCAGTACCACAGGTGGGGACTGATTCATCATCACCTGAGCCTTTGGGGGTATTTCATACCTAAATTATAGAAGGAAGGTTGATTTAACATTTGATAACGAATTAATTTAATATAGCATATTAGGGTTCAGGATGTGGCTCAAGTGGTAGCGTGCTTGCCTGACATGCGTGAGGCACTGGGTTTAATCTCAGCATCATATAAAAATAACATAAAGATATTATGTCCACCTAAAACTAAAACATAAATATTTTTTAAAAATACAGCATATTAGAACTAAGGAAAACACATCATTGCCTCAGTAGATGCAGGAAAAGCTTTTGACAAAGTCTAATATCCTTTCATAAAAAAAACATGCAACAAAGTAGGAGTTTCCCCTACCTGATACAGGGCATCTATGAAGAGCCTACAGATAATGTCAGAGTTAATAGTGAGTTTCTGAAAGATCAGGAAGAAGATGACAGTGTCCACCCTGTTCTACATTGTACTGAAGAGTCAAGGTTGATTAAACAAGAAAATGAAATAAATCAAATCTAGAATGAAAAGGAAGAAGCAAAACTATATCTGTTTGCAGATGACATGATCTTGTATATAGAAAATCCTAAGAATTCCACTGAAAAGTCAGAACTCTAGCACTAATCATTACAGAAAAGCAAAGATACTTTACCACAGTGAAGTTATCAACTCATACCTACCAGGATGGTCATTATAAAAACAAAACAAAACCAGAAATTAACAAGTGTTGGTAAGAATGTGGACAAATTTGAAACCTCATGCATGGTTATAAGTTTAAAATGGTGCAGTTGCTATGGAAAACAGTATTATGGTTCCTTGAAAAATCAAAACTACAACTACTATGTGATCCAGCAAACCCACTTTAGGGATTTGTCCAGAATGACTGAAATCAGAATCTCAAAGAGATATTTGCATTCTCATGTTTATTTCAAAATTGTTAAAAACAGGCAAAAGGTGGAAACAGACTAAACATCTGTCTAATGACAGATGGATAAAGAAAATGTGGCATATACTTATGAGGGACTATTCAGCCATAAAAGAAGGAAATCCTGTCATATTCCACAATGTGGATGAACCTTGAAAACATGCTACAAGACCCAGGAGAACAAATGCTGCATGATTTCACTTACTAAACTAGTCAGACTCAGAGATAGAAAATAGATTTGTGGTTTCCAGGAGATGGGGGGAGGGACAAATGAGAAGTTGATGTTCAGAAGGTACAGAGTTTCAGTTGTGCAAGATGAAACAGTTCTAGAGATCTAGAGATCAACCGAATAACATTGTGCTTATAGTTAGTACTGTACTGTACATTTAAAAACATGTTAAAAGGTAGATAATTTTCTCCCCCTGTGATACTGGGGATTGAACTCTGGGGTGTTTTACCAATGGGCCACATCCCTGGTCCTTTTATTTACTTGTTGATTTTTAATTTTGAGGCAGTGTCTTGCTAAATTGCTGAGGCTGGCTTCAAACTTGGGATCCTTCTGCCTTAGCCTCCCAAGTAGCTAGGATTACAGGTGTGTACCACTCACCCAACTAAAAGGGGGAAATTATGCTGTATATTTTACTATCATAAAAATGGAATTAATTAATGAGAACAGAAAAAGTTGCAGCATACAATATGCAGGTCAATATGGAAAAATCAGTTGTATTTCCACATACTTGCAATGAGCAACCTAAATGGAAATTAAGAAAATAACTCCATTTACAATAGCACTTCCCAAAATAAGATACTTAAGAATAAATTTAACAAAATAAGTACAAAATGTATACTCTGAAAATGTCAAATAATTGTTGAAATACATCAAAATCTAAAGAAATGGAAGATTTAATATTATTAAATAGATCTATAAATATAATTTTGCTGGGTGCAGTGGCATATGCCTACAATCCCAGTGGCTTGGGAGACTGAGGCAGGGGGATCACAAGTTCAAAGTCAGCCTCAGCAATTTAGTGAGGCCCTAATCAACTTAGTGAAAAACCTGTCTCAAAATGAAAGATACAAAAGGACTGTGGATGTGGTTAACTACTCCTGGGTTCAATCCTTGTTATAAATAAATAAATGAATAAAACACAATTCCTATCAGAATCAGTGGCTTCTTTGTAGAAATTGACAGTTGGGTCTTAAATTCATATGAAAACTCAGGGGACCCAGAACAGCTACACGAGTCTTTAAAAAGAAAAACAAAATTGAGGGACTCACACTTAAAAAACTTACTACAAAGCTACAGTGTGGGACTGGCTTAAGGACAGACTCAGATTAATGGAGTAGAATCTGGAGTTCAGAAATAAACTTATGTATCTATGATAAATTAATTCTGGACAAGGGTGCAAGGCAATTCAATGAGGGAAACAATAGTCTTTGAGCTGGGTATAGGGGGCCAAGGCAGGATGATTGTTAGTTCAAGGCCAGCTCGGGCAATTTAGTGAGACTCTGTCTCAACAGAAAATAAAAAGGTCTGGGTAAGTAGCTTAGTGGTAGAGCACTTTCCCAGTATGTGGAAGGCCCTGGGTTCAATCTCTACCATGGAGGAGCAAAAGAAGAAGAAAAGGAAAGAAAGGAAGAATTGAGGGGCTAGGGTTTTGGCTCAGCAATAGACCACTCGCCTAGCAAGTGTGAGGCCCTGGGTTTGATCCTCAGCACCACATAAAAATAAACAAACAAATAGAATAAAGATATTATGTCCATTTATAACTAAAAAATAAAAAAAAGAATTGAAGAATAACTTTGAACAAGTGATGCTAGGATATACATATACACAGTATACACAATATAAAACAATGAATTTGGAATCCCTACCTCACACCATATCCAAAAATTAACTCAAAATAGATTTTTAAAAGTCAAATATAAAAACTGAAATATAAAAAATCTTAGAAGACAATTTACAGGTAAGTCTTTATGTCCTTGAATTTGGTAATATTTTCTTCCATATCTCACCAAAAAGCACAAGCAATAAAAGAAAAAATAAATTGGACTTGATCAAATTTTTGAATTTTGTGTTTTCAAGGACACCATTGAGAAAGTAAAATACAACCTATAGAACAGGAGAGAATATTTGCAAGTAATATATCTGATATTAAATTTGTATCCAAAACATATAAGTAACACTGACATCCCAATAATAAAAGGCATAATTCAATAAAAAATGGGCAAAGAATCTGTATGGACATTTCTTCTAAAATACACAAATGGCTAATAAATGCCTGAAAAGATGCTCAACATTTAGTCATTAGGGAAATGTGAATAAGTAACAGAATGAGAAACCATTTTAAATCCACTAGGGTGGCTGTATAACTTAATCTAATTTGAAAGTTAGATGATAAAATGTGTTGGCAAGCCAGGCGTAGTTGTGCATGCCTGTAATCCCAGCTGCTTGGGAGGCTGAGGCAGGAGAATCGCAAGTTCCAGGCCAGTCTCAGCAACTTACTGAGGGCCTAAATAACTTAGGGAGACCCTGTCTGTAAATAAAATATAAAAAGGGCTGGTGATGTGGCTTGGTGGCTAAGCACCCTTGCGTTCAATCTCAGGTACCAAAAAAAAAAAAAAATTGTGGACAATGATGTGACAACATCAAACCCCTCTAAGGTGCTAATAGAGTTGCAAAATGGGAAACAATACTATCTCCCAGCTCTTAAAATCAGGCAGTTCTATTGGAAACAATATAACTAAAAAGAAGTTGCAAGGGAAAGTTTAATTTGTTGCAAGATTGATGGGAATGTTTGTTGCGAGATTGATGGGAATGTATCCAAGTTTGTAAAGTGAGAGAATATGGCTTAGAATGCTGACCACAGTGGGCATTTCTGAGATAGCTACAGTTGCTTGTGAAATCTGTGCTTGTAGAGAGGCAGCCCACTTCTTTGGGTTCGATAACAAGGTGACAATTACGAAGTCACCCTCTCCTCTTCAATTACTAGGATAGCCAATGATAGGCATAAAAATACATTTATTGACTGATTAAAAAAGAAAAGTCCTGGCCTAGAGGGCTTCAGCAAAACCTGAACAAAGGTGTTCAAATAATGTCATGAGGAATTTGTCTTACCAAGACCTTGGCTGCGTTAGTTTCATTTTCGGGGGGGGGGGGCCTCCTTCTGCCATTTTGTCAACCAGAGCAGAAAGAAATCTCTTTCCCAGTAGTTCCAGCTCCTGGTGGTCTTGGGAAAACATTCCTCAGTTTATAATGCGCCATAAATCCTTCTCTAAATTGATGACAATGGGCAGGAGGAGGTGATAGTGTGTTTTCAATGGCCAGGAAATTAATGGCCATGGAGACAGAGGATGGAATAGCCATGAAACAAAATGGTGAAGGCAGAGTGTGCACAAGTTAACTGTTTCTTAACCATGCTGGAAAGGAGAGGATTGATTTTTATTGAATGCCAACCACATATTGGGTCCTGTGATGGGAAAATGAAACAGTCTGATAGGAGATCTGGACACATAGACAATTATATCTGATTTATAAGTGACAATGGTAGTTTTCCTTTGGTATAACAAAATCCCAGAGGCTGGGTAATTTGTGAAGACAAAAGGTCTATTTAAATTCACAATTTGGAGGAGGGAAGTCAAAAAAGCCTGGCCCTTGCTCTGGCAAGGGCTCTCTGACTGCTTTATCTGATGGCAGATGGCATCAAGGTGGGAGTTATTTGTGGGAGGGAGGCAGCAGCCACCTGGTGGGGCAGGAAGCAGGGGTGACTGGGGAATGACCAGGCTTGTTCTTTTATAGTGATCCTGCCACTAGAACTAACTTAATCTCTTTGTAGGGCAGCACCTCCAATGACCTCCCACTGGGCCTCACCTTTGAAAGGTACTGCCATTTTTCCACATGACCATGCTGGGGATTGAGCTTCCAGTGCATGAACCTTTGGAAGACAAGCCATATCCAGACGGTAAGGAACCATTTGAGGAGTGGTAGTATGTGTAGCGGGTGTCAGGGAAGGCTTCACGGAGAGGGACATCCTGATCTGCATCTTAAAGGATGGGTGGGATGCACAGAAGTTTAGTGGTTTAGAGGAGGAAGGGATCTCGGGCCCAAGCCAGGGGCAAAGAATAAGTAAACCAGAAACCAAAACAACAACAACAACAACAAAAATGGAGCCAGTGTGGTGGCATGCCTGGGGACCAGCCACCTGGAGGCAGAGGCAGGAGGGTCACTTGAGCCCAAGAGTTCAAAGCCAGGCTGGGCAACATAGGAAAACCTGTCAAAAAAAAAAAAAAAAAAATTGGCCAGAAAAATCCACATCCAAACCAAAGACCATTTTTAGTTTTGCTCACACGACATTTTTAGAAGTTTTAGAATTAGCTGCCAACATTGAAAGATCTGGAGCCTTCACATGAAAATCCCTAGTTTTTAATTTATCTTGAGAAATCAGGTTTGACATTCCTGCATGGCGATGAAGGTCACTCTGTATCAGACAACCACATCACCTGCCTTGTCCTCCATGGTGGGTCAGAGACAGCTTCAAAGTCTTTGCAACTGTCCACAACGACAGTCCCCTCCCCATGGACTCGAGGACAGTCCTGCAAGTGTTTTACCAACAGAATGTGACAGGAGTGATAGAAATAGTTAGGCTGTGACAATTGCTGGTGGGGCACCTCTCAAACCCCAGAATAGGGCTGGGAGAGTGTCCACCTTGGGAGCCACCAATGGGGCATGTGGGTCAGAAGCCAGAAGCACAGGGGGCAGATCTGGGCCCCAGAGGCAGGCGGGGAGTTGTTCAGCAGACGTGGTGGGGGTGCCTGGGGAAGGGGCAACTTGACCCTTGACATGTCCAGCAAGGGAAGAGATGCCCTGAAGGGGATCAAGAGAGAAAGCTGGAGAGAGGAAGAGGACGGGGAGAGCAGGTCCCTGTTAGATTCCAAAGGAGAGGTGTTCAGAGGCAGGGAGCGGTCAGCAGCTTCAGGTGGCCGCCAAAATGTGTTTGATGTGTGATCAGGAGATGGTTGGTGGCCTTGGCCATGGCGAGTCTCTGTGGCAGCAGACAAGTAGGTGAAGAAGCAGTGGAGGGGGAAGTCAGACTGGGTGTCAACAGCTCTTTCAAGAAACTTGAGCGTGAACTGCAGGGGTGAAGAGGAAGTGGTTCGGGGTTGGCAGGTCCCTGCCCCGTGGGAGACCTAGAGTGTTTTTAAACACTGAACAGAGGGGATCCTTGGACAGGGCAGTTGGCGGTGCAGGAGAGGGGCTACGCCATGGAACATGTCAAGAGGAAATGGGAAGGACTGTCCAGGAGGGCGCAGGAGTCAGCCTGGGCCCGGGTCGGCCTCTGCCTCTGGGGTGATGGCCCGTGGCAGTTAGAGAAGCCGGAGGTGAGAGCTGGTGAGGACAGAGCGGCTGGCACAGTTCTCATTTCGCTTCTCCATAAAATAGGAGCCGAGATCATCTGGTGACAGCGAGGAAGGCATCTGCAGCAGAGGGCTGGTGGAAGCGGCCATTGAGGTGGACTTGGGCTCCAGCCTGGAGACTTTGACCTCCTTCCGTGCCTCCTGCTGAGGGCCACAACTGGCTTCCGGATGTGACAGTCAACGCTGAACCTGCAGGTCGAAGGAAGACCATAGAAATGAGGAGGCCTGGGGGCCCCGGAGCTGGAAAACCTGATTAGGCCCCCCCCAGGCTTAGCCCACTTCATCTGCTCTTAGCCTGCGGTCGCCCATGCTGCAGATGTCCCCAGAATCTATTACTATGGAGGTAGCTTTGAGACTTGCTCTGCTGTCTGCACACAAGGCCACCTTGTTAATTAACTCCTTCTGTGGTGCACAACTCATCATTTCTGGGGCTGGAGCTCAGGCCGAGAGTAAGCCCAGCGAGCACAAGGCCTGGGTTCAGTCCCCAGCACCACCAAGAAAGCTCAGACCTCATCATTTTGGCCATTGGCATCGTGCATGGCAGGCAAAACAGGCCTGGTGTGGTAGCAGGGCCAGGCCACCAGAGCGACCACTCACACAGGAGACCGTTGCTTCACTTGTAGACTGGTGTGGGTTTTATTGCCTACATCAGCAAGCTTCTTGAGAAGGCCCTGGTTGAGGTCCCTCGTGATCTGGGTCCTGCTGACCTTTCTGGCTTGGTGGCCCTCCCCATCATGCCAAGTCCCTGAGGCGCCAACTGTGGGGCAGGTCTCACTTTACCCTAAAGTGCCATAACTGTTTCTGCCTTTATCTGAAAGGCTTTTCTCTTCCCCCTCCCTTCTCTGCTTGGCACACTGGCAAGTTTAAGCCGGGTACAGTGGTGCACGCCTCTGACCTCAGCTGCTGGGGAGATCTTGAGTTCAAAGTCAGCCTCAGCGATTTAGCGAGGTACTAAGTGACTCAGTGAGACCCTGTCTCAAAATAAAATATAAAAAGGGCTGGGGATGTGGCTCAGTGATTAAGCGCCCCTGAGTTCAATCCCTGGTACCAAAAAAAAAAAAAAAAGACCCAGTTTAAAGCCAGGTGTGGTGGCACACTCCTGTAATCCCAACAACTTGGGAGGCTAAGGCAGGAGGATCACTTGTTTATGGCATGCCATCCATCCATCCGTCCCACCACCATCTCTGATGGTCTCCTCCACCTCATTCCCGATTGCCCTCCTGACTTGGCTCCTCCCTCTTTTTGTGAACACCGGAGCTGTAAGAGGTCCCAGGATGCTGCAGCCAGACTCACAGGTCTGGGTCAGGCAGGCTTGGATGTTGAATCAACTTCATGTGACCTTGGGCAGGTCATTTATCTCCTCTCTGCATTGATTACTTTGTCCCTAAAATGGGGATAAACAAATATCTCACAGAGCTCTGTGAACAACCCCATGAGGGGTTGTTCCTTGGTGTGGCACCTTGAAGTAGTGTGGCCTGGACCTGTCAGGATGCTTCACTGTAAGAACCTAATTTAAAAGTTTTCTTTTACACTTAGCTGGTTTGGATGAGGATCCAAAGAGAGTCTACGTGTTACAGTTGGTGAGCACAGTTCTTAAGACTCCATATATTTTTCTTTTATCTCATTTTAGTGCCATTTACTTTATTTAATTTTTAACTTAATTTTATTTTAATTTTTGACAATGCAGGAACGTAGAACCATGGATTTTAGACAAGCACTCTGCCTCTAAGCTACATCCCAGCCCCCCTTTTTTTTTTTTGGGAGGGGGGGTATCAGGGATTGAACTCAGGAGCACTCGACCACTGAGCCATGTCCCATCCCTATTTTGTATTTTATTTATAGACAGGGTCTCACTGAGTTGCTTAGGACCTCACCATTGCTGAGGCTGGCTCTGAACTTGCCATCCTCCTGACTCAGCCTCCCAAACCGCTGGGATTATAGGTGTGCATCACCATGCCCAGCTAGGATGGTCTATTTTGATGGTCATTCATTCCTATAAATTTTTCTGCATTCTAGATTTAAGTAATTGCTTCCCGATGGTGTTATTTAACCTGTTCTTCTATCCCTTTTAATTCCTATAAACTAATAATTAAGTTTGGATGACTACATTCAAGATGACAGTGATTATAATGATTCTGGCAAGAACAGGGTGAAGGTGGTGCTGCATATATACTGCGTCATAGCAGGAGATACAGAATGTCTAGTCCTACTTTTGGTGATGGTAAGATTGATTGATGGCTCCAGATGCGCAATGGCACATGCCTATAATCTCACTGGCTTGTGAGGCTGAGGCAGGAGAATGGCAAGTTCAAAGTCAGCCTCAGCAACAAGGCCTTAAGCAACTCATTGAGACCCTAAATAAAATATTAAATGGATGGGGATGTGGCTTGGTGGTTAAGCCTCCCTGGGTTCAATATCCTGTACAAAAAAAAATTTTTTTTTGATTGAGGGAATATTTCTTTTCCTGGAAATCATGGAAGTTTAAACATAATCAGGGTATTATGAAGGTAAGAAATTATTGCTAAATATTTTGGGTGTAATTATATATTATATTATGGTATTGTGGTTGGATAAAGTAAAATTCCTTGTCTGACATACAACATGGTTGAATTTCAAAACACGCTGAGTGAAAAAAAAAAAAACACAACCAAATCCAGATCCATACTTATTGATTTCATTTATATGGAACATTCTGGAGCAAGCAAAATGAATCTATAAGTGACGAAAAACAGCATGGGTTGCCTCAGCAATGGTGGAGGCTGGAGACTGACTGTGGAGGAATTTTGAGGGTGATGGAAACATTTTGTATTTTGAATGTGGTGGTGATTGCATGGATATGTACAGCTGTCAAAACTAATTGAATCATGCACTTAAAATGAATGTTTTATTGTATGAAAATTAAGGTGTATTTTGATGTTTGTGAATAAAGTTGATTTTAAAAGGAAATAAAATTACAACTAGAATAAAAAGAATTCATTCTAATAGCCACAAAACTGTAATATGCCTCTGAGGGGAAACTAGTAATAAGTGACTAAAGATAAAATTATATTCAAGACAAAGGAGAAGACCTACACATACAGATAATGGACAGTGTTCATGGGCAGATGTCTCAACGGTTTTCCCAAATTACTCTATAAATTAAATGTTTTGTTGAAAGAGCTGAGTTTTTTAAGTTCGTATCTGTTACTAATAAATGCTGAAGTATTTAAATTGAAATGGCATAATGTTTGGTATTTGGCTTAATATGTTCAAAGAAAATAATGTGAAAGAAGAAATGAAGAAATCAATATTTATCCTATGCTGAGAACTGTTGAAGCTGAATTGTTGAAGGGGTACAAGAGAGTTTATTATATAATTCTTTTGATTTTATATATTTGGAATTTTCTATAATGAAAGTTTAAAAGTGTAAATGACTCAAAGTTTTAAAAATAGGTAAGATAAAACCTTATTTCTCCCAGAAGTTTTTTTTTTTTAAAAAAGAAAAAATCTAACTAAAATTTAGTTAAAAAAAAAAGAGCAAAATTGAGCAAGAAAGGAAATTTGTTACTTCACATAACAAAGACTTGCTTCAGGTATAGTGGATCCAGGTCTCAGATAGTGTCCTTGGGGCTCTGGTTTCTTCTCTCCCTTTCTTGGCCCTACTGGCCTCTAGATTGGTTCTGTTCTCAGCTTGCTTCAGTTGAAGGTGACATGACTATTAGCACCTCTTAGACTTCTATTCTGAGCCACTCACAGGAAGCTCAAGTAAAGGCCTAGAATTAAGTTGCAGGGCACTGTTGGCCTGGCACAGATCATCTGCATTTATCTCTCTAATGTCAGGGGTGTGTCTCATTAGCCTCTGGGTCCCCTATACCCAGCACACTGCCTGGGACACAACTGGGTGGATGAATAGACGAGGAAAGTATGGAAAATACCAGTCCTTTCATGTGTACACAGAGAGCTCTGCAGATGAGCAGAAAACTCCCAGGAAGTTGGAGGAGACCACGCACTTGGGGGCACTGTGGCCATTGCTGTCTCCATTAGGAAGGCCAGGGTAGAGGGGCAGGATGCCAGCGCTCACGTGGTGCTCACCTGCACAGCTCCTGGCATTCACTATACATTGTATCAACTCATCCTCAGACTATATAAAGTGAGATGGAAGCTAGGGTCCCCCAAGGTCCTCTGACTCCACGCTGCTCTGCAGTCTCTTTAGGGCCAGACACAACAGAGAATGCACTGGGAACCTTGCTAAGGAGTTTGAACTTTGCTCTTCATTTTGGTCTGTCCATCTTTACAGTGCATCTGGTTCCTTGGAAGGGCCTCTGCTCCTGTCTGCCTATAGAGCAGGTAGACTGGTCAGAAATGACACCTGCAAGTGCCAGAAAGTTAACTGAAACTTCTTGGCTTATATGGAAAAGTTATTGCTTTATATAACAGCAAATTTAAGGGGTTCAGGCACAGCTTGATCTAGATAGTCAAATGTCTAGAATATGTCTTCATGTCTTGCTTCTGCAGTTCTCTGCGTGGGCTTCCCTGGCCAGCTTTTCTTATGTGGTGACAAGATGGTTGCTACTAGTGCTGTGATTACATCCTTACAGCTTACTAACCCACGTGGAAAGAGAGCTGCTTTTTCCCAGCAGCTCCAAGATGCCTCTGTTTTGGACTGCAAAGGCTGGAATCAAGCATCCAGCCCTGAGACAGAGCAAAAGGCTTGCTGTGGCTGGGGAAGCAGGGACCATGGGCTCCCCCGAGACCCTCTTCCTGAACCTCATGGACAGTCACTGAGGAAAGGTGATTTCCCCAAGGAAAATCCAGGAGCTGCCACCAGGAATGGAGCGATGGTGAGATGCTAGGTTGGCAGCAGCCAGACAGGCAAATGCCAGTTCAGTGCCCTCATATGGAGGCATTGGCCTCTACCCAAACACAGGGTGAGCTGCGTGGCACGGTCCTCGCCGCCTACAGTGGATCTTGTGTTCTGTGGACATCTGCTTCCCAGAACTTCCTCCCACTGGCCTTGCGTCTGTCCTCTGCAGCAGCCCTGTGCTGGCCGCCCCCTTCCCACGCTGAGGACCAACTGGCATTTGAAAGCAGCCTGAATCCGTCCCAGCTTTCTCTCTTCAGTCTCTCTCTCCAGACTCACAACCTCTAGGGCAGGTCTTTCAGGTCCTTCAGCATGTGCTTCTGCTCTGTGTGGGCACAAGACCCTGCAGAGCTAAAGGCAGTGTGCCTCACTGTATCTACTACTTAGGGGCTGTTGTAGGGATTAAATGAGCATGGTATAGCCAGGTGCAGTGGTCCTGGCCTGTAATCCCAGTGACTTGGGAGACTGAGGCAGGAGGATGACAAATTCAAGGCCAGCATGGGCAACTTAGCAAGACCCTATCTCAAAATAAAAAAAAAATAAAAAGGTCCGGGGATGTAACCCAGTGGTAAAGTGCCCCTGGATTCAGATCCTAGTAACACACACATGAACACACACACACAGAGAAAGGGGTAAAAAAAAGTGAGCAAAATATAGTGTTTAGAACAGTACCCAGCACATAGTAGTCGCTCACTAAACACCAGTTGTTATCCTTGTCACTTCAGCTGCAGATTGTACATCACAGGCCCTGTCCCACTCTTGTTCAGTGGCAGGTTCTTGGGTTCAATACAACCCTTAGGTTTTTACAATTGAATAACTGCAGAACTCTTCCACATACATTATCTCATCTGAATCTCATAACTGAGGAAACTGAGTTTGAGAGGTTAAGCCTCCTGCCCCAAATCACACAGCCGATCAGTGGTGAGGTAGGATTTCTTGCTGTTCCTTGAACTCCTTCCTACCACGGGGGCCTTGGCCTCAACTCTGGTTACTGTTGGGCCTACTAGACAGTCTTCTGGCCACGCCTACTGGCTCTTCCTCATCCTCTCAGGTCCAGCCCCAGTTCTCTACATGACAATGAGAAGCGCTAACATTTACTTAGCACTTGCTATTTTTTTTTAGCACTCGGCAGGGAGGTGCTTCAGACTCTCCTTTGGTTATTTTGGGAAATCATCCCCATAACCGTGTGAGGCACATGTGGCTCAGCTACAGACAGGAAACAGGCTGAGAGAGGTTAGTATCCTGCCCAAGGTCACTCAAAAGTAGTGACAGCCAGGAGCCACACTGGTACAACAGCCTGATTCTAGGCCTTTCTTGCCTTCCGTGTCGCTGCTTCCGTGTGTCCCTGGGAATCCAAGGAAGGGCATGGGCTCTCTCCTCTTGAGCGAGACGCTGGGCGCCTACCTCTGCTTGGCGCCCTTAGGGCCATCGCGGGCTTTTCTCTCCCACCTGGTGAAGAGCTCTTAACCGCGGGAGCTCGACTCATTCGGCCCCGTGGCCCCTGGCTCAAAGCAGGCGCTCCATGACGCCCAGCTACTTCGTTTGTCCCTCGCCCCAGCCCTATGCAGCAGGAGGGCAGGGTGCCCCGGGTGAAGATCTGAGACCCAGAAAGGCCCAGCGACTCCCCAGGCTACCCATTAGTCCATTAGGAGTCGCGACCAGAGCCCAGCTCCCCTTGAGTCTGGTCCGCGCAGGGCTGTGCCTCGTCCGGCCCCGGCTCCTTGGGTCCCATCCGTGCGGGGGAGAGGATGGCGACGCAGACTGGCTGGCGAGAGCGCGGGCCTTGGAGCTTTCATGAGCCGGGAAAGGATGGCGAGGAGGCTGGGGGCGGCTGCAGGAGGGAAGGAGGAGCGGAGTATTTTTGCATTTGACGTTCAAAGAAGCGCAGAGTCGAGGCCCAGGGCATCTGTTCGGAGCTGGCAGCGCACAGCGAGCTGCTTGCGCTAAGAGGCCAGCGCTGCAGCGGGTCCCGCGCCGGCGGCCGCCTCCGCGGAGGGCAGGGCCAGCCTCTCCCGAGCTCCGCCCCAAAGGGGCGCTGCCACCGGAGGAGGCGGGCGACGGCCGCTTCTCATTCATTGTCTTGACAGAGCATCCTCCACCGGCCAGTCTCGGGCTCCGGCAGCGCCTTCCTCCTCCTCCTCCTCTTCTTCCTCCATTGGGGGGGTCTAGCTCATCTCTCGGCCGCAGGTGAGTCTGGGGTCCCTGGGGCGCGGGGGTGACCGGCTGCAGGGACCCGGCTTCGCTGCCTTGGGCCACCTGTGGGGCCGGCGTGAGCGTGGGAGCAGCGGGCTGTCGGACTGTCAGCCGCACCTGGCTCAGCCGGGGGACAGGGAGCCGGCCCCTCGGCTCTCGAGGAGGCCCCCGGGCTTGAGGACTGCGGGGGGCCAGCCGAGGGTCCCAGAGTGCTGTGAGGTGAGGGTGAAGGGCCACCGCGGCCAAGATGGAGGTGGGCACGCCGGGAGGGGCCGCGGCGCACGGGGGGGCGGGCAGAGGATGCCCAGCGCCGACCTGCTCAGAAAGCGAGGGCCTGGGCGGCGGGGTGGGCGCCAGGGTGGGGTGAGAGGAGCTGCTGCCCCGAGCTTGGAGACAGGAAGGGCTTGACAGCAAAACAAGAAAAGACCAAGTTCCCCTTTCCGTGGCTTCTGGGCCTGGTACCTGCGGTGGGGGAGGCGGCAGGGTGGGGCCATGGCTTCCTGTGCCCCAACCTATGGGGCTGCCCTCTCCCCAGGCTGCTCACTTGGGATTCCTGTCCCTTATTTGAACCTGGGGCTCTTCGTTCATGCTTCTCACCTGCTTTCCGGTAGGCAGACCTGGAGTCTCCTGAGGGATCTCAGCTGAGGCAAGGGGGCTGTGGCCCCGAAAGAAGGGGCCAGGCCCCAAGGCAGAGCAAATGGTGAGACTGGGGAGGTGGACAGGAGCTCTGGGCAGGGTGCCCTCAGCATGGCAGCATAAGCCCCCTCACCAAGCAGAAAGGTGGTGTGATCGGGCACCAGGACGGCACCCTGGAGCCCAGGGAAGCATTGGCAAACCATCCCAGCTGGACCTCAGAGAAGTCAGAGTGGGCCTCTCCCTTCCTGTGTGTGGTTCCAATGGGGGTGGAGATGGCACTCAGGGGCACCTGCTCCTTCGCTCTTTCTGAGCGAAGGCGAGAGGCAGAGGTGTGGGGAGGAGGAGAGGCTGGGACTCGAGCCATCACTGCTTCTGGTGCCCAGAGACCTACTGGGGACGCCATCCTGCTGCCTGGCAAGCCCACATACCACTTCCTCCTGTGTGCCAGCCCTGGGTCTGGAGAGACCAATCTTGCCCCTGCCTTTAGGAGGGTCCCCATGTGGGTGTGAGAGAAGTGGGCTCTGACACAGTAGGAATGAACCCACCCTCCGGGCACCCGGGCTGGTGCCCCAGCATTGACACCATGGGAAAGGAAGCACTCTGCATCCTGAGCCAACGGCACGCACCTGGTGCCCCACGCACCCGGCTGCTGTAGGGCTGAGGGTACAGGCTTGAGAGGGGGCTGAGTGTCCCGAGGGTGCGGCAGGTGGGCCGTGGGTTAGACAGGAGGATGGGCTGAGAAGCATTAGTGGCGTCATGGGCAGCATGCTGTCGGCCATGGAGTGATGCCAGGATCCTAAAAGCCGGACTGAGGGGGAGGCAGGGACCACTGTAAGGTCAGAGTTCACCTGAAGGGGGAAAATTCTCAACCCCTGTGCCCCTAGGATGAGCCGGCAGGTGGTCCGCTCCAGCAAGTTCCGCCACGTGTTCGGACAGCCAGCCAAAGCAGACCAATGCTACGAGGATGTGCGCGTCTCACAGACCACCTGGGATAGTGGTTTCTGTGCTGTCAACCCCAAGTTTGTGGCCCTGATCTGTGAGGCCAGTGGGGGAGGGGCCTTCCTGGTGCTGCCCCTGGGTAAGGTGAGCCGCTGGAATCTTGGGACAGCAGATGTCCTCCTAGGAAGGCCTCTGTCACCGATGGCACTGGGTGGGTGGGGGGACTGAATAGGTGATTGTCACTTAGCCTTCCTGGACCTCAGTGTTGTCATCTATGAAACAGAGCCAGGCCAGATATGGCTCCCGCTCTCTCCAGCTCCTGTGTGCATGGGTTGTGTGGAGCATGAAGCTCATGGGGCACCAAGAGAGGGCCGTATGGAGACCTGCAGACCCAGGGCCAGGTCTCCCAAGTCTCAGCCTAGGGCTTTGTCCTCCTGGAAACACAGGGAGGGCTGGGATAGCACCTGAGACTTGGTGAGAAGTAGTATTGGGGCTGGGGACTCCAGGTCTGGGTCTGAGCAACCCGCTGTGCCTTTGGTGATGGAAGAGGCCTCCCTTCTCTCTCAGAGCCATGCCCCTTCCCCCTGCTGTGTGTGACCTCCACCCCAGCACACTCCTGTGTTCTTTGATGGGTGAGACAGGAAGAGGAGATGGGTTCTCAGTTGTTACCTTAAAAGGGCTGATGGAAGCAAACACAAGAGGAAGTGGTTGTCGGGGTGAGAGCTGGGCCCGCGCCCTGCACGACTCTCCACACAGGAAGCCCTGCTGAAGCAGCTGGCCCCGGAAGAGGCCATTTCCAAACCTCTGCTCCTGCCTGGGGGCCACTGATGGCAGACTTCCTTGGTCCCTCTTCATCTGGAAGGACACATCCTAACAGCTCCACCATGGACACAATTCCCTGGAGAACCCCAACCTGACCCCTGACTGGTCTAGACCCTTAGCCTGATGTGCCCCTGGAGACCTCACTCAGGGAAGCGGGGGTGGGGATGCTGGCCCTCAGAGCCAGCATAGGGTAGGGACAGAGACAGGAAGGCCATGGCCAGGATCTCACATAGCATGGCTCCCCACACCCTATGCTATTTGCGACCAGCCCTCCTGGGATTGGGGCAAGGAGCGCAGACCCCAGGCCCTGGCCCACCTCCCAGGAATCCCACAGCCTGTTCCTCTGCAGGGGTGTGAAGAGGTTGGACTGGGTTTGGAGGGTCAGAGTGCCTCCACCAAAGGCTCTGCTGTGCCCTCTAGACTGGACGTGTGGACAAGAACGTGCCCACAGTCTGTGGCCACACAGCCCCTGTGCTGGACATTGCCTGGTGCCCACACAATGACAACGTCATTGCCAGTGGTTCTGAGGACTGCACTGTCATGGTGAGTGCCGGTGGGGGGTGCTCAGGTGCTGGGTAAGACTCTAGGATGGAGCCAACATTCGGAGCCCCAAAGACTCACTCACCGCTTCTTTGCAGGTATGGGAGATCCCTGATGGCGGCCTGACGCTGCCCTTGCGGGAGCCTGTTGTCACCCTGGAGGGCCACACCAAGCGTGTGGGCATCGTGGCCTGGCACCCTACAGCCCAGAATATACTGCTCAGTGCAGGTGCCGTGGGCTGGGAGAAAGGGGAAAATGGGGGGCAGGGCTGGTGGCAGGGAGGTGGTGGGAAGCTCATGGCTTCTGACACAGGGGTGGCGGGATTATGCAGGTTGTGACAACGTGATCCTGGTGTGGGATGTGGGCACTGGGGCAGCTGTGCTGACGCTGGGCCCAGATGTGCACCCGGACACAATCTACAGCGTGGACTGGAGCCGCGATGGTGCCCTCATCTGCACCTCCTGCCGTGACAAGCATGTGCGCATCATTGAGCCACGCAAAGGCACTGTCATAGCTGTGAGTTGCCATGAACTCTGACCCTTGACCATGCGACCATTAGCCCACTACCCCCATCCACAGTACCCCCCAGGGTACTGTACTCCCCTGTCCCCACCTAGGTCTGCTCGCTAGGGTGTGTGGATGGGTGTCTGACCTACCACCACCCTCTCCTTGCAGGAGAAGGACCGTCCCCATGAGGGGACTCGGCCTGTGCACGCCGTGTTTGTATCAGAGGGAAAGATACTGACCACGGGCTTCAGCCGCATGAGCGAGCGGCAGGTGGCGCTGTGGGACACAGTAAGTGCGTGATGGGAAGTAGGGTACACCTGGGCTGGGAATGGAGGCTGGAGTCCCTGCCCTACCACTTGCCTGGCCAGATGGCTCTGGGCCTCAGTTTACCCAATTGAGATGGGAATTTCCAATAGTTGGTCTGGGAGGGTCCTCACCTGGTCACTGTCCAGTGAGGATCACCATCACAGGACCGGACATGGCCCAGCCTGTTCTTATCTCCCACCTGTCTCTACAGAAGCACTTGGAGGAGCCACTGTCCCTGCAGGAACTGGACACAAGCAGTGGAGTCCTGCTGCCCTTCTTTGATCCTGACACCAACATTGTCTACCTCTGTGGCAAGGTGGCTCAGCCAGGAGGGGGTGGGGGCAGACAGATGGGCAGGAAGGGCCTGGAGGAGCTGGACTGGAGACATCTGTTGGTGCTGACCCTCCCTTTGCACGTACCACCTGCAGGGTGACAGCTCTATCCGCTACTTCGAGATCACCTCTGAGGCCCCATTCCTGCACTATCTTTCCATGTTCAGTTCCAAGGAGTCCCAGCGTGGCATGGGCTACATGCCCAAACGTGGCCTGGAAGTGAACAAGTGTGAGATTGCCAGGTGACTGACCCCCACCCCTGATCGGGGCTTGCTCCCAGGGCAGTGCTGACCTGCAGGCTCCAGGCGCTGCTCACCTTCCTGTTTCCACAGATTCTACAAGCTGCACGAGCGGAAGTGTGAGCCCATCGCCATGACAGTGCCTAGAAAGGTGATGGTCCTGTGTCCCTTCCTGGGCTCCAGACTGGGCACTGACCTCTTGGGCTTGCAGGGTGGTATGGTGACATTAGCACTCCCATAACCATCCCTGGCCTTGCCCACAGTCGGACCTGTTCCAGGAGGATCTGTACCCACCCACAGCAGGGCCTGACCCTGCCCTCACAGCTGAGGAGTGGCTGGGGGGTCAGGATGCTGGGCCCCTCCTCATTTCCCTCAAGGACGGCTATGTACCCCCCAAAAGTCGGGAGCTGCGGGTCAATCGGGGCCTGGACAGCACACGCAGGAGGGCAGCGCCGGAGGCCAGTGGCACTCCCAGCTCGGTGAGAGGCGGGCGGGGAGGCAGAACGGGAAGATGGTGAAGTGGGGAAGGGGCTACATGGAGGTGATCAGTGCTCCAGGGGAAGCAGGCTGGTGTCTGGAGCTTTCCAAGGTCACAATGGTGGGGCACTTTGAGTGGGTAATCCAGAGGCCTCAAAAAACAGGACTTGGAGCTGGGTATGGTGGTACACACCTGTAATCTCAGCAGCTCAGAGGCTAAGGCAAGAGGACTACAAGTTCAAAGCCAGCCTCAGCAATTTAGAGAGGCTCTGCACAACTCAGCAAGACCCTGACTCTAAATAAAACACAAAAAAAGGGCTGGGATGTGGTTAAGCATCCTGGTGTTCAATCCCTGGTACTAAAACAAAAACAGGATTTGGGTTTACAGGCTTACAACTCTCTGGGCAGGAGCTGGCTGACAGACAGAAGGGCCCAAATTCTGGGATTCTTGGAAGGGGGTTTAGCAGATGCCAGGTTAATGGGGGACACCAGAAGGAGCTAAACCTAATCTAGTCTGGATTACCCAGGATGCTGTGTCCCGGCTGGAGGAGGAGATAAAGAAGCTGCAGACCACAGTGCAGGAGCTGCAGAAGCGCCTGGACAGGCTGGAGGAGACAGTCCAGGCCAAGTAGAGGGCACAAGGCCTTCAGCTGGGGGAGGCCACTCATAGCCCTCCACTCCCACCCAGGCCTCAGGCTATCATGGCAAAGAAGAAACAATAATAAAATGGCTTTATTTTCTTGTACTTCTCCAGACTCTGATGACTGCTTACCTGGGATGCTGGGCCTGATAAACTAACCTACCTTTGAGCTTCCCCCTTAGCATCCCTGATGGAACTGTCCCCATCAGGGCTGTGGGGGGGGTCCCTCTCTGAATACCCTACAGCACAGGCTGTTGGGGGAACCCACCCACGTTGATGTGGGTTGGGAGCTTGTTCTTTGTTTCCCAATTCCTTCTCAGAACTGGCAGGCCCTTGCTGGGGGTATCTGAGCGGAGGTAAAGCCCAAGTTATTGTGGGGCACAATAATTGTTCAGTATCTCTTGCTCAGGACTTAAGGGTATGTATTTCCAGAGTGGCTCCCGACATCAGAAATTCCCATGTTTACCTCAATTCTGCTGTGCCTAGTCAACCAAAACACCAGGTTGCTCAGGACTGTACTGACACTGCTGCTTGTGGGGACATGATCCAGTGAGCACTGTGCACTGGTCATCTTTCAAACTGCAAACTCAAAGGATAAAAATAGCAAGGCTTTCTGTAAGGAAAGAGTTTAGAAACAGTTTGCTGTAGGTCAGATTGTGACAATCTAAGTCTCCATTTTTGTTCAGAAATTCCCCTTATAGCACTACCTCCTCTTGGGGCCCTTTCTATGGGTTCTGTTGGGGTGTGGCTTCTGTGAAAGGGGGACCTGGCAGGAATAGGTCTGTAGGACCCTACCAAGAGGGGGCTTAGGGCTGGGCATGGTGGTGCATGCCTGTAATCCCAGCAACTTGGAATGCTAGAAGCAGGAGGATTGCAAGTTTGAGACCAGCCTCAGCAACTTAGTAAGGCTCTAAGCAACTTAGTGAAACCCTGTCTCAAAAATAAATGGCTAGGAATGTGGCTCAGTGGTAAAGCACCCCTGGATTCAATTCCTGGTACAAAAAAAAAAAAAAAAAAGTTTGGGGCCAGGTGCAGTAGTACATGACTATAATCCCAGCCACTTGGGAGGCTGAGGCAGGAAGACTCCAAGTTCAAGGCCAGTCTGGGCAACTTACCAAAAACAAAAAATAAGAAGGCCTGGGAATGAAGCTCAGTGGTAAAGTGTCCCTGGGTTCAATCCCTAGCATGCAAACAAACACAAATATAAAGAGAGGACTTGGGAATAGGTTTTGATGCCCAATTCAATTTAGTGGATGATGCCCACTGAACCAGGATGACACAGGGCTATTTGGAATGGGTGTCTTGGCCACAACAGAACTTGGTTCATATCCTGCAAAGACAACAAAAGCTCATTCCCAGCCCCCATGTCATCAGCATGTCACAGAAGAAAGCTATCAGGGTAGAGACTGCTGGGTACCAATGTACAAATGTTCCTGTCTGCATACTCAGGTCTTCAGTCTGTGTAAGCCGCGTGACCCTGCACAAGTCACCTCTCCAGGCCTCAGGGGGGAATCATGGAAGGGCAATCATCACAGCTGGGCAAATGTAATGGTAGATCCCAGCATGGCTGGAGGTTGGGCCTCTTAAAGGAGTGACACTCCTTCTCTGCATTTCTGTTGCACTATGGAGATGATGGGCCCTTCTGGAGTTCTCATGAGTAGACTTACTAGTTTTGGTTCAGGAGAACTTAAAAATTTTCAGGAAATGATCCCTTGGATCCAGAAAGGTTGTCTGTAACCACCATGACTCAGCTCTACCAGCCCATTTTCTCCCAGAGAGAAGCAAGAGAGGAAGGTAGGGGATAGAGGAAATTGACGGACTAAAAAACTAGCTTCAAAAACACAGGTAACAAAGTGGGTGAGATGTGTGAAATGTCTCATTTCTCACTCTTAAAGAGACTTGGGTCCAAATGGTTCACTTGGTGTCCCTCCTGAGTCTCAGAAAACACTGTACAAAGTCCTGCCAACCCATGGTTAAGCCTGATACAGATGTACCTTCCCCAGTTTTGTGCCTTATTTTCCTGCTCTATCCCTATGTCCTAAGCACATCCCACATTCCTGAAAAATTCATGGTTCTCACAGGTTACCTGTGGATACTAAAGTCCAGGGCTATGAAGCTAGTGGGACTTCTTCCAGAAGGGGGCCACAAAACATCAGCACACCAGCTGGTGAAGAGCCCCCAGCTTAACCTCACTTCCCTTGAGGTTTGTGAAGGGCTGAGGGGGTCTGAGGGGGATGCTTCTGATATTGCGGTGATGCTGGGGAGAGAGACCATTTTGTTCAGCTCATCAGGGTTCTCATCTCTTGAATTTTTACTAATATTTGCAGAACTGGGGATTGAACCTAGGGCCTTCCACAATGCTAGGTAGGCACTAAGCATATGCCCAGCTTTTATTTTATTTTGAAATAGGGTCTTACTAAGTGGACCAGGATGCCCTTGAACTTGTAATTATCCTGCTTCAGTCTCCTCAGCAGGTAGAATTCCAGGCATGATTGGGTGGGGAGTGGCAATACAGATTCTTTGGCGTGTACAAGAAAGGTTTGCAAGGCAGACTCTGGAAGAGACCTAAGGACAGAATCTCATTTTACAAGCTGGACACAGAGGCTACATGGGGAGCGGAACCTGAATCGAAGCAAGGCAGGGAGAAGCCAAGCAGTACACTCAGCTTCAGTGCCCCTGTCACACACAACACACAGACACAGAAGCTGGCCCTGATTTGTTGTTTAATGCTGCGCAGGCATCGGTCCCTCATTTCTGCTGCTCCCGAGCCCACTGGTCTGGAGTCAAAGTTTTCTGCTCAAAGGCATGGATGTGCGGGAGCTCTTCTGCTAGGGACGCATTCACCAGCCTGGAGTTGAGAAACAGCAGGCTGACGCCTGGGTGGCGTGGGTGGCCATGACACACGCTCCAGGGGTCATGGGCCATGTTGCTGGGTAGGGGTTAGATAAATGGGAATGGGGGAGTGGCTAGGGTTGTGGTCCTGGAACTGGGGCCGCGCTCAACGAACAGTTTCTGCACTTACCGGTGTCTATGAAGCAGTGGCTTCCCTTCGAACTTAGCCGACACCACCAGGACTCGGAAGCTGGTCGCGCAACGGCCAGGAGTCGTGTCCTCCACCTCCTACCGGGCAGAAGGATGGGGTTCATGTCCAACCCACTCCCAGGCTTCCTTTTCTCTCTCGGGGAGGGTTCAGACGACCTAACTCACCACGTGCTCCGCCTCCAGGTCCCGCTGCAGCTTCTCCCGGAGGTAGTCTGCGCTGAGTTCCATCGCGGCAGCCGGGCGGGGACAGAAACCCACCTAGGACCTGCCTCGGTGCCTTCCGCCCTTAGTGGAGCCACTTCCGGTAAGACATCTACTTCCGCCCTCACTAGGGCGTCCTTAAGCGCAGCACTTCCGCCCTCAGACTCGGGTGAAATGCCAACAGTCAAGGGTTTTCGAGCTTACCATCTGTTAGCCAATCAGAGTCTGCGGGACGACCGACCCTCCCCGAGCGCACGCTCATTGGTTGGCTCTAGCAGTCTGCAAAGTGGTCTGGGTTTTGCAGCCCGGTGTTGGCACCAAGCTTCAGCTCGGAGACGGTGCACGAACCCATACTGTTGGCGGGCTCAAAGGTGCCTCGCTGTCGCCGAAACAAGCATGTTGCAGTCCTAGCTACCCAGCCCTCCCCGTGGTTCGCGGTTACAGAACTCACCCCCAGCTTCGGCCCCTGACCTACAACGTCCCGATGGGTCCTACGGGGAGCGAAGCGAGGCCGGAGCGTTTCTTCGGCGTCTACCTGCTCTACTGCCTGAACCCTCGGCATCGAGGCCGCGTCTACGTGGGGTTCACGGTCAACCCCGCTCGTCGGGTCCTGCAGCACAACGGCGGTCGCAAAAAAGGCGGGGCCTGGAGGACCAGCGGGAGAGGGCCCTGGTAGGGCGGCGGGTCCCAGGACTGGCTTCTGGGAGGAAGACCCGGCTGGGCAGAGGCAGGATAATAGGGGCGGGGCAGGCCTGTGGTGGCGGGCAGGCCCAGTAACTGGGTGGGGCTACCCCGAAGGGCGGGGCCGGGAGACCGAGCCCGGTGCATCTGGGGGTCAAGGGCTAAGTGGTCTAGCGACTGGGGACATGGTGAGCAAGTTCTGAAACAGAACAGATCCTAGAGAGAGAGAGAAAGAGAGAGAAGACCCAAGGACTGTTAAGTCCTTGCGACTGGCTGAGGGGCCTGAGGTTGGCAGGTGTGAGGGCATGTACCTGCAGGAAGGGAGGGGAGCCTCGTCTCTAGGCTTGAAGCTCGTGTGGGGATGACCCTTGGTGGGACTGGAAGCGTACAATGGTTAGGGATTCGGCATCACGTGGGGTGTGTGTGGGTTGGGGGCTCACAGACCGCGCCCTTGTTTTCCTCCCCAGGGAGATGGTGCTTATCGTGCACGGCTTCCCATCTGCGGTGGCCGCCCTTCGGGTAAGAAAGACAGTTGGGTGGTGGACAGATGAGTGAGCTCGCAATGTCACTATGCGACTGCAGTCTCGGCCGCCCCAACGCTCTTGTCTTTCCCGCCCGCAGTTCGAGTGGGCCTGGCAGCACCCGCAAGCCTCGCGTCGCCTGTCACACGTGGGGCCGCGCTTGCGAGGTGAGGCAACCTTCGCCTTCCACCTTCGAGTGCTTGCGCACATGCTGCGCGCGCCACCCTGGGCGCGTCTACCGCTCACACTGCGCTGGTTGCGCCAGGACTTCCGCCAGGATCTCTGCCCTCCCCCTCCACCACATGTGCCGCTGGCCTTCGGTCCGCCGCCTCCCCGGGCCCAGCTTCCGAAGCGCTGCGCTGGGCCTGTTGTAGACAGGGAGCTTGAAAAGGACCCGGGCGCACAATCCTGTTGCACTCTCTGCTCCCGCACCCTTGAGGTGAGATCTGCGCCAAGTAGGGGCAGGACTGGGGTTCAGAAGATTTGAGGTCAAGACATTTGTTGAACAGACACGCAACTGATGCGTTGATTGGCAGCTTTGCCACCCAAAGTATGTGCATGGTTCCTGGACCCCTCACTACTAATCTAGGGCCCTGGTCATTTCCCTTTGAGTGGAAGGTGCAGTTCTAGACCTTCAGAGTTGACCATATGCCACCAACTCAGTGAGGCCTTTCCTCTCCATCTAAAATTATAGCTTTTTCTGAGCTGGACGCAGTGGTGCACACCTGTAATCCCAGCAGCTCTGCAGGCTGAGGCAGGAGGATTGCAAGTTAAAACTAGTCTCAGCAATTTGGCAAGACTCTGTCTTAAAATAAAAAGGGCTAGGGGGCTGGGGTTGTGGCTCAGTGGTAGAGTGCTTACCTTTCATGCATGAAGCCCTGGGTTCGATCCTCAGCACCACATAAAAGTAAATAAATAAAAATAAAGATTAAAAAAAGGCTAGGAATGTGGCTCAGTATTAAACGCCTCTGGGTTCAATCTCCGGTATCAAAACCAGAAACAAACAAAAAAAGCTCTTAAGTCCCCCCCCTTTATTTATTTGTTATGGTATGGTGGATTAAACCCAATACATCCCCAGCCCTTTCTGGTTTTTTTTTTTTTTTTTTTTTTTTTTTTTTTTTAATTGTGGGAGACAGTCTCCCAAAGTTGTCTAGACAGGCTAAGTACATGTGATCGGTCCCCCTACCTCAGCCTCCTAGTTACTTGGATTACAGGTGTTGGCCACCTTGTAGGGCCCACTTTTGCCCTTAATTCTTATTATTGTCTCACATGCTATATTTTATTATTTCCTAATCAGCTTCCCCACTCTTCACACTAAACTCCAGGAGGGCAACTCTTATTCACTCACTTAGCACAGAGTAGGTGATCAATCAATACTTAACAAATTAACAGATGGAGGCCTGGCTTCTGATCTCTCAATAATAAATAGCTTATTTCCAGTCTTCCTTTCCTTCCTTTACTACCTCTGACAGGATGAAGACAGTCCCCTGTGTTGCCCTCACCCTGGCTGTCCCCTAAAGACCCATGTGATCTGCCTGGCAGAGGAGTTTCTTCAGGAAGAGCCAGGGCAGCTTCTGCCCCTAGAGGGCCAATGTCCTAGGTGAGTGCTGTCCTCTTTCCCAGCCTGGCCTAGCTCTGGGGAGAGGGTGCCCAGTGGTCCAGTCCAGGCTGGGGCAGATGATTCCTTGGCCACCCAGGGCCAGGGCTGCCGGGGGCTTGAGAAGCCTGACTCTGTATCATCTCCTACCAACTTCACCCTTGGCAGCTGTGAGAACTCACTGCTTTGGGGAGACCTGATTCGGCTGTGCCGGATGGGCACTGAGGAGGAAGAGGATGGCTCAGAATTAGAAGAGGTGAGAGGTGATTCTGGCCCCCACTCGCTTCATCCACCTCCATCTCCTGGGCTGCCTTTGACCAAGCTCTTATCTCCACAGGAACACTGGACAGACATGCTGGACACTTGATCCTCAGCTTCCCCAACTCTGATCCTATGATTTTTCTGTCCCCCAGTGGCCACCAACCATACTGGACAATTTTTATTTGAACACAATAAAATATTTTGAGTTAAGGGTAACTTCTGATGTCTGTGGGGAAGTCTGGGTGAGGGGAATAGAAATGGGAGGAGAGCCCATTGGCCCAACCATGTGTCTAGTGTCTCTCCTGCTTGGAGACTTTGCCTGGCTTGGCACAGAGAACATACAGCACACATTCACATCCACGACTCCGAGCCTCCTGACCTCCAGTGTCCAGGTAGACTGAATTTTTTTTTTCCTCAACATATAATTCTTTATTTTGTATAAACAGCACAGTATAAACATCCCCACTAACACATAAACCTATATATAAAACATAGACTATCTCTAATATATTTTTTCCTTTATATGGTAGCATACTAGTGTATGCAAGAGAAAGTATTGTTGGTGAGGCAAGAAGGAAACTGAAACTAGTGAGCCAGGCATTAACATTAAAAACCAGGCAGACATGAATTTTAATTAGAAAAGCAGTATCAAAATAGTTTCTATGATATGGGGATGTACATGCTTCAGTCTACATTCCCGATATCTAACTTTTCTCAGTCATGGTTCTTTGCCTTTGGAGTGGTACTATACGGGTACAGAGAATGCCTACCTAATACCAGATTTTCACCATGAAAAATCATAATAGAAATGACGAAGCTTCAATATGTCAAAATGCATTCTACTGTCATGTATAACTAATTAGAACAATTTAAGAAATAAAACAGGGGCTGGGGATGTGGCTCAAGCGGTAGCGCGCTCGCCTGGCATGTGTGCGGCCCAGGTTCGATCCTCAGCACCACATACCAACAAAGATGTTGTGTCCACCAACTAAAAAATAAATATTAAAAATTCAAAAAAAAAAAAAAGAAATAAAACAAAAAAAGTAAAAATAAAGCAAAAAATTTGAAAAAACAAAGCTTAAAAAAAAAGAGTATGCTGGATTTCAAAAGATAATAATTTTTAAGAAATCTTAACATAAATACTCCAAACAATAGGCTTTAGAACATCCTGTGTTTAGGAGTAAACATTCACTTGAGCCATTTGTCAAATTCTATGTAGTAATTTGTTTCTCAAGGATCCTTTTATCTCAGGAAAGTCCATAGTCATCTGATTTCTTCTTTACCTAATGATCTGTTGTCAGCCTACTTTTAACAATAGAAGGAAAAACTGGTATATATTTTAAATCAACTGGTTCTCCTTAAGTCTTATAATTCCTATTCTATTTCAACATCATGGTGAACATTTTCAACATGGCCGTGTACTTACAGAAGCAATCTCTCAGTTATGAAAAATAAAACAGTAGTCACAGGGCTTATGAAATGAAAAGTTCTTTCTCAAACTCTTTCTTATTAAAAAAATTAAATTAACTTTAAATGTACCAGACCAAGCACAGGTATTTTCCAAAAACCAAAATGAAGCCAAATCACAAAATTCTGATTTTTTTTTTTTTTGCGGGG
This sequence comes from Ictidomys tridecemlineatus, assembly GCF_052094955.1. NCBI lineage: Eukaryota > Metazoa > Chordata > Mammalia > Rodentia > Sciuridae > Ictidomys > Ictidomys tridecemlineatus. Next base: position 124,839,891 of record NC_135486.1, read on the forward strand.
CGGAGGTGGGGGTCATCTCTGGTAGCCTTAGTACAAGCACTGGTCTTTGGCTGCTCTGATACTTCTTCCTCCTTTTCTGGCAACCTTCCAAGAGACCCCAAAGGTACAGTGCTTTCTCAATTCTGTGTCGAGGAGACTTGTGAAATTACAGGGATTTGAACAGAGAAGTTACTTTCAAAACCGTGTTCTTCAAGATCATGCTGAGCAAGCGTCTCTTCTTGCTCTTGGTTTAAGTAGTGTGGTACTAGGAAATCACTTTATGCTTTAGGCAATGCATCTTTAGTGAGTAAGCCCTGGATTTTAATGCAAACAGTAAGAGAAAGGCTGAGGAGGAGGTGGGGAGCTCCCTTACATGGATCTCTGTGGCTCTCTAGTCTAATCTCTTCATGTCCATCTGTCCCTGGAGCCCCCTTCAAGCTCCATCAGCCATGAGCCATGTTCCTGAGGTCCCACAGGAGCCATGAAGCAGGGGCTCCCTCCAGGACTAGTAGGCTCTGGCATCCTTGTCTTTCCTATCTCATGCTGCCTCAAAAACAGCCCTCCCTGCTCTGCTCCGCCCCAGTCCTTTGGCCCTGCCCACCCAGTATTCTAGACTTGCCCTGTTGTTAGAGCCTGCAGTTCTGGAATGCCTGTGGCTGCTCTGGTCTGAGCCTGTGGTGTCTTGAGACTGGCCTGGAGCCGGAAGAAAGGTGAGTGGCCCTGCACCCCATCTTTTCTCTCCCCTTTCCTCCCTTGACTTGGTCAATTAGAAAAAGCTGACTGTTGCCCACTGCGAAGGGAAGGAGGTTAGGACCAGATTACAGCTGAAAAAACACCCAGCCCGGGGGACCCTTTCTCCTCACTTCACTTTGTTTGCTATATGGTAAACCCACAGCTTGAGTTTCAGATAGGTCTTAGCAAGAGGTCCCTCATCCCAGACCTCACCCTTTCCTTTCTGGAGGACAGCCAGTTCCAGCTTCATGCTAACAGGGTAACACAGACTTCCCCCTGCCTGAAACCTCACCCTGAATTCTGGGAGGACAGCCAGTCCCAGCATTTACTCCTCATTTTGAAACTAGAAAACCTTCAGCTCAGAGAGCAGCTCTGTGATCCCCACATAGCACCAACACAGAGCCACTGCATGCCCAGGAAGCCACAAGGCCAGGAGACTGAGAGATCAAGTAAGTCCAGATTGGGGTTGACTGGGCCAGACCACCTTTGCCCTGCCCAGGTGCTGACTCCAACATCTTCCAAGTGCTGGCCAGTTCTTAGTGCTTGATTAGGCACCTCTTTTATCACTCGACAGAAACCTCTGCCTCCCTGTTCTTTTCACCTCAAGAGGGGAACTCCAGCCTGGACAGTCTCCCTGCCCTCATCTGCGGAGTCATTGAATTTTACTCATTTTCATAAAAGACTGGCCCTGAGGCAAGTTCTGTTACCCGATTACCTGGGTTGGTTCTGGAAGCAAGATGGAGCTTAGGTGGGCAAGTGGGATCCCAGGTCAATTGGCCTGGGGTGTTTTTGAATATGAAAGGCCCAAGGAGCTCAAAAAAGGGGAATAGTATGAAGAGGAGCCCATTAGATTTAGGCAGGATGTACTAAGAGAAAAAAGCCTACGGGTAAGAAGTTAGAATGGCAGGCCACAATAGTATTTCGAAATGCAAGCTGGAATGCTTCCAAACTCAAGTATCAGGATTTCAGCCCTAGAATTGCTTACATTGTTCTGGGCTGTGGCTGGGCACTGGGGTCATGGAAAGTTCTGCAGGTAAGCAGAAGGTGTAGCATGACCTGTGAACCACTGTATTGGAGTTAGACCTCATTTCCAGTCCCAACTGCCACTTACTGGCTTAGTGAGATTGGGCAAATCACTGGACCTCCTGAAGCTTCAGTATCTCAAAGCAACCATTCAGCAAATGCTGTTTTGTGAAGGGATTCAGAGAAGCAGAGCAGGCGCTGGCCTCTGACTCAGCAGCATGGAGCTGGTCCAGGACACCTCCCGCCCTCCACTGGTCAAGGTGAAGGGGGTCCCACTCATCAAGTACTTTGCAGAGATGGTGGAGCCACTTCAGAGCTTCCAGGCCTGGCCCGATGACCTGCTCATCAGCACCTACCCCAAGTCTGGTAAGTGAGGAGGGCCACCCTGCTCCCCCACTGGGGCTGCAACCCTGACCTTGGTCAGCAGGACCAGGCCCTCCACCCCCAGGGTTTTCTTCCCTCTTACAGGTACCACATGGGTAAGCGAGATAGTGGACATGATCTACCAGAGTGGTGACCTAGAGAAGTGTCATCGGGCCCCCATCTTTGTACGGGTGCCCTTCCTTGAGTTCAAAGCCCCAGGGGTTCCCTCAGGTGAGTAGCAGGGTGTTGGGGCAGGTGGTATTAGGAAGACTGGGCTCCAGCTCACCACAAGTTCCCCTGCCCACACCTTAGGTCTGGAAACTTTGAAAGATACACCTGCCCCTCGGCTCCTCAAGACACACTTGCCTGTGGGCCTGATTCCCCAGAGTCTGCTGGATCAGAAGGTCAAGGTGAGTGGCAGTGGAGGCCACTAGGCCATTCCAGCTTTGTTCCTGTTCTGCAGGGAAAGTCTCTTCAAGCGTTGTCTCTGCACAAGTGGGAAGGCCACCTGCTCTCACTGTGGCAGGGCCAAGACGAGGAGGAGAGTGAGACCCTTCAGTGCAGACCCGAGGGCAGGGGAGCCTGGTGCTCAGAGGCTCAGAGGGGCTGGAGGGTCCCCTGCCTGCCTCGTTCTCCATCTGGGTGTGTGGTGGAATCCCAGGGGTGAGATAGGATGAAGTATGGCTCCAGGGACCAGCCAGGAGTCTCCCATCAAAACTTGAGTTCAGATCCCAGCTGCTGTAGCCATCCCTGAGGTCTCCAGCAAGTCGGCCTCAAGGCCTCAGCTTGTTTCCTTGTCAAGCTGATAGGGGACCCCCTACAGGGGTGCTGTGAGGGGGACAAGCACCAGGAGGGAGGCAGTCCTGGGGTGTGTGTGTGGGGGGGTGGTGTAGCTGGCAGTGGGTGTCGTCTGTCCCTGCAGGTGATCTATGTTGCCCGCAATGCAAAGGACGTGGCTGTCTCCTATTACAACTTCTACAAAATGGCCAAGGTGCACCCTGACCCTGGCACCTGGGACAGCTTCCTGGAGAAATTCATGGACGGACAAGGTGGGCCCCCAACCTGGAGGAAGGAGAGGGCTGGAGTTTAGGAAGCCCACCTAAAACTTATAACAGGGCTGGAGTTGTGGCTCAGTGGTAGAGTACTTGCCTAGCACATGTGAGGCACTGGATTTGATTCTTAGCACCACATAAAAAATAAATAAAATAAAGGTCTTGTGTCCATCTACAACTAAAAATATTAAAAAAAGCTCAGACCAACTGGGTGGCATCCCCTTTCCCAGTGTCCTATGGGTCATGGTACCAGCACGTGCAGGAGTGGTGGGAGCTGAGCCGCACCCACCCGGTGCTCTACCTCTTCTATGAAGACCTGAAGGAGGTGAGATTCTCCCCGCTACCACTCCATCTATGTCCCACCCAGGGGGAAGGAACCTCAGGGGACCTGACAAGGCCCAGGACCCTCCCCTTTGGCTGGCCCACCCAGCCCAGGATTGCCCACACTGCCTTTCTGGCCTGGAACCACAGAGCCAGCCCAGCTCAGCCCTCTCTCCTAGTGCTTGGATCAGATGAGCTCTTTGTTGTTTTCATGTCTCCCTGTCCAGGGCTGCGCCACACCTGGGGCCACAGTTCTAAAAGACTGTCCCTGCCCTCTCTCCTAAGGCACCAAGCAGGGCTCACTCCAGGACCCTAATGCAGAGAACTAGTCTTTTTGCTCCAGGGAAAGAGGCCCAGGGTGAAGAGTTAGGGCTGGGAGGTTTCCAAGTGGAAGGGCCAGCTCCCCCCTTGTGACACCAGAGAGGGGACTTCCCTTGTGTTTACACCATAAGTAATCCAAACCCCCTCTGAAGAACCTGTATCTTGCTTCAGAACCCCAAAAGGGAGATTAGAAAGATCCTGGAGTTTCTGGGGCGCTCCCTGTCAGAGGAGATGGTGGATCACATTGTCCAGCACACATCCTTCAAGGAGATGAAGAAGAATCCCATGGCTAACTACAGCACCATACCAACTGAGATAATGGACCACAGTATTTCTGCCTTCATGAGGAAAGGTATGTGTCTGGAGAAGGGAGTGTGGAAGCAGCCTCCATTTGGGGTCACCTGTGTGAGTGTGACTCAGGCCTCCTTCTTTCTTTCCCCAGGCGTGACAGGGGACTGGAAATCCATCTTCACTGTGGCCCAGAATGAACGCTTTGATGCCCACTATGCTGAGAAGATGGCAGGTTGCAAGCTCAACTTCTGCTGGCAGCTTTGAGTGGTGTCATGGGGAGCCCCTGCAGGGGGAGCGTGGGCATAAGCCTGACCCATGACCTCAAGAATAAAATATGATGTGTCCAACAAGAGGCTCTGTTGGAAGCAGGAGGACACCTGACACTAACCAAATACCACTGGGGCCAAGTAGGGCCCTGCCCCTGGCACCCTCAGCATCCACATGCCCTGTCTGGGCAGGGAAAGGAGGTCTACAGAAGGAAGGCCCAGAGACATGGATAAGGGGGAAGAATATTTATTTGATCATAGAAAATCCTGTTGCTTTCTCCCATGAGGCTAGCAACAGCAGACCTCCCATCTGCCAGCCAGCTTCACTTATTTTTGTACTGGGGATTGAACTCAGGAGTGCTCTACCACTGAGCTATACCCTCAGCCCTTTTATTTTGAAACATGTTCTTGCTAAGTTGCTAAGGCTGGATCTAAACTTGCAATCCTCCTGCCTTAGCTTTGTGAGTGGCTGGGCTTACTAGCATGTGCCATCATGCCTGGTAGCTTCACATTTTCTTGGGTTCCTTGCAAGTCACCATGAACCTCTGGACCACATTAAGGAAAGGGAAGAGGGCCATCATCCTCCTGGTCTGGAGCACTAGAGCAGCAGGAACCCCCAAGCTCCCAGCCTCTCCTGTCCTCGTCTTCTACTCTGGAGTCAAGAGGTCTGTATTGCTCTAGAGCTGGTCCTCAGTAATGAAGGGGGCTTAGGACAGGGAACAAAGAGCAGGAAGAAGAGGGGAGACTCATTTCCCACAGGGTCAGGCTAGAAAGGGCAAGGGGTCTGATTCCATTCAGGATCCCTGTGTTAAGAAGATAAAATAACTCAGAGGGCAGCAGGCAGGTGACTTGGAGGTACAGTGGGGAACAGCCTTTAGGCTTGACCCTGGTCACATGTGTTAGGGTGAACAAAAGCTGGGGGTGGGGGAATGGGAGTCAGGAGACAACGAGACATGTGTCCAGCTCTAGCTGTCAAAGTGAGGATGGACAGGAGAGCAGAGCAGCCTGCCCCCTTGGGACTGCTAAGGCGCCCAGGCTGGGCAGGAGGAGATCAGTGGGCAGATGTGGGTTGTTCAAGCTCTGAGACCATGACAGGAGAAAAGGGAAGGACTTGGGAAGATGACCCCATACTCTATATGGTGTCCCTGTGTCATGAACACCCTCTTGGTGGAGGCTGCTGTACCCTCTGAAGGGGGTGTGTTGATCAGGGTGCAGTACAAGTAGGTGGTCTGGGGATGCAGGGCCAGCACTAGCTGTTCCTTTGGGTAAGTCCTTGGAGTCCTTTCTGCCGGGGCAGTGGGATGATGTAGTGGTGGCTCAGGGTGAGTCTCCCAGGGATCAACCCAATCAGTTCATGGTGGGTGAGAGAACTTTTTTCTTTGCCAAGAGCCTGGTTGCCAACTCCCTCGTAGACTCTCTGCCTTCTTCATCAATGCCATCTATATCACACCGGCAAGGGAGCAGGAGGAGAACTCTGAAGGAGCCAGGTGTCCATTGCAGGCCAGGTAGCCGGCAAGAGGAGGAGGAGGAGATCCAGGAGTGGCAAAGTGGTTGCAGGGGCCTGGTGCCTCCAGCACTACCCTGCTGCCACTCTCTGGGGAAGCTCTTGTCCCATTTTGTACACTGGTGAAAAGGTGGCAGCTGAAGCGGGTGTGGTGAGGAGAGCACAGCCTGGGGCTGGGCGTGGCCACCCACTTGCTGGTGACGTGGCTGTAGCTGACTACCTCCACCAGGATCTACTGCTCAGCCCCATGCACGGCCTTGACCCACACCTTGTCTCCAGGTTTGTCTACATAGTCCTCTGAGCCTGAAGTGGCCCCTTAGAGGGGTGGGGGCTTGTGAGCGGAGGGATTGTTAGGCAGGCCCTGAACACCAGCCTTTTCCTTCCTCATTTGTCACTAGATTTCACAATCCACACAAACAGGTCATGGCTATTCAACATAAGGAAGACCAAACTGGCAATGAGACAACAATGAGAGCCTGAAGAAACCTGCCAACCCTGGCAAGACTGGCAGAATGGGCAGGGAAATGGCATTTAATAGGTTCTGGAAAGCTGCACTTGGGTGAGAGCCAGCTATGTGGCTTGCTTTGAGACACAGGGTGGGCTTGGCCAAACCTTCCAGGTTTCCACCACAGCAAGAGGCTGAGCTGGCATTGGAAGGAGGAGGAAGGCTACAGGCCAGGGCCATAGAAGGAGAGTGAGAGAAATGGGAGGTGCCAGAATCCCTGTGCCTTAGAGAAGAACTAGAAAAACCCTTCCTGAGGCCACGTTGGAAACCCTGTGCAGTGACCACCAGGTGTGTCACAGGCTCCCTGGGGGGATGCTGACAGTTGTCCTCAGGAGCCCCCACTTTGGCTGCTCAGGAAATGCCCATCTCCTCCCACTCACCAATTCACCTCTCTTTCAACAGAGACTTGATCTCAGCATCTTATCCAGGGTTTTGTGGAGGAGGCTGAGGGAAAGGAAGGCAGAAAACAGATTGAGGTGGGGCACAGTATAGGCATCCTTTTCTGCTTATGCCAGGAGGCTGGGATTGTTTGTTTTTGTTTTTGGAATCAGGGATTGAACCCAGGGGTGCTAAACCACTGAGCCACATTCTCATTTTGAGACAGGGTCTTAGTGATTGCTTAGGGCTTAATAAAAGTTGCTGAGGCTGGCCTCAAAATTGCAATCCTCTTGACTCAGCCTCCTGAGTTGCCTGGCATCTGTCAATATGGCAGGTGCCACTGTGCCTGGCCAGGCTGGGTTCTTCAGACCAACCCTACTGCTGCAAACTAGAGACCCTGAGAACATCTGTGGGCCACATAAGCATGGCCACACAGATCACTCAAGCATGGTCACACAGAATGCACAAAAGGGATCTGGAAACCTATCGCCTAATGACCTCAGCCACTTCAACATGCTAGTGCAACACACTACGCATGCATGGCAGTGCTAGTGTAAACAAACCTGCCACGGCCAGTGGTGTAAAAGTAGAGCATGTGCAGTTGTGAGTACATCAATACTCGATGAATAGTGAGCAACTGTGCTACTATTTAGATATTTACTACGCTTCACTTTTGATCATTAGAGTGTAGCCTTTTTACCTTATAAAAAATATACTGAAAAGCAATTTGCCTTGTGACACCAGGAGCAGCCCCACCACAACCCACCTTTACTACATCTTTTGTGTCCATCAAGAGGCAACATAGAGCTGGGCACAGTGACACATGCCTATAATCCCAGCGACTTGGGAGGCAAAGGTATGAGGAGCGTAAGCTCAAAAGCCAGCCTCAGCAACTTAGTGAGGTCCTAAACAATTTAACGAGACCCTGTCTCAAATAAGAAATAAAAAGGGCTGGAGATAGGGCTTAATGGTAAAGCATCCCTGGGTTAAATCCCGATAATAGTAATAGTAATAATAATAATAATAATAGAAGAGGTAACATGGAGTGTGACTTATAGCATCTAGGTTTGTGTAAGTTCTCTGTAATGTTCTCACAATTACAAGACTGTTTTGTGATACACATCTAAGAAGATTTAGTGACCCACGACTCTACATTTAGTCTTTTCTTGAAGGTTCTGGGGACCAAAAAACAGGACTAGTGGATAGGACTGCAGACCTGAAGGATAAAAATAAGAATGGGAACTTCTGTAAAAACAAACGAACAATCTTAGAACCAAAGGAACAGACTGGCCTGGTTTAAGGATGAGCAAAGTGAGACACAAGCAGGAGACAGGCTCCCAGAAGGGCAGATCCTGGATCACTGGCTAATTGTCCACTGCATTGTGCTGCTGCTTCTGGGGGTCCTGCCTGGGCCTGGCCTCTGGGAGAGAAGGACCTGGCAGGAATAGGTCCTGTGAAGAGGGGTCTTGGGAGTCGGTTTTGCTGCCCAACTTAGGAGTGACCCCCTGAGCTGGGACAACACAGGGCTCTTTGGGATGGGTGTCTGGGCCACAGCAGGGCTTGGTTCATAACGTACAGGAATGACCAAAGCCCCCATTCCTTTCCCTTTCCTTATTATCTACCTGGATAGGTAATGCCAGGGAAGATGTACAAATCTCCTTGTCTACCCATTTGGTCTCACCCTCTCTGCAAGCCATGTGACTGTAGGCAAGTCACGTCTCCTCTATGTCTCCTCTATACAATAGGGAGGGCTCCCCTCACCATTTGGTGAATGCAGTAGTTGGTGCTAGGGGGATGCAGGCTGAGCCTCTTAAAGGAGTGATGCTCCTTTTTTCCATTTCTCCTGCACTGTGGGGACCATCGGCTCTTCCGGAGTTCTCATTAGTAGACTCACCCACTAGTTCTCCTGCTGGTTCAGGGGAACAAAAGAGGTCAGAAAATGATCCCTGGGACCAGAAGGGTAAAGCTGTAACCATCAAGACTCCCAGCTTCACCAGCCCATTCTATAGGATGGAAACAAGAGAGGGCAGTAGCGGTGAAGATAATTCAGGGACTGAGAAACTGGTCTTTAAAATGAGAGAGAACCAGGTGTGTTGGGGTATGCATGTAATCCCAGAGGCTCGGGAAGTGGAGGCAGGATGACCATAAGTTCAAAGCCAGCCTCAGCAACTTAGCAAGGCCCATCTCAAACTAAAAAATTAAATAGGCTAGGGATGGGGCTCAGTGGTTAAGTTCCCTGGGTTCAATCTCTAGTACCAAATAATACATAAATAAATAAAATACAGAGGAGAGCTAGGTATGGAGGGGAACATCTGCATTCCCAGCTATTAGGAGGCTGAGAGGGGAGGATTGTTAAACCATGAAACAAAGAAAAGATCATTGACTCCAATTTTAAATCAAATTAAAGCAAGCTTGTAATTCCGGCTGGCTGGGACTGTCTCTCCTGAAATCCTTGAATTAGAGAACAGTACCCCAGTTCTCTAGGAGCATGGTTTTACAGCACAAAAAGTTGCAAAAGGGTGAGGGTGTCTTGGGAACTTACAGATAACAGGATTTTGACAAGCATAATACAAAGGCAAATAGTAGATTAATGATCTAGATGGTTCAACAGGGGCTGGGATTGTGGCTCAGTGGTAGAGCGCTCGTCCAGCACATGCGAGGCCCAGGGTTCGATCCTCAGCACCACATAAAAATAAATAAATAAAGGTATTGTAGCCAACTACTTCTAAAAAATAAATATTAAAAAAATTAAATGGTTCAACATTTCAAGTTAGAGAATAAATTTAGATCCCAACACCAGAATTTATGAGGCCCTGCTAAGGTTTCAGAGAGGGTTGTTATCTGGTCAGGGTAAGCCAGGCATGGGTGAGTTCAAGGCTCAGGCAGGCATTCCAAGCAAGTTTAGAAATCGCAGTAATTTATAGTAAAACAGAAATTAACTTTTCATGACTTTGTGATAAGATGGCTCCCAATCTTAAGATGGAATTAGGCTGGGTTCATCAAGGATCACTTGAACTCCTGAAATGAGTCCAGTCTAGGTAGTTAAATATTGACATAGATGTACCATCTGTCCCAGTTTTCTGCCCCAGGTCAAGTACTGACAAAGATGTACCATCTGTCCCAGTTTTCTGGCACAGGTCAGCCTTATTTTCCTGCTCTATCCCTAACCCCATGTTCTCCTCACAACTTAAGTTGCTGAAAAACCCATAGTCTTCACAAGCGCACCAGTGGCCACATCAAGCCTAAGGTTTTGTAGCCACTGGGCCTTCTCCTGGGGATCAGAAAACATCAGCATTTAAGCTGGCAAGGAGCCCTTGCTTGGGCTCCAGGTGCCCCGAGGCTTGTGAATGACTGGGGGGTCTTGCAGGGGAATTCCCTATCATGCTTGTATATTGGAGTAATTTTGGAGAGAGGGACAGGGTTTTCATCGGGTAAGGGCTCTGAAACCCAGGGCTCTGAAACCCAGGGCCTCGCACGTGCTAGATGAGAACATTTTCTCATCTCTCCATTTTAAAAGCTGACAGCAAACAGAAAGCCCCAGGTATCTGGGGATAGGGTAATTAGTGGTAGTCCCCTAGGGATCTACTACCCTGGGTGGCTTCCCTTGAACCTACTCTCTAATATTAGAAATACGGCGGTGCCATAAGAAATCAAACACCTCCTCGGAAGTGGGTTGGAAAGGCAAACTTTACTTCTGCTACAAGGATGTGCTCCCAAAACCTGGTGGGCAAGCACCTGGGTGGGAAGTCTGCCTCCATTTTCCCCTAACACAGCGTTGCCCTGGGGCTCTGACAGGAGGAGTATTTAATGTCAAAACTGGTGCAGGGTAAGGGAAGGCTATACTTAAAATGGCTACAACTGGATCTTACCTCCCAATGAAGGCTAAATACTATACTCCCCACCTCCTTGGGGGCAGAAGGATGGGAAGCAGGTCCTACCCGGCCCCAGGAGCCCTCTTCCCTCCTAGGGAGGACCCAGGCCGCTCCACTCACTGCTTACTCGTCCTCCAAGTCCCGCTGCAGCTCCTCCCAGAGGCAGTCTGCGCTGTCTCATCAGCCCAGAGGGGGAGGCGACCCAGAAGAGACAGAAGCCTCCTGGGACTCGGCCATGGTCCTTTGTGAAGCTACTTCCGTTGGGACATCTACTCCCGACCTCACGGGGGCGTCGTCAGCTCAGCTCCTCCTCCCTCGGGCGAGAAGGTGATTCCAACAGTCAAGAGTTTGGCGCTGGCCATCAGCTAGCCAATCAGAGCCCGCGTGAGGACTGACCCCGCTCTAGCGCTCGCTAATTGGTTGGCTCTGGCCACGTGTTCCGCCTCCGTTGTTCTGGGGCGGGGCTTGGACCTCTGGCTCTGGCCTGGAGAGGATGCGCTGACCTGCACCTGCTGCGGGATGCAGGGTGCCTCGCCTTCACCTGTGGGGCGCTTTTTCGGGAATCAAGCTCTTGAAGTCCTAGCAACCAGCCCCTGCCCAGGGTTCTTGGTCACAGATATCACGTTCTCAGTATGTGGCCCCTGTCTCCAAATGTCCCACAGGCCCCGTGGGGGATGAAGAGAGGCGGTGACATTTCTTGGGCATCTACTTGGTCTACTGCCTGAACTCTCTGCATCAGGACTGCTCTCGGTGGGGTCCACCATCTGACCCGCTGGCCGGGTCCAGCAGCACACTGGCTGTTGCGAGAAAGGCTGGGTCTGGCGGAGCAGCCGAAAAGAGCCCCAGTAGGAAAGGGCCTCTTGCCTGGGTCTCAGTTCCTTCAGGGAGGAGGTAGGCCCAGTGGGGTGGAGGCCGGATTATAGGAAGAGCCAGGCCTGGAGGAGGTGGATGAGACTGGTGGTGGGACCGGAGGTGGCAAGGGTCAGGGGAACTAGCCGAACCAAGCGGGTGAAACCTCGTGGTATGGCTTGAAGCTGTTAGGTGGGTGGCATTTGGTGGAACAGGAGGCAAAGGATGGTTAGGGGAGTAGTGTTTACGTGGGGCAATCGTGGTTTAGGTTTTCACAGGGCTCGCCCTTGTCTTTCCAGGATATGGAACTTGCCCCTCCGGTAAGAAACACGACGGGATTAGCGACCTTGGAGTTGTCCTCTGCCTTGGCCTCCCCAATGCTCTTGTTCTCCCTGCCCGCGGTTTGAATGGACTGGATGAGGCTGCCTTAGCCTTTCACCTTGGAGTGCTGATGCTGATGCTCACCCCCTGCTCACAGTGGCTGGGTGCAGCTTCAGCAAGGATCTCTAGTGGATGCCACTGCCCCACATGCCGCTGGCTTTCTTATCAAAGCCATTCTGGATAGGGCCTCAAAATGCCAGGCAGGACCAGTTGCACACAGCAAGTAGAAAACTGATCCATATACTGGTCCTTTTGAGCCCATGTGCCAAGGCGTTCCAGGTGAGATCCATATCAGGTAGTAGCTTGTGTTAAACCAAACCTTGGTTCCTGTGTTCCATGGAAAGAAGATTTAAAGTCAGATACCAAAAGTTAAGCAAGAGATCTTTATTAGAAGCAAAAATGAAGTGTAAGTGAGGTAAAAGTGAGGCTTAAGCAAAAACCACTCTCAAGGAAGAGAGTGGGTCATCTCCAAGAAGAAAACAACAAAGGAGGTAATGCTGTCCCCAATATTATTACAATTTACTGGGAGAGCTGGAGACCACCTTCTGTACTTTTTGCCAATCATGTGTTCAACTCCTCCTTCACCTAGGGTGGTGGATTTTTTGACCTTTGTTGGTCCTCTCTAGAACTGTCATGGTGGTCATCCTTGCCACACCTCACCTGCACAGGCAGCTGAACTTAAGGTCACTTGTGTGAATTTGCAGGGACACCAAATAAAATGAAGACACACTTTACCTTTAAACAAGCTTTGGATGGCTTTTCCACTCTTGACCTCAGGCTCCCCAAAAGAGAGAGCAAGAGAAAGTCACGAGAGGCTGGCGAGAGAAAGTGAACACATTTGGAAGTGGGATTTTTTTTGGGGAACCCTTGTTCTTTAGAAAGTTCTATCCAAAAAAGGCCAGAAGGGGCAGGGTTACAAGGGGCAGGTGAGTGTAACTCAACTCTCGTGGGGAACAACTCCATCTAAAGACACTCTTTTGCTATCCGAGCTGGGACTAAGTCACCACAAATGTAGTTTTTGGTCAGAGCCTCTTGCTTCAGGACTGGAAGGCATGGGTCATTCATAGTGTCTCCTCACATATTCCCCCTTCTTTCTTTGAAAAAGCAGTGATGGTCACTGTTTTGAGTTTTGAAGGCTTGCCATCCTGCAATTACAACACGAGAGAATTAGTAGCAAAGAGAACAATACAAGGATATACCATGTAGAATGTTTTCCAGGGTTAAAGCCATTCAATTCTTTAAGTATTTGATCAGCTAAAGAAGTAGGATCCAAAAAATCAATCTTAATTTTTTTGCATATCTTGAATATGATGATGTAACTCCAAAAGATCCAAGCCATTATTATTATTTTGCCAAATACCTTACAAATGGTTTTTAACCTTCTCCCAATCCCATTGGAAAGCATTGTATTTGGCATCAGTAACATACACACATACTTATAGTTAGCATGACATTTAAGTCTTTCCTTGAATTTCAAACCTGAAAGTTCATTACCAATACGTATGACAGTAGCCTGTAAGGCATTTAGCTTAGTCTCAATACTTTCATCAATATTTATTTGATTATGAAGAACCTTGGAATTATTCTGAGTCAAATTATTAAGAAAATTTGCATGTTGAATATTTTGAGATATGGCCACTGAAGTTGTGACCATTGAAGCAATAAAGGAAACTAAAGCAACAACTCCCACTATTATGAGTACAAGAACACGTTTAGGTCTTGCTAGCTGGGCATGTATTTGTTGTAAGACTTGAAAACCAGCATTAGCATACCTCTATTATATCTGGTGATACAGTTAGTTAAATTACACTTATTACATGTTACAAAATATCTATCATCTTTCCTTTTAACTTTTACATTTCTAGTAATTAAAACATAAGGAGATTGAACACAGGCCTGTAAGCTATAACAGGAACCCTCCTTATAGTTTTTGCCTACAATGTTCAGTAAAGGTTTGTCAGTAAAATGTAAGAATTATGAAGCAGCAATTAAGTGCCAAACATCTTTCTAAATGCAACTTTGGCTGAAGGTCAAGATGTTACTAACAAATCCTCCAGGAGTCATGGCATTACCCTTGTGTAATTACCTTTTGTCAACTCTAGGAGACTAATCCAAAGTTTACCTACTATTTCTAGGCACCTTATGTTATACTGGAAAAGTACAATCACTCCACTTAGGAAAGTTGCCAATTTCTGTCACAGGATGGTTAGGACAATGAGGTATTCAAGGATATTCTGCTGAGATGACTGGTTTATTATGAGAAAGTCCCATTTTAATAACTGATCTGATATAAGGCTTTGAGTCTCTAGGAACAGTACAATTAGCTGGTCTATGTCCCCAACTGCTGTCTTTTCCTCAAAGGACACTTTTAGATAGCCAGCATGTTTATTGTGGGACCAACACAAAGGTAATAGAGCACTATAGCCAGAATAATTAAATCCAGTCACATAGATGGGAGTATTATGGGTGTCTGTAAATCCTCATATATGAGTCATCAGTAAATACTAGGATGGATTCTCCGGTCCACACCTCTGGGTGTACTAAAGGTGGATCTGGAAAATATGTCCAACAGGTTTCTCCCTGATTCCCATTTACTGTGAATAGAGCTAATATGGCAGCAAGCATTATCATTGGAGATTTAACATTAACTTTTCCTTGTTGTTGAATCATTTGTTCAGCCTGTAGCGTCAGATTCTTCAGGTCCTTCCATGAGGGTAGCTTCTCCATTGGTTCTCTCTGGGCCATCTTTCTTCCTCTCTTCCTTCAAGGGTTCCTCTTGTTGTGGGAAGTCAGGTCTGGCATCTCTGGGTTGATCTTCAGTCATTTGAATCTTGGTTCTAAGTCCTCTGACGCAGTCTGGCTGGGCACAAAATCACGAGCCACTCACAGCCTTGTAGATTCAAACAGCAATTCTTTATTCCCAAACTCACACCAGCACTCTACACACGTTCTGGGGAAATTTACGTTCTGGGGAAATTCACGTTCTGGCCAAATCCACGTTCTGAATCCCAAATACTCTGGGAGCGGGAGTGCAGCAGGATATGCCCTATTCCCAGCAGGGTACACCTTAAACCTAGAACCGCCCTAAACCCTAGGAGCGGGATACTCCCTATTCCCAGCAGGATACACCCTAAACCTGGATTCACCCTAATCCAGTAGGATCCTCCTTAAACCGGGATCCACCCTGGTCCTTGAGCAGGGTCACCTTTCTCAAACATACATGCAATATCACTGCAAATGTCCAAGGCAAGTCCATTTCCATGAGTCCTTCCTCTAAGCAACATGGGGTACGCTGGCAAGGAAATTGTCATACCTACTTGGCTAATGGCTCTCAGCAGTCCTCCATGCCTGATGGCACATTCGGGTACCAAATAGGACAAAAAGCTTCTTCTGGGAAAATACGAACATGACCTCTACCCCACATAATGACTGGATCTGGTCCTTTCCATTGGCCAGTCTGCAAGTCCTTCCACAAAACTTGGCCTAAAGGGCCTGTTGCTGTGGAAGACATGTGTGGCTCAGCTGCAGTACAACCTTCTGAATCACAATTTAGAAAATTTAAAATGAATAGAGCATGATTAAGGTCATTTTGGGGAGTCCTACTCCTACCTCCCCCTTTTAGTTTTTGTAATTGTAGCTTAATAGATAAATGAGCTCGTTCTACAGTAGCTTGGGGTTCTAAGGAATACCTGTTTTATGATCAGTACAAAATTCTTGGCAAAATTGTTGAAAAAAATGGTGAAGGTGTTCCTGCACCCGCTGTCTGATAGGGTCACAGTGTGGGGGATACTGTGGCAGGGCTGCACCATCTGGAAACTGGAATGATTAGGAATGTTAAGTGTTTTGTTTATGATACACATGATATGGATAATAGGGCATATATCAACCTTTAATAAAAGTATGTGTTGCCTGAGATTGCAGGAAAATTCCCAGAATGAGCCTAAGGATACAATTGAGACATGCCATGAGGTGCATTTCAATATCTCTCAGGATACAAACAATAATATTATTCCTCAAGTGTAAACAACAAGAAATATTTATTCCATGGTTAACAATTTAAACTAGCTCCTCCCAACTCCTTCCTAAAGCCACAACCTATACAACAGCCTAGCTACAAAAAAACAATTGCTGTGCTAACAGTACAAGGACCACTGTATGTATGGTATCCCCTTTGAGGACAAGAGGCTAATAAAAATACATTCCCCCAACCAATAGACCCTCCTTTGCCTTACACAGAAATTTATGATGAAAATGGAAAACACATAGTTAATATAAATGACAAATGGGTTGAGGAGTAAAGCCTGCCCTTTTTTACTTAAAGATTACAAAGACATAAGAATTGGTATGCTTTGACCAAGGATCAAGGAAGTTCTTTAAGAAAGCAGTTAAATAGGTCATATGAAAAAGGAAATTACCTTGGAAATTAAAAATAAAATAATACAGATATATTTTAGAGGCACTTCAGAACAGTAAGCTTTTAAATAATAGACTTTCACTACTTTAAGTGTGTTTTACTGGGATTTTAGTTTTAGAAGTAAGAAATCTTACCAATAATCATAAGTATACGTTAAAGTTAAAGGTTAATGAAATAATTATAGGTATACTTTAAAGTTAGAAGTGAATAATAGGTCAGAAGTCATGTAGTCTAGTTGCATTGCCTAGTACCTAGTGATTGAGGTACAAACCTAAAAGCTTAATCATGATTGACTAAGGTTAACAGAAAAATATTTTGAACAATGTACTCAATATCTTAGGTAATCAATGTATGTCAGAAAAGATTATAACTCTTGAAAATTATGTAAATCAAAAAAGTTTGGGGCTTTGAAGCTATCCATTAACTACCTGAAAAAAACACTTGTAAAAAAGGTATAAAAATAAAGGTCCCTCCAGGGGCGACAGAGATTTCTCCTGGAGGCTGCTCAAAACTTGCAACCTGTTGTCCCAACTCTTCTTCTTTTGCGGACGCCACTTTTCCTTCAGGACCCCTGGAATCCCACTCCATCATGTCGGGGCCTGGACCTCGGCAAAGAAGAGCTAACATAAGCTGGTGCATTATCAGTTTTAATCTGTAAAGGGCTTCCTAATTCTGCAAAAGCAGCCAAACAATGAGAAATAACATGTTGAATATATATTTCTTTTTTGCATGGGCTGTTACAAAGATAAATCTAGAATAAGTATCTACAATTACATGTACATAACACTGCTTACCAAATTGAGGAATGTTACATCCATTTGCCATAATTGATTTGGTTTTAATCCACGGAGATTTACCCTAGATGGTAAAGATGAAGTGTGTATAACACACTGGGGGCAATGATGTACAATTTGATGAGCTGGTTCTCTAGTCATCTCTATGTGAGCATGACTATAAAAACCTGCTTTACCTGAGCTTGAGCCCTCAGTGAATACTGTTAGTGCACCATCTATTGGTTGTGAACATACAATCCTTGGAAAAATGAATGGAATTACTAATGCAAATTGAATAATTTTATCATGAGGATAATGACTCTCTATCTGACCAGGAAAATTAGCAAAAGCACTTGCCAAGTATTAGAAGTTTGAAAAAGCCAATCATTCTGTTAATCAGAAAATGGAATAATTATAATATTAGGTTCTGATCCAACCAGCTGTAAAATTCTTGTTCTGCCCTTGATAATTAATTGAGCAACAAAATCATGAAAAGGAGTTAATGACTTTTGAGGAGAGTGGGCTAAATGAATCCACTCAATAGCTCCCAATGTTTGCCATATGGCTCCTGTAGGACCATAAGCAGTAGGAAATATCAATAAATATACAGGATCTTGTGGATTAATTCTAGTAAGTTGAGCATTTTTAATAGCAATGTCAACTTTCCTCAAAGCTGTTCTCACTTCTGCTGTGAGCTGATAAGAAGTTGGAGAAGGATCTCCCTGTAATATCTGAAATAAAGGACTTAAATCTCAAGTAGTCAGCTTTAAAAATGGCCTCAGCCAATTAATATCTCCTAATAGATTTTGAAAATCATTAAGGGTGTGCAGCTCCTTGACTCTTATTTTGTAAGTTTTGAGGATGGATTGTATGTCCTTCAATCACATGACCTAGATATTGAAAAGGAGATATCTTTTGCACCTTTTGAGGTTCTATGCACAAACTCATTGCTGTGAGTGAAGTCTCTAATTGGGCAAAAATTTTTAGGAGTACATCTGGATTAGCACAAACTCATTGCTGTGAGTGAAGTCTCTAATTGGGCAAAAATTTTTAGGAGTACATCTGGATTTTTAGCATGAGCTAAAAGTATGTCATCCACAGAATGAATAATATATGCATCAGGGACTTTCTCCCTCAGAGGCATGATGGCCTGTCCCACAAAAATTTGACATCGGGTAGTGTTAGTTGCAGAGCAGGCTGAACAAATGTTAGCTGTAGGGTGAGCTGAACACTCGACCCTCACCCATCTGGTTCCTTATCGCTTGTTTGCCTCAAGTCTGAACACTCAACCCCACTCAAGGCTGAACAATTGACCCCACCCATCTGGTGCAATGGAAACCCACATCTGACCCCTGCCCCGTCTGCCTGAAGGCAGAAGATGACACCCTTAGCAACTACTGTATGATCCCATTACATTACACCAACAAGGCTGCTTGCAGACCCAAAGACCCCATTAGAATTTGGCTATAAAAACTCTCTTCTGCTGGCCCCCCTCTCTTGCTTTCTCTCTCTCTCTTTCTCTTTCTCTCTCTCTTCCCTCTTCCCCCCTCTTCTCTCTTTCCCTGCTCTCTTTCTCCTTCCCCTCTCTCTCTCCCACTTTGCTCTATCGCTCTCTTTCTTCTCTCTTTTCTCTCTCTCTCTCTCTCTCTTCCTTCCCTTAATCAGACACTGCTGCAATAAAGATTTCTTGGTCGCTCCGATTGTCATGGTCACTTTCCTTTCATCTGGTGCCGAAATCCAGGAAGAGGGTGAACACTCTCTTTTGGGTCCCTCTTCCTTTGGAAGTGCCACTCACTAGATGGCCTGAACCCATTTTCTTGACCACCAGAACTATATCCACCACCGGCCTCCAATTGTAATCCTAAACCCAAGGGTAGTCTCGGGAGGATTTGACTGTTGATCATCCAGCAAACCTCTTCACCCACCTGTGGGGAGGAAAACACCCCACTACAGCCTTCAAGGCCATGGTGGTCCTCAGGGACTTCCTCTCACAGATTTGACTCTTGGTTCCAAAACCATTTCCCTTTCCCTTCCCCAGCATAGACTTTATATGTCACCCTCAAAGGACTGTGTAACCTCTGGGAACACATAAAAGAGAACTGAGTATCACACCCCACCCAGACCTTCATGGTCACAGTGGTTCTCATAAAGTCCTCTGACCTTTAAGACTCAGCTGCTAGAGATATGCTTACCCTCCCCTTCTCCTCTCCTTCTCTGGCCCTGGGAGTCAACAGCCTCTCCAGGAGGAGTCCCGAAAAGCCTTGTCCAAGGTCTCCCATGGTTCCAGCCCCATCCAGGATGGGAGCCTCAACTGTCAGGATTTGGTGACCACCAATCTCTGCAGCTCGAACCTGCCATTAAGCATTCCTGATTTTGGGCTCTATCAGGGACGCCCCTTTTGCCAATAAATCAGCTCATTCCCCTTCCTCTTATACTATGTTTTCGACATGGGTAACGTGTCCTCTCTGCTGGTCAACTCTCCCTTACAATGCCTTTTAGACAACCTCAAGACCCTCTCCTTGACACCGTATTTCAAACCCCCACAAATTGATCATATATAGCACCCAGGATTGCTCCACTTATCCCCTAGACAATCAAAGCAAATGGCCCCTTTTTGGGTCTCTGGATCGTTCCATTCTAAGGGATCTCCACAACTACTGTGAGCATTCAAAAAAAAAAATGGGTAGTAATCCCTCATGTCCAAGCTTTCTTCTTGTTCTGATTCAATCCTGCTCTCTGCACCTCTTGCAAACATTTACAAATTCTTCTAGCTTGCAAACCATCCACCCAACCCCCGATCCCCAACCTTCTCCTCCTCTGGACTCATCCACTACTTTTGACCCTATTGCCTGGCTCAAATAGGTTCTCACCCTCACCCTCTGTCCCAGCCCCTCCACCATCACCCCCACCTCAACAACCTGCTTTCCGCCTCCAACTACTAGAACAAAAACTTACACCTCCTCCCTTCCTCAGACCATTGCCTCCTTCCTGGGATAGCAGGTACTGAAGTTATCCCTCCACTGACTCACTCCTCTCTTTTCCTGTTAGTGCCCACACCTTGTCCCACCAGGCCCTCTTACCAGCTAGCCCAAAGCTCAAATGAGCTAAGGAGGGCACTCAGAACCCTATCCGAGATCTTGTGAAAATGGCCTTTAAAGTTGCTTTGTCATCACTGAAAACAAGGTTATTAAGAATTTAAAGTTCCTTACAGGCTTTTTGCGATATTCACTCCTATCCTCCCCTCTGCTCTACCTGTTCTACTGCTCAAGTTTCCTCGCTAGGGAAAATCCCAAACCCCTTTCCCATTGTTCTTCTGCATCTCCTTCCTCATTCTCAGATCTACCAGAGCTGCCCTTAGCCCCACCTTCCCATCTTCCCCCTCCCTAGCCAGGCCCACAGAAAAATCTTAACTGACATTCTCCAGAAATCTTCACTGATTTTAGGACTATTAGCAAAAGAGTCTCTACAAAAGATTTCAATGTAGATAAACTTCCTCTTTTCATGTTGCCCTGTTTTACTTGGTTACTGGCTGGAAAAAATCAGCACTCCAGATGCTAGACAACCCCTTACTAGTTTTTCACAGAGATGTCTACATTTCTAAGAAGTTACCAACTGGGCTCCATGGTAACAGCTGGCAGTGGGAGGAAAGAAAGGGGAGAAGAAGTTCTCCCCTTCTCAGGTGTTATCCTTGAAGAATTAACTTGCCCAAAACAGCTAGGAAAAAAGCCCTCCCCTCTCAGGTGTCCTCGAAGAGTTAACTTGCCCAAAACAGTGAAAAGAAAAAACTGCTTTTATGTGAACTTCTGCAGGAGTGAACTTCTGAGCCCCTCCCCTTACATCCTGGGTATAAAATTCTGAAACTACCTAAAGCTCATGGGTTTAATTGATTACAGCAGAAGCTGTGCCCTCTGAATCTGGCTGCAACTAAATAAAACTGTTTCCCTATCTTTGGTGCTATCTTAGCTGCCTTGTCTTGTCTGTCCCTACAGCAGTATAATTCTATATACTTAAACTTTGTTCATGTTTTCATGAAATGGTAAACAGATGTGATTAACTGTACACTAGAAATAACAAAATATTTCTTATTAAAATGGAATATTTGCCTAAATTCAGAAATTTACAAGGATTGTTTCAAAATGTTAATAAAGAAGGGGTTAACAGATAGGAAAGAGAAATTAGAAGGTTCTAGGTATGGAAACCATATATTTAAAAAATATTTATTTTTTAGGTGTAGGTGAACACGACACAATGCCTTTATTTTTATGTGGTGCTGAGGATCAAATCCGGGTCCTGCCTGTGCTAGGCAAGCGCTCTACGCCTGAGCCACAATCCCAGACCCTGGAAACCATATTTAATAGAAAGAAAAGAGGAGTTTCTGGATAAGACAGTCTATGTGATTAAGTAAATAAGAGGGTTTTAAGTAAGTGATAAAGATGGTCTCTGTAAGTTGGCTATATATATATATATATATATATATATATATATATATAGGTCTAAGTAAGCGATAAAGAAGGTCTGTATAAGTTGATTATATATGTAAGTTTTTTGAGCAAGTAATCTTGAAGGAATTAAGTATTATACAACTATGGTTAAACAACAACTGTATTTTGCAATATTGTAATATGTTATTTCTTTAAGAACTAAACTTGATTAATACAAAAACATCAAGGTAATGGTGGTACTATTACTCTTCTTCATATATTAAATGTGTTCATATTTTCCAGGTATGCAAGTATTTAAAGTAGAAGCTTTAAAAGAGCATTATATCAAGCTGATGTTCTCCAAAAGGTTGCATGATAATTTTAGGCTTATAAGAATAACATATTGGAGATTTATTTATATCATTTAATGTTCTAAAACTGGACTTGTTATCAGTAAGATTAATATAAAGTTCTATACACTGGGGTACAATTTAAATGAAATATTATATTGTGTTAGCTAATATTCATGTGACCTTGAGCAACAATATATGTAAATTTTACAAAGTGATATTTAAGAAGCAAAGGTCAACTTCAGAACTAGAATACTTTACCTAAAATTTATAAAGAGCCCAGCCTTACCTGAGATAAGGTTCTTTCTCCCATCTTACTACATGTCAGAATGACTCCAAAGTAGGCCAGACTTAAGTTAAAGCCCAGTACTCTTAATTTAAGACTGGTGAAATTGACTTTGCTGGATGTTTAAGATCAAGACTTAAATTAAAACGGCCAAGAAAACCAATATTTGGCTCTGGCCCTCTGAGTCAGTCTGAATCCAGGGAACAGGGAACTTCTCTAAAGAGCTTTACTACTTTTGGCCACATAAGCTCCTGATCAGGAAGATTAATGAGATCACTGGAGAATAAAAGCCAATCAGTGCACTTGCTGTGAAGAGGAGGGTCACTGAAGAAAGGAGACATCCCTGATGCTTCCAAGGGAAGCCACATGGTCAAGCAAGACCTGGACCCATCCTAGCACAAATGGCACTAGCAGAACTAAGAAGCTTCTCTCAAGTTTCTCCACGAGTGACCCCTATGGGAACTTGTATGACTCTTAAAAATAGATAGAAACAAAGTCAGTTTTGACCAACTTGATCTTAAACACCTACCAAAAACAGTTAAACCCAAGCACAGCCATTCCTGGGGGTAATGAAGGATAGGGACAGCTAGAAAAGAGGAGACAGCAACTAGGCCAACAGGCTCCATGTAGAATGTTCAGTCAAGTATGGCCTTGGCTCTTCCCCCTTGCAGTACCCTATTAGTCCTCTTTATTTTTCTCCTAATAGGACCATGACTATTAAATTGCCTTCAGAAGTTCCTGCAAGATCAGATACACAAATTCACCAATCAAGTACTTCTTCAAGACTATCAGCCTCTGATGCCAAAGATGGAGACCTATGACTCATGACCAATTCCTCTGGCTCCAGAGACTCTGCTCCCATCTAAAACCCTCCTTGACCCCTTTTGCAGGTTTTAATCCCCTCTTTTACTTCCCAGGAATGAGAACTACTCTCCAGTATGTCCACTCTGCTTTTTCTGTCTGCTCTGCAGTATCCCCACAAGAAAGCATCAAACCTAAACTCCCCACACATCAGATGAGGAGCCACCAGCCAGGCGAAGACTGGCAGATCAACTTTACTCATGTGCCTTGGCACAAAAAAGTTTGCTTCCTACTTACTTTGGTTGATACTTTTTCAGGTTGGATAGAAGGCTTCCCTACCTCCAGGGAAATTGCTAATACCATCACCTCCTTCTCACCAATCAGATCATTTCCAGGTTTGGACTTCCTGCCTCCATCCAGTCAGACAACAGTCTGGCCTTCACTTCTCAGGTTGTTCAACTAGTCTCCAAAGGCCTCAACATCACTTGGAGGCTCCACATCCCTTACTGACCCCAATCCTTGGGTAAGATTGAGAGGGCTAATAGCATTCTCAAGGATCATCTCACTAAACTTGCTATTGAACTCAGGCTCTCCTGACCCAATCTTCTGCCATTGGCCCTCACCCAAATTCAGGCAGCCCCTAGAACTTCCTCAGGCCTTAGCCCCTTCGAGCAACTCTATGGGTGCCAATTCTTAATCAACCAAAGTTTTCCAGTAACTCCTCTTCCTCTTGTGTCCTACCTGCCCTATCTGACACTTCTACACAAACTCCTAAGGGAACACGCAGACGGGTGCCTTCCCGTGCCATCCATTGCCTCAATCCCAACACAACCACAAACCCATTTGGACCCTCTTCAACTGGGTGATGCAGTCTTACTTCAAGAACTGCATCCTCAATCATTGAAACCTTGCTGGATGGGACCCCATACAGTCACACTTACTATAATGGCAGCCAAGCTTTTGGGTCACTCCCCTGGTACCATTTCTCCTGCCTTAAAAAAGCACCTGTTCCAAATGTTCAGTCCGGGACCGTCACCACTTTAGGACTCACCAAACTCAAGATTTCTCACCAACCCTCTTCTTCTTTTACTAATCAGTAATCTCTCTCAACCCACAGATGGTGCTTCTACACCCAAGTGACATGGCACCAGAATGGCACCACCCACTCTCAGTTATGGGTCAAGATGATTGCCCTTCCACTGGCTGCAATTGGGCAGTCACCCTTTGTTGAGAGCCACAGTCAAAGGGGCCCCAGCAAACTTCCAGCTGCCAGCAAACTTCCAGCTGCCAGCTGATGATTGGCTCACAGTGGCCCCAGCAACATCTAGCTGCTTGGCTCCTCCACGGAGCTGCTCATTGGCATGTTTCCCTGCCTTTTCAGACCACGAAGCTGCTCATTGGGGGACTTCTTTGGCTCCGCCCACACGACCCAGCCAATCGGCCTCAAGAGCAGGAGGATTGGGGGAGGTGGTGAGGTTGGTGTGAGGGGAGAGGCTTGTGGAAGCCGGTGGTGGCACTTGGGCTCTGAGGGTTTTTTTTCCTGAGGAGCTGTTTTGTTTGGCGTTTGTAGTTCTAAAAATAAAGTTAGTTTCTTTTGACAAGTGGCTCCTGAATTGTGCCCAGACAGACTGCAGCATTTGATGGCCCATATGGGGAGCGACTGAGGGTAAGTAAACTGCTCGCCCCTGAGGGCAGGGTGAGAGGATGGGTAGCCATTCTAAGTTTCCTCTTTTGTTTTGCTTCATTTTTGTTTTAACTTGCCTGTCCCTGGAGATGAGTGAGACGGAAGAAAAACCACTCACATCTGAGGAAAAACTATTTGCGTCTGAGGAACAGATAGGGAGAAAGGACGGATGCACATGTCAGGAAGATAGAAAGGCTATAATGAATTTTTGTTGTTCCATTTTTATTGGATTCTGTCTCGGTTTGTTTTGGTGTTATCTTGTTGGGTTGTATTATAGTAGAAATACGGGATCAGCAATTAGTAAAAAACAAACCGAAAGAGTGTTAAGTAAATTGTTAGAGCAAGGAGGCTTCCCAGTAAAATCAAGAGCAGTCAGGGCATATGTTGATATAATACAAAAATGTATCCCATGGCTTTGTAAGGAGGAGTTGTTAGATATATCACAATGGAACCATCATGGTGAAGATTTTAAAAGAATAGAAAAGAACAACCCAGGGACTCTGCCAGTTGGAACATTGCCATTGTGGACGAACGTATCTGGTTTGCTTAGTCCAAAGCCTTCAGTTCAGACAAAGGTAGAGGAAGGAGAAGACATATTGATTCAAGTAAAAGAGAAGGTCTCTCAAGTTAGTCAGAAAGAGGAAAAAATTCAAGTACAAGAGAAGGTCTTTCGAGCTAATGAGACAGAGGAAGGAAGTTTAGAGCAGAAAAAGCCATCAGGGGAAAAGTTACAACAGGAGACTGCTAATAACACCTTTCTATCAGAGAGCGAAAGTGTCCAACCAACAGCACCACCTCTACCAGAGGGCATAAGTGTCCAATCAACAGCACCACCTCCATATGCTAGGAGACCCCCAACCCCCGCAGTTGATAGTTGGGATCCTGAGACAGGATCTCAAGTATGCCCTGTATTTGAGGTAGGAGGGCAGCGAATTCACCAGGGTTTAAATTTCAAATCAGTGAAGGAGCTAAAAGAGGCTGTAACAACCTATGGTCCTCAAGCACCCTTCACTGTAAGCTTGGTTGAATCCATTACCAACTTAAACATGACACCAGCAGATTGGGCTAATGTTTGTAAAGCTGTGCTAACTGGAGGACAATACCTGTTATGGAAGGTTGCCAATGAGGAATTTTGCAAGGAGATGGCTAGGCGAAATGCAGCAGCTGGTTATCCTCAGAGAAATCTAGATATGTTGTTAGGAAAGGGACCTTATGAGGATTGGCAGCAACAAATTGCATATGATCCTGGTTTATATTTACAAATTGCTGTAGATGCAGTTAAGGCATGGAAGACTTTACAAGGACATGGAGGTTTACAAGGTCAATTATCTAAGATAATACAAGGAGCTAATGAACCTTACGCTGAATTTGTAGATAGGCTTATTCAAACAGCTACCAGAGTTTTTGGGAATACAGAACAAGCAATGCCATTAATAAAACAACTGGCTTATGACCAAGTGAATCATTGGTGCAGAGATATCATTAGACCATGGAAACAGGAAGATTTAAACACATATATTAAATTATGTAGAGACATTAATGAACAAGAGCAAGTCATGGCAGCTGCAGTAAAACAGGCTTTAGATGCCAGAGACATTAATGAACAAGGGCAAATTGTGGCAGCTGCAGTAAAACAGGCTTTAGATTCCAGGCCAAGAACATGCTACAATTGTAAACAAACAGGACATTTTAAAAGGAATTGCCCCATAGGAGGAGGGTTTAACAAACCTAGGTATCAAAGGAGTAGAATACCGGGTATTTGCCCACGATGCCGTAGAGGGAGACATTGGGCTAATGAATGCCGTTCTCAAACCACCATAGAGGGTACTCCATTATATTGGGCTAATGAATGCCATTCTCAAACCACCATAGAGGGTACTCCATTATCAAAAAACGAACAAGGACAAGGTGTTTATCCACAATATCGTGGACAAAGGCATCGGGCTCCATTGCCAAAAAATGGACAGGGGGCCCCAATGCTCTGGGGCCCCAAACCACAAATATACGGAGCACTGGAGGAACCCAGCAACCCCAGCAACCCCATCATGGTAGTGCCCAGGACATCAGATCCCTCATCAGACAAACCAGAGGGAGCGCAGGGTTGGACATCTGCGCCTCTGCCAGATCAGTACTAACTCCAGAGATGGGAGTTCAAATCATTCCCACAGGGGTGAAAGGACCTCTTCCCAAAGGAACAGTAGTCTTATTATTGGGATGCAGCTCTTCTACTCTAAAAGGACTTTTGATAAGTCCTGGGGTAATTGATCCTGATTATGAAGGTGAAATAAAAATTATAGCCAGTTCTCCAAAGGGTATATCAATAATTTCACCAGGAGATAGAATAGCACAGTTACTAATAATACCAAGCCTACATGATAAATTTTCCAGTCATGCTGTAGAAAGAGGTTCCAAGGGATTAGGCTCCACAGGTGTAGATTGGGCTATGCTATTAGAAAAACAAGAACAAGGTACAGCAGCACCAATACAAATAAATCAAGGAACAGACAGACATGGGTTGGATTTTCACAAAGGGCCACTGAGACAATAAAAATTACATGGAAATCAGAAAGACCAGTATGGGTTCCTCAGTGGCCCTTAACTAAAGAAAAGATACAAGTAGCCCATGATCTGGTCAAACAACAATTAGTGGAAGGACATATACAACCTTCTGTATCTCCCCATAATACTCCCATTTTTGTCATCAAAAAGAAATCTGGTAAATGGAGATTATTGCAAGATTTAAGAGCCATTAATAATGAAATGGTCATTATGGGACCTGCTCAATCAGGGATTCCTCAATTCTCTGCTTTGCCAAAAACTTGGTATGTTTTAGTTACAGATATTAAAGATTGTTTTTTTTCAATTCCAATTCATCCTGAGGATAGTCCACGTTTTGCATTTACTATCCCTGCACTAAATCATGAAGGTCCTGATCAGAGATATGAATGGAAAGTACTCCCTCAAGGGATGGCTAACAGCCCAACTATGTGTCAAATTTATGTTAACAAAGTAATCCAGCCACTTAGAAATCAAAATCCTGAGCTACAAATATTTCACTATATGGATGATATATTATTAGCACACAAAGCTAAAAACACATTGCTAGAATGTTATGCCACACTTACAAACTTATTAAAAAATTATAATCTAGAGATAGCAATAAATAAAGTACAATTAAATTTTCCAATTAATTATTTAGGAGTTCTATTATCCTCAACCATGGTCCGTCCACCAAAAATTCAAATATGAGTAGATCAACTCAAATCACTTAACGACTTTCAAAAGTTATTAGGAGACATAAATTGGATAAGGCCTTATCTAGGTATTCCAACAGGAGAATTGGGACCTTTATTTGATATTCTAAAAGGTCCATCAGATCCAAATTCACCTCGAATGTTAACGCCTGAAGCAAGAAAGGCATTAAAAATCATTGAAACATATATGGAAAATATGCATTTGGATAGAATTGATATAAGTTTGCCTTTATTATTTATTGTACTACCAACAAAAAATATTCCTACAGGAGTATTTTGGCAAGAAGGCCCATTATTATGGATACATTTATCTTATTCTCCTAACACTATTCTTACTAGATATCCTGAGGCTGTAGGACAATTAATACTCAAAGGAATAAAAACAGCAAAGGCAGTGTTTGGAATTTCTCCCAATAAAATTATTACTCCATATACTATGAATCAAATTGATGAATTAGCTAATGAGTTAAATACTTGGGCAATAATCATGTGCAAATCTAATGTTTCATTTGATAACCACTTACCATCTAATCCTTTATTGTCTTTTTGGTCATTGCATCCTGTAATTTTTCCAAAAATGACAAGAAAAACACCTATCATGAATGCTCCAAATATATTCACTGATGGGTCAAATAATGGTACAGCAGCAATAGTTACACCTGATCAAACTTTTACATTTTTAGTACCCAAACAATCAGCTCAAAAGGTAGAGCTTAATGCAGTATTACAAACTTTTGTGATGTTTAAAGATTCTGTATTTAATTTATTTTCTGATAGTCAGTATATAGATAATGCTATAATATCCCTTGAAGATGCTGGTAGGATTTCCCCTTCTTCTACTGTTTTCTCTTTGTTTTCCACTATACAAAGTTTAATCTGGGACAGAAAAGATCCATTTTTTATAGGACATATCAGGGCACATACAGGATTACCTGGAGCCCTTAGTTTGGGCAATGATTTAGCAGATAAAACTACACATGACATACATATTTTCTCTACACTTGAAGAAGCTATAAATTTTCATAAAAGGTTTCATGTCAATGCTAATACTTTACAAAAGTGTTTTAAAATAACTAAGGAACAAGCTACACAAATAATAAAACAATGTCAAAATTGTGTGAACTTTTTACCACAAGTTAATCTTGGAGTCAATCCTAGAGGATTGATACCTAACCATATTTGGCAGATGGACGTCACACACTTGCCAGAATTTGGAAAATTAAAATATTTGCATGTTACAGTTGATACTTCTTCTGGATTTTTGATGGGCTCCCTTCATGCTGGAGAAAAAACTAAAGATGTTATAGCTCATTGCTTACAAAATTTTGCCACTGTGGGCATTCCAAAACAGTTAAAAACAGATAATGCCCCTGGTTATACGTCTACGTCTACTTCTTTTAAACAATTTTGCTCATCATTTGGCATTACTCATATAACAGGAATCTCATACAATCCACAGGGACAAGGCATAGTTGAAAGAGCTCATCAAACTATTAAAATGTACTTATTAAAGCAAAAAGATGGAATTGGGAAGGGGTATATATTCCCCAAAGATAAACTTAAAATAACCCTTTTTACTCTAAACTTTTTAAATTTGGATTCATCAGGACTTAGTGCTGCAGAAAGGCATATGTGTCCAAAAAATGTACATAAGCCCAAGGTACTTTGGAAAGATATTCTAACAGGACAATAGAAAGGTCCTGACCCAGTAATTTTCTCGAGTCGGGGGTCTGTTTGTGTGTTTCCACAGGCAGAACAGCAGCTGATTTGGATTCCAGAGAGATTAACCAAAGTTCTGACCCAGTGATTGTCTGGAGTCGGGGGCCTGTTTGTGTATTTCCACAGGAAGAACAGCAGTCGATTTGGATTCTGGAGAGATTAACTAAAATCCTGACTCAGTGATTGTCTGGAGTCGGAGGTCTGTTTGTGTGTTTCCACAGGGAGAACAGCAGCTGATTTGGATTCCAGAGAGATTAACTAAATCGATTTCTACAGACCAAAAAGAAGATGATTTAGCTCAAATCCATAACAGCTGATATCCAAAACTCCAATTTGGCTACCCTTACATCTGCGACAGAACCAGGATGTTTTTTCAATATCTATTTTATTATTGCCCTTTCCCATATCATGAAGTTCTATTTTGTTTTTTGAGCTCATACAGACCTAGGTTAATGTTTTGCTGATCAGTTCTATTTTTTTTTTGACTATAGAGTTTTTAAACATTGCAATGGAGATTTCACCTGTAAAAAGTTATAAGGCCTTTAGTATTATGTTATGTGTTGTATGTATTATATTATGTGTGCACACTTGTGTTTTGTGTTATATGTTTGAATGTATGTATGTCCATATATCATATATGATGAGCGCTCATGAAAAAATGGATCCAAATATCTTTTTTTTATTCACATGATTTAAATGGTTTAATTTAAATTGGGTAAATAACTGTTAAGAATTGTTTTAATATGTAAACAAAAAAGGAGGTTAACAGATCTGTTTGTTTACTTTCACCTTTCCTTTTCATTATATTTAATAATTCTCTTCAATATAATGTAAATTGTTAAGAAAATTCTTTTCTTTTAGTGCCTTCTGGAATGTTACATAATTTTTTCTTTAGCCATTATTGCCAGAATTCCTATCTTCATCCCTGTCCCAGTGAAGACAAAGATAAAACTAATCTACAGTTTCTGCAATAGCCATCACTGAACCGCTTACAGAACTTGCCTAAACTATGTGTCACTTGTATGCATTGTGAACTCACTTGTATGCATTGTGAACTATCTGTTGGTGCAGCGACTTGTGGTAGTTTTGGGGTATTTTTGCTGATGATGTCATCGGTGGTACAATCTTCCCAAAAGGAGCCGTGAATTGGCTTGGTATATCTTCCTCCCTTCTGCTTGCCATGATCGTTTAGCTAAAATTTGGGGGCCAACAGAGGTGAGGCAAAGAACCTCACCCCCCCCCTCTGGTACAAAGACCTCTCCACAGATGTGACTGTATACTGGACCGGTAGTCAATGACGGGTAAGATCCAATTACAATGGTACCAACCTAAGACAGGAGGCTGACACCCTGAGGTCAGCTCATCTGAAGACGGGTAAGGACCATATGTAGTATTGGACAACCTAAGGCAGGCACAGTCCCTAAGCCACATGCTTGTTGTTTAAACAGAGAGGGGGAGATGTCGAGAGCCACAGCCAAAGGGGCCCCAGCTGCCGGCTGATGATTGGCTCACAGTGGCCCCAGCAACATCTAGCTGATTGGCTCCTCTGTGGTGATGTTCATTGGGCTGTTTCCCTGCCCTTCAGAATGCCAGCTGATGATTGGCTCACAGCGGCCCCAGCAATATCTAGCTGATTGGCTCCTCCACGGAGCTGCTCATTGGGCTGTTTCCCTGCCCTTTCAGACCACGGAGCTGCTCATTGGGGGACTTCTTTGGCTCCGCCCACATGACCCAGCCAATCGGCCTCAAGAGCAGGAGGATTGGGGGAGGTGGTGAGGTTGGTGTGGGTGAGAGGCCTTTGGAAGCCAGTGGTGGCAGTTGGGCTCTGAGGGTTTTTTTTCCTGAGGAGCTGTTTTGTTTGGCGTTTGTAGTTCTAAAAATAAAGTTAGTTTCTTTTGACAAGTGGCTCCTGAATTGTGCCCAGACAGACTGCGGCAACCCTTAACATTACTGGATCCAACCAGACACCTCTGATATTTCCTAGTGTCCCTATGACTGGACCAATGGCTGATACCAAGGATCTCCTCTGCTCAGGAATGGTTTGATGCCATTGACAACTTCTGGCTTCAAGGAACCTTTATGGACTTTGCCTCTACTGAGATAACTGTCTATAACCACTGGATGTTATCTCTAGCTGCTCTGTCATTCCCATTCAGGAGACAAGCCTGTCTCCCGAATACTCCCCCATTCTCCCAGTTGGCCTCATGGTGCCCCCTCTCAGCAGAAAGTAGCCAGATGGAATTACTCCGTCCCCACATCACTTAGAAAAACAAAAATGGAGGAATGTTAGTTGCAGAGCAGGCTGAAAAAAATGTTATCTGCAGGGTGAGCTGAACACTAGACCCTCACCCTCACCTGTCTGGTTCCTTGTGGCTTGTTTGTCTCAAGTCTGAACACTTGACCTCCACCTGTCTGGTGCAATGAAAACCCAAATCTGACCCCTGCTGCATTTACCTGAAGGCAGAAGATGACACCCTTAGCAACTACTGTATGATCCAATCATTGTACACCAACAAGGCGGGTTGCAGACCCAGAGACCCCATTAAATTTTGGTTATAAAAACTCTCCTGCTTCCTCCTTTCTCTCTCTCTCTCTGTCTCTCTCTGTCTCTCTCTCTCTCTCTCTCTCTCTCCTCTCTCCCCTCTCTTCTATCTTTTCCCGCTCTCTTTCCCCTTTGTCTTTCTCTCAATTCTCTCTCTCTCTCTCTCTCTCTCTCTCTCTCTCTCTCAATTGGTCTGAGTGTCATGGTCACTTTCCTTTCAGGACTGTTACACATTCCTTGAGGCAACACCTTCCAGCAATATCTTTTAACTTATTCTTTAAAATTTATTGCTGGGACACTAAAGGCAAGAGTTTTACAGTCATCTGGGTGCAAAGGTATAGATACAAAGTAATTATTTTCAAAGGATATTTTGAAAGAAGCTATTATTGTTAAACGATAATCTAAAGGAATAGCTGTAGGAGAAGATAGCCCAGATTGTAAGGCTCCCATGGGCTCTATAACATGATTAATAGCTCTAAGATCTTGTAATAATTTCTAATTACCAGACTTTTTATTAATTACAAAGATGGGTGTGTTCCAAGGGCTGAGCATAGGCTCTAAATGGCCAGCCTGAAGTTGTTCCTTGACTAACATGTGGGCTGGTTTAAGTTTTTCCCCTGTTAGGGTCACTGACTAATCCAGATTGGCTCTTCTGTGAGCCAAGTAATTTTTTCTGTTGTTCTCTGGGTCAGGGATAATGTCAGGGCCCCTACCAAAAATTTTGGCTGGGTACATTAATTAGTTTCTGTTGGGGAGATTGGGTCATAGGCAGGTACACTTCCTGTAAATTTTCCTCAATTTCTCTAGTAATAAATCTTTGATTAAGTCCCTCAAATGACCTGATAGAATTTGAAGTCACTAACAATAAACTTAAGCTGCCTATAATATCAAGGGCTCCATAAATTTACTGGTAAAGTGTCTAAAACATAAGGCTTGAAAATTCCAGAATTACCATCTTTATCTTCCCAGTGAAGATATAGGGCACTTTGTGTAGGTTGAGATATCTGACCTGTGCCCTCTATGTTTGTGGGCAAAATATGTAAAGGTCAGCTTTTGGGCCAAAATCTATGAGACAGAACAGATTTATAAGCCCCAGTATATATTATACCTCAAAAAATTTTATGATTAATTTTAAGTTACAGTAAAGGGTGCTCCTGCTGAATTAATTCAGACCAGTACACTCGGTCCAGGGACCTGGAAATTGAGGTCTTAAACAGATCATCCGTGGAGTGGCAAGGCAGGAGTGTTAACTGCACCAGCACATCCCTTGTAGAGAGCCAAATGGCATATTCTGATTGTACTGTGATTTTAATCTCATTTCTAAAATTTGAATCAATCATTCCTGGCATTACCTGAATTCCCTTTTTAAAATTATTTCATCCAAAAATCAGGCCTATGGTATCTGGGGTTAATGACCCAACAAATCACAGTAGGAACTCATTGTTGGCTGGTAATAGTGACAAGTGGACATGGCCCACTCTGATGATGTCAGAGCCTGCGACTCTCCTTCTGTTGCATACTGCAGTGCCCCTCTTGTTTGGCAGGACTTGAGTAGGCCCTGACTTAGGTTTTTAGGCCCCAAAGAAGGCAGAAGTGAGGTCAGAAATGGCAACGGGCTGCTGCCATATCTGTCCCAATCTTCCTTCGCCACGCGGTCATCTCCCCCATTGCATTGCCTGTGTGAACCAGGAGAGGTCTCTGCCCTATTGTGGGGAGACCCACAGTGTGGAGCCAATTGCTCAGTTCCACCACAACTGACACACTGCCCTCAAGAATTGAGTCTTCATCAGGTGTCTCTTGCCTAGGGTGTGAGTTCAGAATGGCCAATTGCTGTTTTATCAAGAATATTCAGCAAATTTAATCCTCATGGAGTCTGAGACAGGATTTTAAACAACTGATGGTCACAAATGCAGTCCAGATGTGAAAAAATCTGAGTCACTCTGTGCGCAGAACCCAAACAGCTGAACAACAGTTCACCTGAGCCAGGTGAAATTGAGTGCTGTGGAGTTCTGGCAGCCCAGAGAAGCAGAGTTTCAGATCCTGTGGAGATCTGCCACCTGCATCTCCACAGGGCACAGGACTGAGGACTGAAGTCAGGTCTTAGTAGAGAAACAGCCCAGGTCCATCCTCCTCACCGGTCACCCCAGCGCAGAAACGAGTTGTCACCATCTTGGAGAATCTACTTCATTAGCTTTGGGCGGATCGCACAGCAGCAAGTTTGGTGACAGATCAGGTGTGTGACCACCAGCTACCCCCTCCACCCAGCTGGGATAACTCAAAAACTTTCTCCCCAGCTCTCCCAGTGTGTGAATATCAGAGCCGAGGGAAACTGAAAAGGAACCTGACCTCCAACTCCCCCCCCCCCACCAGCAACTACTGAAACCTTTCTCACCAGCTCTTGGGGGGCGTGGCTATCAGAGGGAATAAGACAGAATAGTTTCCAGTTTCCAACTCCCTCTCTTCACAGCCATGATGACTGGGTGACTAACAAACAAAGAGAGCGCCCAGTTGTTCAAGAGGGCAGGGAAGCCAGGGTGCCACATGCCCAGAGTGAAACTAGAGCTGTGGAGAGGAGCCCCAGTAATTGGGGTCTGGTGGGCAGGAGAAGTGAGGGGACTAGAGACCAGGAGCAACTCAAAGAGACCGGGATTGGAGAGACACCTGGCAGGGGAGGGAGAGCCACCCCACACGGATTGCTTCCTACATCCTGAGGACAGAGACTTAGCCTGGAAAGCACAACACCACCTACTGGAAGAGAAGAAAATAGAACTCTTAAGAGTGCATTTCTTTCTTTTTTCTTCCTTTTTTGTTCTTTTCTCTCTTTCTTTCTTCTTCTTTTCTTTCTCCTTCTCTTCCCCTCCCAACCTCCCAAGCATTACTAATTCTACTACCTGTAATTTACTAAATGCAGATAGGTGAATGTTTCTAGGCTTTTTATAGTCCTCCTAAGTACTTAGCTATACCCAAATACTCCTATCTATTCTCCTGTTAATATCCCTCTTCATTAGAGCCCTCCTCCAAAGTAGCTAAGATATACTAACTCCATATCCTCACAATCTTTCCCCCTAAACATAAAGTCCTACAACCAACCCTCAGTTCTCTATATGCCACGAGAATCTGTATGCTTTTTTTTTTTTACGAAACTAATGAATTTACTTTAAATTACAATTGAACCCAACATCTGTAGACATTGTCTCCCATCAAAAAGGAGAGATCTTGGAGCTATACAAAAGCAAAACCAATTTATAGGAGAAAATAATAACACAGCAGTCACACAGAGCTGGAAAGAAATGTGAGCATCATGAAAAAAACAAGGAAAAAAACCGAACAATGCAGGACAACTCAATAATAGAGGAGTTGGTAGCTACAGCAGAGAGAATGTCAGATAAAGATTTCAAGATATACATGCTAAGATGTTATGGAGTCTCAAGGATGACCTTAGACAGCAAATGCAGACAATGAAATATCACTTCAACAATGAATTACATAAACAAATCCAAGAAGCAAAAAAAGAGCAACTCTACAGGGAGATAGAGGTTATACAAAAAAATCAAACAGAAATCATGGAAATGAAGGAAATTGTAAACCAAATTAAAAATTCAAATGAGAATATCACCAGTAGAGTAGACCAATTAGAAGTCAGAACATCAGACAACGAAGACAAAATATATCATCTTGAAAAGAGTCTAGTCAACTCAGAAAGGCTGGTAAGAAATCACGAGCAGAACATCCAAGAGATTTGGGATATCATAAAAAAACCAAACTTGGGTCATTGGAATAGAGGAAGGTATAGAGGTCCAAACCAAAGGAATGAGCAATCTGTTCAATGAAATAATTTTATAAAACTTTCCAGATATGAAGAATGAAACGGAAATTCAAATCCTAGAAGCCTACAGGATGCCGAATGTACAAAACCACAAGAGACCCACACCCAGACACATTATAATAAAATGTCCAACCTACAGAACAAGGAGAGAATTTTAAAAGCCACAAGAGAAAGGAGGCAAATTACATTTAGGGGTAAACCAATTAGGTTAATGGCTGATTTTTCAACACAGACACTGAAAGCTAGAAGATCCTGGAACAATGTATTTCAAATGCTGAAAGATAATGGGTTCCAAACAAGAATCTTGTATCCAGCAAAATTAAGCTTCAGGTTTGACAATGAAATAAAAACCTTCCATGCTAAACAAAAGTTAAAAGAATTCAAAGCTAGAAAACCAGCACTGCAAAGCATTTTGGGCAAAACACTACATGAAGAGGAAATGAAAAACAACAATGAAAATTAACAGTGGGAAGTAGCACATTAAAGGGAAAAACTAATCAAAGAGGAAAAACAAATCAAGTTAAATAACAAAAATAAACAAACATGGCTGGAACTACAAATCATATCTCAATAGTAACCCTAAATGTTAATGGCTTAAACTCACCAATCAAGAGACATAGGCTAGTAGACTGGATTAAAAAAAACAGATCCAACAATATGCTGCCTACTGTAGACTCATCTGTTTTGAAAAGACATACACAGGATGAAGGTGAAAGGTTGGGAAAAATCATACCACTCCCATGGACCTCGGAAGCAAGTAGGGGTGTCCATACTCATATCAAATAAAATTGACTTCAAGCCAAATTTAATCAAAAGGGATAAAGAAGGATACTGCTAAAGGGAACCATTCACCAACAAGACATAACAATCATTAATATATATGCCCCAAACAATGGTGCAGCTATGTTCATAAAGCAAACTCTTCTCAAGTTCGAGAGGCAAATAGACCACAACACAATAATCGTGGGTGACTTTAAAAACACCTCTCTCACTACTGAACAGATCTTCCAAACAAAAGTTGAATAAAGAAACTATAGAACTCAATAACACAATTAATAACCTAGACTTAACTGACATATAAGAATATATCAACCATCATCAAGCAGATACACTTTTTTTCTCAGCAGCACATGGATACTTCTCAAAACTAGACCATATATTATGCCATAGGGCAACTCTTAGCAAATATAAAGGAGTAGAGATATTACCATGCATTTTATCCGATCATAATGGAATGAAATTGGAAATCAATGACAAATAAGGAAGAAAAATTCCTACATCACTTGGAGAGTGAACAATATGCTACTGAATGAACAATGGGTTATAAAATACATCAAGGAGGAAATTAAAAAATTCTTAGAGATAAATGAAAACACAGACACAACTTATCGAAATCTATGGGACACTATGAAAGCAGTACTAAGAGGAAAATTCATTGCATGGAGTTCATTCCTCAAAAAAGAAATATCTAACAAATAAATGAACTCACACTACATCTCAAAGCCCTAGAAAAAGAAAAGCAATTCAACAACTAATGCAGTAGAAAGCAAGAAATAATTAAAATCAGAGCTTAAATCAATGAAATTGAAATAAAAGAAACAATTGAAAAAATTGACAAAACTAAAAGTTCTTTGAAAAAGTAAATAAGATCGACAGACCCTTAGCCATGCTAACAAAGAGAAGAGAGAGAACCCAAATTACTAGTATATGGGATGAAAAAGGCAATATCACAACAGACACTACAGAAATACAGAAGATAATTAGAAATTATTTTGAAACCTTATACTCCAATAAAATAGAAAATTGTGAAGGCATCAATAAATTTCTTAAGTCATATGATCTACCCAGGTTGAGTCAGGAAGATATATACAACTTAAACAGAGCAATATCAAGTGAAGAAATAGAAGAAGCCATCAAAAGACTACCAACCAAGAAAAGCTCAGGACCAGACGGATATACAGCAGAATTTTACAAAACCTTTAAAGAAGAACTAATACCAATACTCTTCAATCTATTTCAGGTAATAGAAAAAGAGGGAGTACTTCCAAATTCATTGTACAAGGCTAACCCTGATTCCAAAACCAGACAAAGACACTTCAAAGAAAGAAAACTACAGATAATATCTCTAATGAATATAGATGCAAAATTCCTCAATAAAATTCTGGCAAATCGGATACAAAAACATATCAAAAAGATTGTGCACCATGATCAAGTGAGTTCATGGGATGCAAGGCTGGTTCAATATACGGAAATCAATAAATGCAATTCACCACATTAATAGACTTAAAGATAAGAACCATATAATCATCTCGTTAGATGCAGAAAAAGCATTTGACAAAAATACAGCATTGCTTTATGTTCAAAACACTAGAAAAACTAGGGATAATAGGAACTTACCTCAACATTGTAAAAGCTATCTACACTAAGCCTCAGGCCAGCATCATTCTAAACCGAGAAAAATTGAAGGCATTCCCTCTAAAATCTGGAACAAGACAGGGATGCCCTCTCACCACTTCTATTCAACATAGTTCTGGAAGCATTAGCCAGAGCAATTAGACGAAAGAAATTAAAGGTATAACTACAGGAAAAGAAGAACTTAAATTAGCACTATTTGCTGATGACATGATCCTATACCTAGCAGACCCAAAAGATTCTACCAAGAAATTTCTAGAACTAATAAATGAATTCAGCAAAGTGGCAGGATATAAAATCAATACCCATAAATCAAAGGCATTCCTGTATATCAGTGACAAATCCTCTGAAATGGAAATGAGGAAAACTACCCCATTTATAATATCCTCAAAAAAAAAAACACTTGAGAATCAACCTAACAAAATAGGTGAATGATCTATACAATGAAAACTACAGAACCCTAAAGAGAGAAATTGAAGAAGACTTTAGAAGATGGAAAGATATACCTTGCTCAAGGATAGGCAGAATTAATATTATTAAAATGGCCATATTACCAAAAGCACTTTACAGATACAATGAGATTCTGATGAAAATCCTAACAGCATTCCTTGCAGAAATAGAAAAAGTAATCATGAAATTCAACTGGAAAAATAAGAGACCCAGAATAGCTAAAGCAATTCTAAGCAGGAAGAGTGAAACAGGTGGTATCGCTATACCAGATTTCAAACTATACTACAGAGCAATAGTAACAAAAACAGCATGGTAATGGCACCAAAACAGGCTTGTAGATAAATAGTACTGAATAGAAGACACAGAGACCAACTCACAAAATTACAACTACCTTATATTAGACAAAGATGCTAAAAGCATGCAATGGAGAAAGGATAGCATCTTCAACAAATGGTGCTGGGAGAACTGGAAATCCGTATGCAACAAAATGAAATTGAATCCCTTTCTCTCACCATGTACAAAAGTTAACTCAAAATGGATCAAGGAGCTAGGAATCAAACCAGAGTCTCTGAGTCTAACAGAAGAAAAAGTTGGCCCTAATCTCCATCACATGGGGTCAGGCCCCAAATTCCTTAATAAGACATGTATAGCACAAGAATTAAAACCAAGAATCAACAAATAGGACAAATTCAAACTAAAAACTTTTTCTCAGCAAGAGAAATAATATGTGAGGTAAATAGGGAGCCTACATTCTGGGTACAAATTTTTACCCCTCACACATCAGATAGAGCTCTAATCTCTGGAGTATACAAAGAACTCAAAAAGTTAAACAACAAAAAAATAAACAACCCAATCAACAAATGGGCCAAGGACCTGAACAGACACTTCTCAGAAGAGGATATATAATCAATCAACAAGTACATGAAAAAATGCTCACCATCTCTAGCAATCAGAGAAATACAAATTAAAACTACTCTAAGATACCATCTCACTCCAGTAAGAATGGCAGCCATTATGAAGTCAAACAACAACAAATGCTGGTGAGGATGAGGAGAAAAAGTTACACTCATACATTACTGGTGGGACTGCAAATTGGTGCAGCCAATATGGAAAGCAGTATGGAGATTCCTTGGAAAGCTGGGAATGGAACCACCATTTGACCTAGATATTCTCCTTCTCAGACTATTCCTAACAGACCTAAAAAGAGCATACTACAGGGACACAGCCACATCAATGTTTATAGCAGCACAATTCACAATAGCTAGACTGTGGAACTAACCTAGATGTCCTTCAATGGATGAATGGATAAAAAAATGTGGAATTTATATGCAATGGAATATTACTCAGCACTAAAAAATAACTAGATCATGGGAAATGGATGGCATTAGAGCAGATTATACTAAGTGAAGTTAGCCAATCCCAAAAAACAAATGCTGAATGTCTTCTCTGATATAAGGGGGTGAATCAAAATGGGATAGGGAGGAAGAGCATGAGAAGAAGATTACCACTAAATAGGGAAGAGAGGTGGAAGGGAAAGGGAGGGAGAAGGGGAATTGCACAGAAATTGGAAGGAGACCCTCATCGTTATACAGATTACATGTATGGTGATGTGAGGGGAAAAAAAGTGTGTCACACTAGATTGGGTAGAGAGAAGTGATGGGAGAGGAGGGGAGGGGAAGGGGGGATTGCTGCAGTCTGGTTGGGCACAAACCATGAGTCACTGAAGCAGGAACAAACTTTATTTTTGAACTCCACCAAAACACTTCACACACGCTCCTGGGAAATTCTCCCAAATCCCACACCGCTCGTCCAGGAATCAGCCACCGGAAATATCTCCTCCAGAAAATCCCTCCTCCTGCACTTCCCCAACCAATGGGAACTCTCCAGGAATCCCCGGGAATCCTGAGGAGAACTCCAAAGTAGCGGCCGAAGCAGATAGTAATGCCTCGCGTGTCAACCAATACTATTGGCAAAATGCCAGGGGCCATTCTGACTCGGCTATGGCTTTCAGCATCTCCCCCTTTCTATTTAATTAAACAACAAGAAATGTGGCTTAGGGACTGTGCCTGTTAGGTTGTCCAATACAACATATGGTGCTTACCTGTCATCGGATGAGCTGACCTGTAGGCGTCAGC
The DNA here is from genome assembly GCF_052094955.1 of Ictidomys tridecemlineatus. NCBI lineage: Eukaryota > Metazoa > Chordata > Mammalia > Rodentia > Sciuridae > Ictidomys > Ictidomys tridecemlineatus. The sequence goes on from NC_135486.1 coordinate 124,880,795, forward strand.
CTCCTGTCTTAGGTTGGTACCACTGCAATTGGATCATACCTGTCACTGACTACTGGTCCAGCATACAGCCATACTTGTGGATAGGCCTTTGAACCAGTGTGGGGGGGTGAGGTTCTTTGCCTCACCTCTGTTGGCCCCCAAATTTGGCCTTGGTGCCAGTGTGGGGGGGGTGAGGTTCTTTGCCTCACTTCTGTTGGCCCCCAAATTTTAGACCATCACTAGCAGAAGGGAGGAGGATACAGAAATGCCATGACACCAAGTCAATTGATGGCTCCTTTGGAAAAATTGTATCACCGGTGACACCATCAGCAAAGATACGCCAGCACTACCACAATTCGCTGCACCAACAGATAGTTCACAATATATACAAGTGATACATAGTCCAGGCAAGTTCTGCAAGCAGTTCAAAGCAGAGGAATCCATCAATATGTCCATTTCCTCCCAAAGTAAATTGACTCCTTGATTGAGCATTACTTATTGAGTTATTATTCATTGATGCATCAGTTTATACAGTTTGTTGTGATAACTATGGAAGAAGCTGTAGTTTGGTTTTATCTTTGTCTTCACCGGCACTGGGATGAAGAGAGGAATTCTGGCAATGATGCTAAAAAAATTATGTAACATTCCAACAGGTACTAAGAAAAAAATTTTCTGAACAATTTACATTATCCTGAACAGAATTATTAAATATAATGAAAAGGAAAGGTGAAAGTAAACAAACAGATCTGTTAACCTCCTTGTTTGTTCACATATTAAAACAATCCTCAACAGCTGTTTACCCAATTTAAATTAAACCATTAAAATCACGTGAATAAAAAAAAAATTGGGGTCCATTTTTTTCATGAGTGCTCCTCACATATGATATATGGACATACGAACACACAAACATACAACACCAAACACAAGTGTGCACACAAACATACAACACATAAGACAATAGTAAAGGCCTTGTAGCTTTACACAGGTGAAATCTCCATTGCAATGTTTAAAACTCCACAGTCAAAAAATAAAACTGATCAGAAAAACATTAACCTAGGTCTGTAGGAGCTCAAAAAATAAAATAGAACTTTATGATGTGGGAAAAGGCAATAATAAAATAGATATTGAAAAAAGCATCCTGGTTAATCACTGTCGCAGATGTAAGAATAGCCAAGCTGGAGCTCTGGATATCAGCTGTTATGGATTTGAGTCAAATCATCTTCTTTTTGTTCTGTAGAAATCGTTTTGGTTAGTCTCTCTGGAATCCAAATTGGCTGTTGTTCTCCCTGTGGAAACACACAAACAGAACCCCGACTCCAGATAATCACTGGGTCAGGACCTTAGTTAATCTCTCTGGAATCCAAATCGGCTGCTGTTCTCTCTGTGGAAACACATAAACAGACCCCCGACTCCAGACAATTACTGGGTCAGGACCTTTCCATTGTCCTGTTAGAATATCTTTCCAAAGTACCTTAGGCTTATGTACATTTTTTGGACACATGTGCCTTTCCACAGCACTAAGCCCTGATGAATCCAAATTTAAAAAGTTTAGAGTAAAAAGGGTTATTTTAAGTTTATCTTTGGGGAATATATACCTCTTCCCAATTCCCTCTTTTTGCTTTAATAAGTACATTTTAATAGTTTAATAAGCTCTTTCAACTATGCCTTGTCCCTGTGGATTGTATGGGATTCCTGTTACATGAGTAATGCCAAATGATGAGCAAAATTGTTTAAAAGAGGTAGAGGTATAGCCAGGACCATTAGCTGTTTTTAACTGTTTTGGAACACCCACAGTGGCAAAATTTTGTAAGCAATGAGGTATAATATCTTTAATTTTTTCTCTGGCATGAAGGGAGCCCATCAAAAATCCAGAAGAAGTATCAACTGTAACATGCAAATATTTTAATTTTCCAAATTCTGGCAAGTGTGTGATGTCCATCTGCCAAATATGGTTAGGTATCAATGCTCTAGGATTGACTCCAAGATTAACTTGTGGTAAAAAGGTCACACAATTTTGACATTGTTTTATTATTTGTGTAGCTTGTTCCTTAGTTATTTTAAAATGCTTTTGTAGAGTATTAGCATTGACATGGAACCTTTTATGAAAATTTGTTGCTTCTTCTAGTGCAGAGAAAATATGTATGTCATGTGTAGTTTTATCTGCTAAATCATTGCCCAAATTAAGGGCTCCAGGCAATCCTGTATGTGCTCTGATATGTCCTATAAAGAATGGGATATGTCCATCTGATATATCCCAGATTAGACTTTGTATAGTGGAAAACAAAGAGAAAACAGTATAGGAAGGAGAAATCCTACCAGCATCTTCAAGGGATACTATAGCATTAACTATATACTGACTATCAGAAAATAAATTAAACACAGAATCTTTAAACATCACAAAAGCTTGTAATACTGCATTAAGCTCTACCTTTTGAGCTGATTGTTTGGGTACTAAAAAATGTAAAAGTTTGATCAGGGGTAACTACTGCTGCTGTACCATTAATTGACTCATGAGTGAATACATTTGGAGCATTCATGATAGGTGTTTTTCTTGTCATTTTTGGAAAAACTACAGGATGTGAGGACCAAAAAGACAACAAAGGATTAGATGGTAAGTGATTATCAAATGAAACATTAGATTTACACATGATTATTGCCCAAGTATTTAACTCATTAGCTAACTCATCAATTTGATCCATAGTATATGGAATAATAATTTATTGGGAGAAATTCCAAACACTCCCTTTGCTGCTTTTATTCCTTTGAGTATTAATTGTCCTACAGTCTCAGGATACCTAGTAAGAATAGTGTTAGGAGAATAAGATAAATGTATCCAAAATAATGGACCTTCTTGCCAAAATACTCCTGTAGGAATATTTTTTGTTGGTATTACAATAAATAATAAAGGCAAACTTATATCAATTCTATCCAAATGCATATTTTCCATATATGTTTCAATAATTTTTAATGCCTTTCTTGCTTCAGGCGTTAACATGCAGGATGAATTTGGATCTGATGGACCTTTTAGGATATCAAATAAAGGTTCCAACTCTCCTGTTGGTATGCCTAGATAAGGCCTTATCCAATGTGTGTCTCCCAATAACTTTTGAAAGTCGTTAAGTGATTTGAGTTGATCTACTCATATTTGAGTTTTTGGTGGATGGACCATGGTTGAGGATAATAGAACTCCTAAATAATTAATTGGAAAATTTAAATTGTACTTTATCTATTGTTATCTCTAGATTATAATTTTTTAATAAATTTTTAAGTGTGGCATAACATTCTAGCAATGTGTTTTTATCTTTGTGTGCTAACAATACATCATCCATATAATGAAATATTTGTAGTTCAGGATTTTGATTTCTAAGTGGCTGGATTACTTTGTTAACATAAATTTGACACATAGTTGGGCTGTTAGCCATCCCTTGAGGGAGTACTTTCCATTCATATCTCTGATCAGGACCTTCATGATTCAGTGCAGGGATAGTAAATGCAAAACGTGGACTATCCTCAGGATGAATTGGAATTGAAAAAAAAAAACAATCTTTTATATCTATAGCTAAAACATACCAGGTTTTGGCAAAGCAAACAATTGAGGAATCCCTGATTGAGCAAGTCCCATAATAACCATCTCATTATTAATGGCTCTTAAATCTTGCAATAATCTCCATTTACCAGATTTATTTTTAATGACAAAAATGGGAGTATTAAATGGAGATATGGAAGGTTGTATATGTCCCTCCGCTAATTGTTGTTTGACCAGGTCATGGGCTCCTTGTATTTTTTCTTTAGTCAGGGGCCACTGAGGAATCTATACTGGTCTTTCTGATTTCCAAGTAATTTTTATTGCCTCAGTGACCCCTTCTGAAAACCCAATCCATGTCTATTTATTCCTATTTGAATTGGTGCTGCTATACCTTGTTCTTGTTCTCTTAATCTTTTTTCTTTCCTGAAACCTTGTTTAGCCCTAATAGTGGGCACATTTGGATTGATGTTATTTGTTAATGTGAAACCTAATTGATCTAGGACATCTCATCCCCATAAATTTATAGGAAGATGATCCAATACATATGGCTGTATAGTTCCTTCACATCCTTCAGGATCCTTCCAATCTAATACCATTGCACTTCTATGGGGATTTGTTGCCACTCTTAGGCCTCGAAGCATTTGAGTGGCTTGTTGTAACGGCCAATGTTTTGGCCATTCTTGATGAGATATGATGCTAAGGTCTGCACCTGTATCAAGTAGTCCATTAAATTCATGTCCTTGAATATTTAGTTTTAGCATGGGGCGAGAATCTAAATTTAAAGCCAGCATAGCCCAATCTACACCTGTGGAGCCTAATCCCCTGGAACCTCTTTCTATACTACTGCTGGAAAATTTATCATGTAGGCTGGGTATTATTAATAACTGTGCTATTCTATCTCCTGGTAAAATTACTGATATACCCTTTGGAGAACTAGCTATAATTTTTATTTCACCTTCATAATCAGGATCAATTACCCCAGGACTTATCATAAATCCTTTTAGAGTAGAAGAACTGTGTCCTAACAATAAGCCTAGTGTTCCTTGGGGAAGAGGGCCTTTTACTCCTGTGGGAATGATTTGAACTCTCATCTCTGGAGTTAGTACTGCTCTGGTGGAGGTGCAGATGGCCAACCCTGCACTCCCTCTGGTTCGTCTGATGAGAGATCTGATGGATAACATGTCCTGGGCACTACCCTGATGGTGTTGCTGGGTTCCTCCATTGTGTTTCTGGGTTCCTCCTGCCCTCCTGCCTGCTCAAGTACAGGGCATGCTAATCTTTGAGGTCCTGTCTCAGGATCCCAACTATCAACTATGGGGGTTGGGGGCCCCCCAGCATATGTTGTCTCCATAGGTGGAGCTGTTGGTTGGACCTTATGCCCTCTGGTGATAGAAGATATCTTGCACCAAGCTCTTTTGGCACATGCAGTGATCTCATCATAAATGGCCAGATTGTAATTTAATTATCTCTCTAGGCCTGTAAATCCCTCAGTTCCCATTAACATCTTCAAAGGGGCATCAAAGCCTTGCCTCCGGTGTCTCTCAGCCTGTTCAATGCAATAATCATTCCAGTTAGATCACCAAGTACAGTGTCTGCACTGTACTTTGCCTGCTTCCTGTGTAATCCCCTCAAAAACACAGTTCACTAAACTTCTGTAGTGAACTCATTCAGTCAATCTATAAATTCACCCCGAGTCCCTGGTTCGAGGTGCCACCTGCCACCCTCAACCTGTGCAGTCAGTTGAACTTAAGGTCGCTCATGTTAATTTGCTGGGACATCAAATAAAATGCAGACACTGTACTTTACCTTTAAACAAGCTTTAGGACAGCTTCTCCACTCTTGGCCTCAGGCTCCCCAAAAGAGAGAACAAGAGAAAGTCATGAGAGGCTTGGGAGAGGGAGGGAGGGGGGAGAGGGAGAGGGAGAGGGAGGGGGAGGGGGAGAGGGAGGAGAGGAGAAAGAGTGAGAGTGAGCATATTCGGAAGTGATCTTTTGGGGGGGGGCTCTTGTTCATAGAAAGTTCTATCCAAAAAAGGCCAGAAGGGGCAGGGACTCGTGAGTGTAACTCAACCCTCAGATGTTGACTGAAGTGACACCTTTGCTATCCAAGATAGGACAATGCCCAAGTCACCACAAATGAAGTGATTGGTCAGAGCCTCTTGCTTCAGGACTAGAAGGCACGGGCCATTCAGAGTGGCTCTCCACACACCTTATTTAGGGGGGCTTCATCTGCAAGTCAACCCCATGTTAATGTGGGCATAGGGGTCAGTTGCTGGTCAGAAGTTACCTTAGTGAACCTGTGCTACTCAAGGAATCTTCCTTCCCAGACAAACAGAGATACCTTTAGCCATAATTCCTAGCTTCACACCAAGCTCAGTGGATCCTGTCTAGAGTTAGTCCCATCAATCCTTTCCCCTTGATGTGTCTTTCCATTAGCTCCTTTGCTTCTGTTTATTTTCTACAATTTAACTACCACACTTTGCTTTCTTGTCTACTTTAGATGTAGTTTAAAGAAGGACCTTAAAGTAATTTAAAGAACACTTGTGGGCTGGGGTTGTGACTCACTGGTAGAGCATTCACCTGGCATGCATGAGGCACTGACTTTGATCCTCAGCACCCCATAAAAATAATATAAAGGTATTGTGTTCACCTACCACTAAAAAATAAAAAGAACACTTGTGACCCTGCCTGCAGGACCTTTACTGAGGTAAACTCCTTCACACACATCCTCATTTTTCTGAGGTGCATCTTTCTGACTTTTTTCTTTCTTTCTGGAGGACAATAATGGGCACCCTTCTGCTAATTAAATGCAGCTAGTGAAAGCTGCCATTCTACAAGACTTGGGTGACAGAATTCACAGCCTAAATGACTTATAATCCCCTGTCCTGTGGGTCAAGTATATTGAGTTTATTAGACCAGGACGCAAAGAAAAGACCACTGACTCCAATTAAAATCAAATTAAAGCAAGCTTATTATTTCCACCAGCCAGGCTGCCTCTCCCAACAAAACACAGCCCCCCAGCTTTCTAGAAGCACGGCTTTATAGCCCAGAAAGTTACACAAAGGGGGGTTTGAGAACTTACAGAAAACAAAATTCCGACGAGCATAACACAAAGGCTAGTTTATATTTTTGCTGGCCCTGACATCAGAATTTATGAAGGTCATTAGAACCTCAGAGAGGGTTGCTGTCTGGTCAGGGAAAGTCAGGCATGGGTGAGTTCAAGGCATGGGCATGCATTCCAAGCAGTTTTAGAACATCAAATTACAGCTAGGCTATACAGACATCCTAATATTTTACATAAAACAGAAATGAATCCTTTGTAACTTGTGACAAGATGGATCCTGTTTAATAGGGAATTAGGCTAGATTTATCAGGTTCTTCCAAAGCCATCTCTCACTATCCTATCTGGGCTCGGAGCATTTCTGGTGTGGTTAAGTGTCTCTAAACCTGGTCTGCCTTTGGATGTGTGGAGACAGACAATGGGTTGGAACAACTGCCAGGTTCTGGCCAGGCCACTCCCTGGTGAACCTTAAAGGTTTCTTCCCCTTAAAGATTTTCTTCCCCAATTCCTCTCCTGACCTCCCCTATGGGGTATCCTGTGGCAACTGGTCTATCAAGTGACACTGAGCCAAAGCCCCAGGTAACACAAGTGGCCTCCAAATGAGCCATCCTGCACTCTCCCATGCTTAACCCTCCAGGGCACCGCCCTCCCTTTACTTATCAGACAATAGCCATTGAGAGAGAGACACTTTACATTAGTGGTTCATGAGGAAATGTCTGGGTTTCCTTTCTTTTGCATAATAAGCCTATATAAGCCTGTAGGGATTCTCCTCAGTGTTGCTTCTGTGCTCCACAAGTTTCTTTGGCTGTAAAAGAGACTCATTTTTAATTCATCCCTTCTGTAAACTCCTCCAGGAAAAAGGTTTTTAAGCGACTAAAGACCACTAGAAGTCCTCCTTACCCTCTGGAGATTCCTTTAGCCCACAGAGTAGAGAAATGTACCCCACATTTGGTTTTTAGTGCCAGGAGAAAGTCAGTCATGATCTCTCAGGGATTTTAAGTTCAAGAGGGGTATTATAGCTCTCAGTCACCTTCTGAGTTATCCCAGGTCTTTGCCATGGGGCCAGCAAAGACTGTCACATTCTGCTGATAAGACCAGCAATAGAATTTGCATAACAGCGTGGCGAGAGACAGGTTTGCTGGATGGTCAGAAGCTCAGGGAGATGTCTCTAGTGAAACAGGCAGTTTTCTCTGGTGTGGGCAGCTGAGTTTTTTTTTCATACTCAGATGGAAGCTTCATTCTCAATAGTTATGCAGGTTTACCACCAGCCTGCATACTGAAAAATCAGGATAAGTTTGACTCACAGTCACCCAAGGAAATGCACCGCATTTTCTTCAGCTGCCAGGCCTGGCCTCAATAGAAAGTCTCTGATGGAGAATCCTGGCCACCAGAAGGAAGTATAAATTTTAATATTAGTTTTCAGCTTAGCATGTTTTGCAAAAGGGAAGGAAAATATTCTGAAGTTCCCTACATTCAAGCCTTCTTTGCTCTAAGAGAAAACCACAAACTATTCCAACAATATAAATCAGACTTATCTGAAGTAACTGTCATAATAGGAATAGGCCTTAAGAATCACCTACTGAGGGAAAGAAAAGCAGGACCCCCCCAAACTTCCACCTTCTGCTGCTATCCACCTGTCTGTCCTCCATACTCTGGCCCTCCTCCATCTGCCTCAACAGGGAGGTTGAATATACTACCTCTTCAGGAGATGCCAGGGGGAGAATTTGGACCAATTAAAGTACATGCCCCTTTCTCCCTCCAAGACTTAGAACAGATAAAGATGGATTTAGGACAGTTTTTGGAGGATCCAGATAGATATGTTGAGGTGTTTCAGAACTTTGTTCAGGTGTTTGATCTCACCTGGAAAGACATTATGCTACTACTTAACCAAAACTCTAACCTCCAATGAGAAGGAGACCACCCAAAAAGCAGCTGAAAGGTTTGGGGATGACCTGCATTTAACTCATGCCCCAGCAGCACAAGCTAGAAGCAAACCTAATTATCCATCTGGAGCACAGGCGGTTCCTAGAACCGATCCTGATTGGGATCCGAATGATGAACATGATGCCTGGGAAATTAGACATTTCCAGACGTTAGTCCTTGAGGCCCTCAGGAGAACCAAACAAAAACCTATTCCAAGGTATATGAGATCGTACATGGCCCTCAGGTCAGTCCTGCTTTTTTTATGGAGAGGCTCAGGGAAGCCAAGAGAAAACACACTACTGTGGATCCTGAATCTACAGAGGGCTGCCTAGTTTTAAAAGATAAATTTATCATTTACTCATCCCAGACAGCTGGAGGAAATTACAAAAATTGGCATATGGACCTGATCGATCCTTTGATGATATCCTCCATTTTGCAACTTCCACCTTTTATAACAGAGATCAGGAGGAAAAGAAGGAAAGGGAGCTTAGAGACAGAAAAAAGGCTGAGACCCTGGTCATGGCCCTAAGAGGAGTAAGCTTCCTGGATAAGAAAGGAGAAAAATGGCCTATATCTCAAGGCACAGAAGGGATTTGTTTCCATTGTGGAAAGGAAGGTCAGTTCCAAAGGGATTGCCTGCAGGTAAAAAAGGCCACCTCAGGAGCTTGGTCCTTAATGTCAAGGCAGTCATTGGAGGAGTAAATGTCCTTGGTGGGCTCAGGTTCTCAAGGCCTTATTTCTCAGCACAGGCCTGACAAGACCCAGGGTCAATTCTAATCGCCCCTGTAACTCCTATCACCATACCGAAGCCCCAGGTATGCTTCTCTGTAGGGAAACAAGAGGTCAGTTTCCCCTTAGATGCTGGCACCAGCTTTCCTGTACTCACCTCTTACCCTGGACATCTTCCCTCTAACATTATAATGGTGTCAGGGGTGTCTGGATGACCTATTACCAGAAAATTTACTCCTCCTCTGAGTCGTGAGTGGGATGGGATGATGTTTTCTCATGCATTCCTGATAGTCCCAGAGTGCCCTACTCCTTTATTGGGGAGGGATTTATTTTCAAAGCTCCAGGCCTCTTTCATGAGGAATTTAGGACCACTAGGACCACTGTGTTTACCTCTATTAGAATGTGATATAAACCCTGAAGTATGAGCCTCTGAAAGGATCCCTCTGTCTTTCCACATTAGAGACAATATTCCCTATGACCAGAGGCAAAGGGGGGCTAAATGGATATCATTCAGAACCTCAAACAGCAGGAACTTCTAGTGTGCTGCAACCGCCCATGCAATACACCCATCTTAGGAGTTCAGAAGCCAAACAGAGAATAGTGTCTAGTCCAAGACCTTAGAATAATGAATGAAGCAGTCGTTCCCCTCCTCCCTTTAGTTCCAAACCCATATACTCTCCTAACCCAGGTGCTGCTGCTTGGTTTACTGTACTAGATTTAATAGAGATCTTTTTCTCTATGCCCCTAGACTCTCAATCACAATATCTGTGCCTTTGAGGAAACAGATAGTGGAATTCCATTAACCTGGACAGTGTTGCCTCAGGGATTTAGAGATAGCCCTTACTTGTTTGGAAAAACTCTAGCCAAGGACCTATCAGAATTCTAAGAAAGGTCATCTGTGCTTTAAGGCATTAAAAGGGGCCTTCCTCAAGCCCTGGGGTTCAGCTTACCCACAGAGCAAAACTTTAACCTGTTTGTCACTGGAAGAGGAGTAATAGCCCTGGGAGTGGTCACACAAAAGAATGGACCAGCTCAACAGCCAGTGGCATACTTCAGTAAGGAGCCTAACATAGTGTCTCAGGGATGGCCCCACTGTTTGGGGATGATTGCATTAGTTGTCCTACCAGTCCCTGAGGCAATCAAAATCACCCCGGAAAGGGACCTTATTGTCTATACCTCTCAGATCTCTCAGGGATTTTAAATACAAAAGGAGGATTACAGCTCTCAGTTGCCTTCTGAAATATTAGACTTTACTTCTAGAAGGACCCATAACTCAATAAGGACTTGCTCCAATTAAAATTCAGCCACTTTCCTCCAAGAAACACTAGAGGGAAGTCCTGAACATGACTTTTAATAGGTCCTGGTGAGGCCAGAGGGTTGGGGGCAAAAGGAGAGTCAGAATAAAAATTTAAAAGTTGGGTCTGATCAAAAAGATGGGGGCTGATTCAAGAGGAAAGAAATAAAATGCTAATATCTCCAAAACCCTTCCCTACCTCTTCCAACCAATTGCCAAGGCTACCTGCCTCCAAGGAATTGTTGTTCTTCCCTGCAGGGAATGGTAGGAGTTTTTAATGAAGTACCTTCTGGGTACTTCCTTTTCTACCTGTTTGGGCAGACACAGAGAGGCACTTGTGGAAGGCTTCTTTCCCACATTGTGGCCCACCTTTTAACCACTAGTCACATAGGCAAGATAAGGGGAAAAGAAGGGCATGATAATAAAGGAAACCTAAAACCTATAAGTGGGAAAGGACACCCTTACTTATTCAGACACCCAGATCTGGGGCCCCTTTTCTGTTATATCCTGTAAATAAAACTTGCTTTCCATGCTTGCCTTGGCATTTCTCGTGTGTTCAATCTTCAACATCTGGGGAACAGGAATTGGCCCTGATTGGTTCTCATCACCCGTATCATATTTGGGTGTTCCACCAAGATTATCACTGAGGTAAACCCCTTCACACACACCTCCCATCTTTCTGAGGTGTGTCTTCCTGTCTCTTTCTTTCTGGAGAAATAGTGCCAATAATGGGCACCCTTTGGCTAATTAAATGCAGTTATTGCAAGCCATTGAAGACTCAGGTGAGAGGATTCATGGTCTAGGCAGGTTCAAATCACCTGCCCTGAAGATCAGGCATGTTGGGTTCTGCCAAAGCCATTTCCCACTATCCTATCCAGGTTCAGAGGGCATTTGGCATGAGTACAGTGTCTCTAATCCCAGTCTGCCTTTAGATGTGTGAAGACAGACAAAGGGTTGGAACAACAGCAAGGTTTTGGCCAGGGCCACTCCCCAGTGACCCCCAAAGCTTTCTCCCCTAAATCCCCTCCCAACCGCCCTTATGAGGTATGCTGTGGTGACTGGCTGATCAAGTGGTATTGGTGAATGAACCTTGCTGCACTCTCCTGTGCTTGTTCCTCCCAAGCACTCCACTCCCATTGCAGATAAGACTCTAGCTGTTGAGACTCTAGAATTGAGAGAAAGTCATGGAATGGTTCCTAAAGAAATCACACAGTAAGTGTGGATAATCCAGAGGCTTGCATCTTTTTCGTGGTGTCATGATGAGCAAAGGTGTGACATCTGCCGTGAAGGGGAGAAATAAAAAATGTCTACATGCTTCTGCCCTTTTGATGCTTTACTCACTGAAATCACTCAATACAATTTCACTGTATAGGTTCTTTTTTTAAAAAAATATTTTTTAGTTGTAGTTGGACACAATATTTATTTTATTTATTTTTATATGGTACTGAGGATTGAACCCAGGGCCTCACACATGCTAGGCAAGTGCTCTACTGCTGAGCCCTAGCCCCAGCCCCAGCCCCACACTCTATAGGTTCTTAATCAAGAAAATGATGATCCTTAATGCTGAGCACTGCAATAGACATAATCAAATTAAAGCAAAAAATTCTAAGTTAATTCTAAGCACTGCAAACACACTTAATCATGACAGACTCATTACAGACTTTCCCTCTGCATGCTAAGCTTAAGTGCCAGGTAAAAAGTCTTAAGCCTTAGGCCTTAAGTCCAGCAGATACACACTTACTCAGACCACAGTGATCAGGTAAGGAATCAATGGAGGCCTCTCCTGGGGTGGAGCTGAAGGCCAGTTGAGGAGAGGTTCATAAGGAAGTCCCTGTTCTCACCAGGATCAAGATGTGGCTGTAGAGTTTGAGATGGTGAAGATGATGCAGAGGATCAGGCAGATGATGAGAAGAGTTGGGATGTCAGTCCAGGTCCTCATGAGGCTCTCTGGCATGTTGGCTGGCTGAATGTCTGATCTTTGTTCCATCATTTATAATACATTTTGGGGCTTCTCCTCACCCTTTCAGTCCCTATCAGCTGTTACCAGGTTTCTTAGTGACATCTTTCATCTTAGAGTCAGAAAATTGGTGGTTTGTGCCCTGATCTCTCACCTCTGACTTTTATCAGGGCAAAGGCAAATGACAGTGACTTCACTCTGAGTTTTAATCAAGGTAGTGGAAAGTGATGTATTTTATCAGGCTATGCCTCATGACAATATTGGAGGGCTCTATAGGCTTACCTGGTGGGGACTGAAGTTTTATTTTCAAATAGAGTTTTAAAATGGGGTTGCTTAGCCTAAGGCCACTCTTACACATGGCCACCCATGAAAAAGCACATGGGCCATGACCAAACTGGTAAGGCAGCGATGAAATACAGAGATCATACATGAAAGGAGGGGCATCAACTGCTGATGCTAGAGGCTCCAATGGGAGATGTTCCCTAGTCAAAGAGATAGTTTCTTGGTGTGGGCACCCTGTGGATTCTGAAGTCTTTTGCTTGTTCCATCTTATTGCTCATAGGAGAGCCTCATCATTAAAAGTAATGGGAGATGATGTCTCATAATTTTCTGTATCAAAAACTGGCCTAATTACCAACTGGGGAAATAAAAAATGGTTAAATAAACCCAGCTTTCCTTATTTCTTCCAGATCTCTCTCTCTCACCAAGGCTTGCATTTGAAATGTAAATGTGGAGGCCTGAAGGGCTTACAGAGAACTGACATGGATTAAATAAATTAAAAAAAAAGTCACACTTTAAAATTCCAGCCACTGTGGGACCCAAATGGTTGGTTATCTTACCACCTTGCTTTCTTAACAAATTCCTCCCTAGTGTTTACACTACAGCACAGGGAAGGAAAATTGGAATGATCAGTCTTGTTTACCTTGATAATCTTTTTCAAGGCGCTCTCATTCTTTCATTCTAAGCTCAGCAAAAAATTAAATTGATCTGATAAAGATGTTCCTTTACTAATTACAGCCATATTATTTTTGTAGAGCTCCTGTTTTTTAAAATTCTCTCTCTATTTTAATATGTTTAATATTATATATATATATATATATATAGTTGTAGATGAACACAACACCCTTATTTTACTTATTTATTTATTTACTTATTTTGAGAGAGAATTTTTAATATTTATTTTTTAGTTTTTGGTGGACACAACAACTTTATTTTATTTTTTATTTTTATGTGGTGCAGAGGATCAAACCCAACGCCCCGCGCATGCCAGGTGAGCGTGCTACCTCTTGAGCCATATCCCCAGTACAACTTATTTATTTTTTTATGTGATGCCAAGGATTGAACTCAGTGCCTCACACATCTTAGGCAAACATTCTGCCACTGAGCCACAACCCCAGCCCACCCTCTATATTTTTGAGCTCATGGTTTATGATGAATTCACATTTGATCCTATGTACCTAAATTAATATATTTTTTGATCAGTCTTTTATCTAACTATAGAGGTTTTTACACTCAGTTTTTGTTTTTCCAGAGGCCAATTTCCAAGTTTTAGCTTTCAATCTAATAGAGGCTTTTATGAATATCTGTAGTACTGCAGTGGAGATCTACCTACAAAAAGCTACAAGATCTCTGTTTCCTGTCGTGTATGTGTGCACACTTGTGTATTATATTGTTGTGTCTACATACATGCTTGTGTCTATATATCAGGTACATGGTATAAAAATTGGCACATAGGTAAATGGAGCTCATAAATTCAAATTTAAATGAGAAATGGATCCAAATATCTTGCTGCATTCTGCACCGTGAATGAACTGTTCACCAAATGTAGGCAGTGGGTTGAATTGAAAAAATTACAAGTTATAAGAAAATATAAGAAATAAAGACAGAAGACATGAAAATAGGTAAAAAGTGGAGCGCAGCGGGTTGGTCAGCCAGATGGGTCTAACCTCTAACAAAGAGGGAGAGCCCATGTGATTTATTTATTTATTATTTTAAAATATTTTTAAAGACATTGATGGACTTCATTCTGTCCATTTACTTATATATGGTGCTGAGAATTGAATCCAATGCCTCACATGCTAGGCAAGTGCTCTACCACTGAGCCACAATCCCAGCTCCCTGTGTGTTTTATAATATAGGCAAAAAAAGCAAAAGCACTTATTGTGAGAAAAACTTCCAGGTAAACAAAAGCAAACTCAAGCAGGAATGAGGTAATTGAAGATTATCTACTTCTTTAATATCTTCTCTAGCTCTGGGCAGCTAGTACCTCAAGGCTATTAAGTGTGGCCATAGTTCTTTTACCCCAGGGCAGCAGGCATTTGAAATCAAAGCTATCAAACACCAAAATTCCAAGCCAGTTGTGGAATTTATCCCATTAACAGTGGCCACTTGTAAATGGGCCTTTCTCTCAGCACCTTCACACCAAAAGCTTCCCAGAAGCACTTTCTGTCCAAGACTATGGAGTTCAAAGCAGTGATTTATTTGCTGCTCTCAACATCTCCCTCTTTTTTATTATTCAAGTATAAGTGATGTGTTGTTACTTGGAGTTCCAGACCTCTACTCTGAGGGTACAGCAAAATTATTATTATAACACAAAAGAAAATTAGCACAGCTATTGTTTCAAAAGTATACAGGTGAAATGTTTTAACATATTGCCAGGATTAAAGCCATTTAAATCATGAAATATCTGATCAGCAAGTGGTGCAGGATCCATGAGCTCTATCCTGATTTTCTGAATATTCTGGATGTGATGATGTAACTCCATAGGTTCCAGACTGTTATTACTATGCTAAATGCCTATTAGATGATTTTTGACCTTTTTCCAATTGCACTGAGAAGCATTACATTTGGCTGCAGTAATGCAGACATATTTATAGCTGGAGTGGCATCTAAGCCTTTGCTTATATTTGAAAGCAGCAAGTTTATTTCCAATATTAATAACAGTAGCTTCCAAAGCATTTAATGTAGTCTCAATCTGTTTATCAATATTCACCTGATTGTTCAGGGCTTTGAAAGTATTTTGAGCCAAATTATTAAGAAAATGAGCACTATGAATGCTTTTAGATAAAGCCATAGAAGCTGACATGGTAGGAACCAAAATGAGATATTAAAACAACTACTCTGAGTATACAATAAGACCAACAGCGCACTGGGTTCTGCTTAGCTGGGAATATGTCTGTTGTAAGACTTGAACTCCAGCATCAGCATACCACAGCCCTGAAATATTAGCTGAGATTAAAACAAAGGAGGGTTGATAAAGAATGAGTATTTTCCTCTATTATATCTGGTGACACAACTGGTCAGATTACATCTCTTACAAGTTACATGGTATTTTTCTCCTTTTCCTTTTACTCTTTTATTACCAGAAATTAAAGCATAAGGAGATTGAACACAGGCCTGGAGGCCATGGCAGGAACCCTCTTTGCAGTTCCTGTCTATAAAGTCAGGCATGGGGCCATCTGTATAATAGAGAAAATCTGAGGCACCTGTAAAGTGCCACAGATCTTTTATGCATGCTGCCATCACTGAAAAATCAGGAAATTACCAACAAATCCTCTAGGGGTCATGGAATCCTGATGTAATTTTCTCTTATCAATTCTTGAAGACCAATCCAAAATATATCCACCAATTCCAGAGATTTTATGCCGTACTGGCAAGACATTTGCACATTCTATCCATTTAGGAAAGGTTCCAAATTCTATTGCAAAATGATAGGGCAGTAAGGTATTGGTAGATGTTCCATGGGGATGACTGGCTTATTATGGGAAAGTCCCATTTTAATAACTGTCCAGACGTATGATCTTAAGTCCCATGGACCATTGTGACTAGCTGATCTGGGTTCCTCATATGCTGTCTTTTCCTTGAAGGCTACTTTTAAACAGGCCCGCATGTTTATCATGGGACCAATATATAGGTAGATTCCCACTGCAGCCAGTATAATTGATCCAGTTACATGAATAGATGTAATGTGTTTGTCTATAAAACCTCCATCATATAAATATCATTAGTAAATACTGGGATGGATTTTCCAGTCCACACAGCTGGGTGTACTAAATGGGGATCTGGGAAATATGTCCAATAAGTTTTCCCATGGACTCCACTTACCTGACAGTTCAATAGAGTCAGCAAAGCCACAAATATAGTGGCTGGAGACTTAGTAGCTCCCTGTTATTCACTCATCTGCCCAGCCTGATGCATCAGATTTTTCAGTTGTTCCCTTATTGGCAGGTTGGCCTTCTGGGTTTGTGGAGTCTTCTTAAAAAAGATTTTTTTCTGCAATGCCTTTATTCTATTTATTTATTTTTATGTGGTGCCGAGGATCGAACCCAGGGCCTCTCATGTGCTAGACAAGCACTCTATTACTGAGCTACATCCCAGCTCATGAAGTCTCATTTTTTTATTTCTCAGCTTCTTGATACTTCTGGGAGTTGGGATCAACACCTCCAGTGTGATCTTCAGTCATTTAAACTTTGGCTCCAGGTCCTCCATATCAGGTGGCACATTGAGGTAACAAGAGCCATCTGTGGGCAATGTGTGGACTACATCAGCATCACAGCCAGTGAATAGGAGAATATGGTGTCCATGAACTTCCAGTGGAGATTTCCTCTGGCCAAGACCACCCAGACACATTTTAGCCCCATTCATCTCCATTTGGTCTCACACAGCACCAGAGATGGGGCGACATTCTGTAACCACACAGCCTCTCAGAGATAGGTGTGACCTGCCAAGATGCCAATCAACCTGCTGACTGGAAGACATCATGAAGCAAGACTCCATCTCTAAAACCTTATTCCTGCCTTTTATATGCCCCTTAAATAAACCATGGGAGTAATTTTTTAATTGTTCAGCTCCAGCTCTTGTGTGGGCTGGACTTTTCAAGTGCTCTGCTTCAAAACTATCTTTCTGACTCTGTGTCTTTTGTTCTTCACTAATTATTTCTGACTTATTTTCTCTGGTGGCTTATACCCTCCTGGGCAGAAAAAAGGACCCCCTGTTGAGGTACAAGCAGCCTCCCCTATTCAGGTACAAACTATATCTGAATTACCATGAGCCAAAATATATCATCCATATAATAAATAATATATGATTCTTCTTGCACTCAAGCAATAGCTTGTGCTACAAAAGTCTGACACAAGGTGGGGCTATTGCCATACCTTGAGGTAGAACTTTCCAGCAGTATCTCTTTACAGGTTCCTTGAAATTCACAGCTGGGATGTTAAATGCCAATCTCTTATAATCAGCTGCATGTAAGGTATTATGGAGAGTGGTGACAGAGAATGGGAGAACATTGTCTCTGATGACCCCCATGGTTGTGGCATGCTTGGTGCCTGGGAAAGTTTCTGTGCAAAGGCGCAGGGTGCCTAGCTGCTGTGATAATGCCCTGCAGGAAGAGACTCTGTGCTAGAGTCTTATAAGCCTCAACCTTGATCTCAGGCACATAGCTCAAGAGGAGAGAGAAACTCTAGACAACCATAATGTTTCACCAGCTCCACTACTCCTGAAACTGTCCACCTAACAGTAACTTCAAACAGTGGACTCTCTTGAGAATTACACAAAACTCCTAGCATTGCACGTTGCAAACATAGAATGCAACTATAAGAAAGCTGCATAGTGTTGCTAGCCCTGTAACTTTCCTGAATACAAAGACTAATGCATAATGCTTGCATTGTCTTTAACCTGATAATGAGACATATATAAATGAAGATTGCTGGCATAATTCTTTAGACTTGCTTCTCCATCAGACCGAAGCACTCCACCTGACCCCAGATTTATCTTCAAAAACATCTACATGTGTGTGAGTCTTTATTTTTCATATCCCCCTTTGCCCCTTACTGGAACCTGCTAGGTTGGCTGCCATGGTCATGGCAGGGTATAGTGAAAACACAATCTTCTAAATCTATTGCTATTACTATTAATTGATGAATAGGAGGCATAGTTGTAGGAGAAGGAAGCCCAGGCTACAAGGCACCCATTAACTCCATTGGCCAATTAATTGCACTGAGGTCTTGTAACAATCTTCATTTTCCTGATTTTTTTTACTACAAAAATTAGAGTGTTCCACAGGCTAAACATGACCAGTTTGAAGCTGTTCTTGAATTAACCTGTGAGTCACTTGAAGTTTTTCCCCTTTTAAGTGCCATTGAACAACACAGACAGGATTATCAGACTGCCAATTATTTTTTTTCCTGCTATTTTCTGGACTGGAGAATAAATCAATGCCCCTACTGAAAAGACTGATTAGGTGAATATCTCAATCCATATCATCCTTGTTGAGGGGTTTGTGGCATAGGTGAACACCTCTTTCTTGTTGATCTTTTTCCCAAGCCCTTAGTGGAATAAATCCTTGATTAAGTATTTGAGAAGTAACCACTGAATTAGGACTCATTAATAAAACTCCCATACTGCTGAATGTATCACAGTGCCATAAATTCACTGGCAAACTCTCCAGGACATGAGGTTTAAAAAGTCTATGTTGCCATCTTTATCTTTCCATTGGAGATACTATGTACTCTGGGCAGGTTGAGAAATGTGACCAATAGCTTTTAAGTTAGCAGGAGCTGCATGTAATGCCCATCCTTAGGCCAGTAGCTTGTTGAGATTATTGAAACATCTGCACCAGTGTCAATGACCTATTTAAAGGGTTTTTTTTGAGATCCAGTAGGGTCACTCATTGCTTAACTTTTGAGCCCAAGCTGCTCTATAAGAAGACCTGAAAATTTTATCACCTTGGGGCTCATCCAGCTAAACATTTCCTGTTGAAAAATAAGGCAAAAGAAGAATTTGAGTTATGGTATTTTCTGAAGAAGGTTGAACAATGGAACTGTTTGAGCAATAACTTTAATTTCCCCAGTAAATCACACCCAGTAATACTTAAAATTCTCTTAAAGTTATGTTGCATCTGCGCCATATGAGTCTGGCTGTGTCAGAGAGAAAAGGGCCAAAACCCCCCATGGGAATGGCCTGATGCCCCATTTCTATGGTCAATATGAATTTGGAGGTGAGGCGGAGGTCCATGCCCATGGCTCCAGTCATGGCCCAGTAAAGTTCTGGAAAGAAGAGACATAAGGCTGGAGTGGAGTGAATGGCTGCTCCAGAAGCCATGCCAGTGCCCTCATTATTTGATGGGACTGGGGCTGGCCCAGATTCCTGTTTACCAACTGCAGAAGGAATATCCAACCATTCACATCCATTTTCTTTTTCTTTTTTTTTTTCACATCCATTTTCAATCTGCATTCCCTCACCCAATGCCTGCCTCATTGGCAGCATAGACAAATTCCTGGTTTATCTCTTTGTCCTGGTGGCTATCTGCAATCTCTGGCCATGTATCCTGGTTTGCCACAGTTAAAACACTGCCTTTTTGAATTTTTCCCTTTCAAAGGAGATTTTAAATGCTTCCTTTAGGGCTGCAGCTATCACCATGTCCTGCAAATACACAACTCAGCCTTTGTCTGAACAAAGGCAAATGAAATCTGACTCCGATCCTTTCTTTCCGTGAGACTTTTTTTTTTTTATTAGCCTCCTGGAAGGTTTTATTAGCATTTTCAAAAGCCAGCTGTTTAACTAAAATCTCAGCAGCATTAGGGTCATCAATCATGCAATTTGTGGGTTGATATAAATGTGCTACAAAATCAGAAAATAATTCATCCAGGCCCTGCTGAATCTGAGAAATGTCCAAAGTTTTGTCTCCCTTAGTGGTTAATTCTCTCTGTGCCCTTTTTGCATGTGCATGCCACACACACACACACACACACACACACAAACACACACACACACGTACTTATTTATGAATAAGTTTGTAAGTCAAAATTTAGCTGTTGTCCTAATTCAGTACATTGTCCACTCTAGTCAGTATCTCCAGAGTAAAATCAACCCCATGTTTTCCGTTAATTTCTGGATGCTCAGCACAAAATTCCATCCAATTAGAGTTCCATTACAGATAATCTCCACCTGAAAGGCAGGCCTTATCCAGTGTGATCCAATCATTAGGTAGTGAAGTCCCATTAGTTAGTTTCTAACAAATTGTAGGAGCCGGGATGTTGGGCCGTGAACAGAATAAGCAGTTCAGCTCTATTGGAATTTTAAAAGGAAAAGGTAAATGTGCCCTAATTTGTCACTTAGGATCATTCAGATCAGGTTGTTCAAAGATAGGTTATAGCTGAAAGCCAGCCATATCTTCTCCTGTTGCCCTTGCAGACTAAAAGACCTGCTGGAGTGGAGAAACCTTAGTAACACTGAATTTTAATTTTGTCCAAGGTGTGTGGTGATGTACAGGAGTAGAAATACTCATATTTATATTAGAGAGCTCACAAGATTATTCTATTTATTCCTCTGATTCCTCCTCAGAATCTTCCCTAAATTCCCATTCAGCTTCGCTTCCCCCATCATTCAGAATTTCTCCATCTGACTCAATTGTCTCCTGCCCCTCCTCCTCCTCCACCTTTTCTCACCACCCCCATCTCTGCATAGAGATACTAGGGAAGGTGGGAGTGGACAGGTAGAGTGTGTTGAGAGCCACAGCCAAAGGGGCCCCAGCAAACTTCCAGCTGCCAGCAAACTTCCAGCTGCCAGCTGATGATTGGCTCACAGTGGCCCCAGCAACATCTAGCTGATTGGCTCCTCTGCGGTGATGTTCATTGGGCCGTTTCCCTGCCCTTCAGAATGCCAGCTGATGATTGGCTCACAGCGGCCCCAGCAACATCTAGCTGATTGGCTCCTCTGCGGTGATGTTCATTGGGCTGTTTCCCTGCCGTTCAGACTATGGAACTGCTCATTGGGGGACTTCTTTGGCTCCGCCCACACGACCCAGCCAATCAGCCTCAAGAGCAGGAGGATTGTGGGAGGTGGTGAGGTTGGTGTGAGGGGAGAGGCTTGTGGAAGCTGGTGGTGGCAGTTGGGCTCTGAGGGTTTTTTTCCTGAGGAGCTGTTTTGTTTGGCGTTTGTAGTTCTAAAGATAAAGTTAGTTTCTTTTGACAAGTGGCTCCTGAATTGTGCCTAGCCAGACTTCGGCATTTGGTGGCCCATACGAGGAGCAACAGAGGGTAAGTAAACTGCTCGCCCCTGAGGGCAGGGCGAGAGGATGGGTAGCCATTCTAAGTTTACTCTTTTGTTTTGCTTCATTTTTGTTTTAACTTGCCTGTCCCTGGAGATGAGTGAGAGGGAAGAAAAACTGCTCACAACTGAGGAAAAACTATTTGCGTGTGAGGAACAGATAGGGAGAAAGGACGGATGCACATGTCAGGAGGATAGAAAGGCTATAATGAATTTTTGTTGTTCCATTTTTATTGGATTCTGTCTTGGTTTGGTTTGGTGTTATCTTGCTGGGTTGTATTATAGTAGAAATATGGGGTCAGCAATTAGTAAAAAACAAACCGAAAGAGTGTTAAGTAAATTATTAGAGCAAGGAGGCTTCCCAGTAAAATCAAGAGCAGTCAGGGCATATGTTGATATAATACAAAAATATAGCCCATGGCTTTTTAAGGAGGAGTTGTTAGATATATCACAATGGAACCATCATGGTGAAGATTTAAAAAGAATAGAAAAGAACAACCCAGGGACTCTGCCAGTTGGCACATTGCCATTGTGGACGAACGTATCTGGTTTGCTTAGTCCAAAGCCTTCAGTTCAGACAAAGGTAGAGGAAGGAGAAGACATATTGATTCAAGTAAAAGAGAAGGTCTCTCAAGTTAGTCAGAAAGAGGAAAAGATTCAAGTACAAGAGAAGGTCTTTCGAGCTAGTGAGACAGAGGAAGGAAGTTTAGAGCAGAAAAAGCCATCAGGGGAAAAGTTACAACAGGAGACTGCTAATAACACCTTTCTATCAGAGAGCGAAAGTGTCCAACCAACAGCACCACCTCTACCAGAGGGCATAAGTGTCCAATCAACAGCACCACCTCCATATGCTAGGAGACCCCCAACCCCCGCAGTTGATAGTTGGGATCCTGAGACAGGATCTCAAGTATGCCCTGTATTTGAGGTAGGAGGGCAGCGAATTCACCAGGGTTTAAATTTCAAATCAGTGAAGGAGCTAAAAGAGGCTGTAACAACCTATGGTCCTCAAGCACCCTTCACTGTAAGCTTGGTCGAATCCATTACCAACTTAAACATGACGCCAGCAGATTGGGCTAATGTTTGTAAAGCTGTGCTAACTGGAGGACAATACCTGTTATAGAAGGTTGCCAATGAGGAATTTTGCAAGGAGACGGCTAGGCGAAATGCAGCAGCTGGTTATCCTCAGAGAAATCTAGATATGTTGTTAGGAAAGGGACCTTATGAGGATCGGCAGCAACAAATTGCATATGATCCTGGTGTATATTTATAAATTGCTGTAGATGCAGTTAAGGCATGGAAGACTTTACAAGGACATGGAGGTTTACAAGGTCAATTATCTAAGATAATACAAGGAGCTAATGAACCTTACGCTGAATTTGTAGATAGGCTTATTCAAACAGCTACCAGAGTTTTAGGGAATACAGAACAAGCAATGCCATTAATAAAACAACTGGCTTATGACCAAGTGAATTGTTGGTGCAGAGATATCATTAGACCATGGAAACAGGAAGATTTAAACACATATATTAAATTATGTAGAGACATTAATGAACAAGAGCAAGTCATGGCAGCTGCAGTAAAACAGGCTTTAGATGCCAGAGACATTAATGAACAAGGGCAAATTGTGGCAGCTGCAGTAAAACAGGCTTTAGATTCCAGGCCAAGAACATGCTACAATTGTGAACAAACAGGACATTTTAAAAGGAATTGCCCCATAGGAGGAGGGTTTAACAAAACTAGGTATCAAAGGAGTAGAATACCGGATATTTGCCCATGATGCCGTAGAGGGAGACATTGGGCTAATGAATGCCATTCTCAAACCACCATAGAGGGTACTCCATTATCAAAAAACGAACAAGGACAAGGTGTTTATCCACAATATCGTGGACAAAGGCATCGGGCTCCGTTGCCAAAAAATGGACAGGGGGCCCCAATGCTCCGGGGCCCCAAACCACAAATATACGGAGCACTGGAGGAACCCAGCAACCCCAGCAACCCCATCACGGTAGTGCCCAGGACATCAGATCCCTCATCAGACAAACCAGAGGGAGCCCAGGGTTGGACATATGCACCTCCGCCAGATCAGTACTAACTCCAGAGATGGGAGTTCAAATCATTCCCACAGGGGTGAAAGGACCTCTTCCCAAAGGAACAGTAGGCTTATTATTGGGACACAGCTCTTCTACTCTAAAAGGACTTTTGATAAGTCCTGGGGTAATTGATCCCGATTATGAAGGTGAAATAAAAATTATAGCCAGTTCTCCAAAGGGTATATCAATAATTTCACCAGGAGATAGAATAGCACAGTTACTAATAATACCAAGCCTACATGATAAATTTTCCAGTCATGCTGTAGAAAGAGGTTCCAAGGGATTAGGCTCCACAGGTGTAGATTGGGCTATGCTTTCTTTAAATTTAGATTCTCTCCCCATGCTAAAACTAAATATTCAAGGACATGAATTTAATGGGCTACTGGATACAGGTGCAGACATTAGCATCATCTCTCGTCAAGAATGGCCAAAACATTGGCCATTACAACAAGCCACTCAAATGCTTCGAGGCCTAGGAGTGGCGACTAATCCTGATAGAAGTGCAATGGTATTAGATTGGAAGGATCCTGAAGGATGTGAAGAAACTATACAGCCATATGTATTGGATCATCTTCCTGTAAATTTATGGGGACGAGATGTCTTAGATCAATTAAGTTTGACATTAACAAATAATATTAATCAAAATGCACCCACTATTATGGCTAGACAAGGTTCTAGGAAAGGAAAAAGATCAGAAAAACAAGAACAAGGTATAGCAGCACCAATACAAATAAATCAAGGAACAGACAGACATGGGTTGGATTTTCACAAAGGGCCACTGAGACAATAAAAATTACATGGAAATCAGAAAGACCAGTATGGGTTCCTCAGTGGCCCTTAACTAAAGAAAAGATACAAGTAGCCCATGATCTGGTCAAACAACAATTAGTGGAAGGACATATACAACCTTCTGTATCTCCCCATAATATTCCCATTTTTGTCATCAAAAAGAAATCTGGTAAATGGAGATTATTGCAAGATTTAAGAGCCATTAATAATGAAATGGTCATTATGGGACCTGCTCAATCGGGGATTCCTCAATTGTCTGCTTTGCCAAAAACTTGGTATGTTTTAGTTATAGATATTAAAGATTGTTTTTTTTTTCAATTCCAATTCATCCTGAGGATAGTCAACGTTTTGCATTTACTATCCCTGCACTAAATCATGAAGGTCCTGATCAGAGATATGAATGGAAAGTACTCCCTCAGGGGATGGCTAACAGCCCAACTATGTGTCAAATTTATGTTAACAAAGTAATCCAGCCACTTAGAAATCAAAATCTTGAGCTACAAATATTTCACTATATGGATGATATATTATTAGCACACAAAGCTAAAAACACATTGCTAGAATGTTATGCCACACTTACAAACTTATTAAAAAATTATAATCTAGAGATAGCAATAGATAAAGTACAATTAAATTTTCAAATTAATTATTTAGGAGTTCTATTATCCTCAACCATGGTCCGTCCACCAAAAATTCAAATATGAGTAGATCAACTCAAATCACTTAACGACTTTCAAAAGTTATTAGGAGACATAAATTGGATAAGGCCTTATCTAGGTATTCCAACAGGAGAATTGGGACCTTTATTTGATATCCTAAAAGGTCCATCAGATCCAAATTCACCTCGAATGTTAACGCCTGAAGCAAGAAAGGCATTAAAAATCATTGAAACATATATGGAAAATATGCATTTGGATAGAATTGATATAAGTTTGCCTTTATTATTTATTGTACTACCAACAAAAAATATTCCTACAGGAGTATTTTGGCAAGAAGGCCCATTATTATGGATACATTTATCTTATTCTCCTAACACTATTCTTACTAGGTATCCTGAGGCTGTAGGACAATTAATACTCAAAGGAATAAAAACAGCAAAGGCAGTGTTTGGAATTTCTCCCAATAAAATTATTACTCCATATACTATGAATCAAATTGATGAATTAGCTAATGAGTTAAATACTTGGGCAATAATCATGTGCAAATCTAATGTTTCATTTGATAACCACTTACCATCTAATCCTTTGTTGTCTTTTTGGTCATTGCATCCTGTAATTTTTCCAAAAATGACAAGAAAAACACCTATCGTGAATGCTCCAAATATATTCACTGATGGGTCAAATAATGGTACAGCAGCAATAGTTACACCTGATCAAACTTTTACATTTTTAGTACCCAAACAATCAGCTCAAAAGGTAGAGCTTAATGCAGTATTACAAACTTTTGTGATGTTTAAAGATTCTGTATTTAATTTATTTTCTGATAGTCAGTATATAGTTAATGCTATAATATCCCTTGAAGATGCTGGTAGGATTTCCCCTTCTTCTACTGTTTTCTCTTTGTTTTCCACTATACAAAGTTTAATCTGGGACAGAAAATATCCATTCTTTATAGGACATATCAAGGCACATACAGGATTGCCTGGAGGCCTTAGTTTGGGCAATGATTTAGCAGATAAAACTACACATGACATACATATTTTCTCTACACTAGAAGAAGCTATAAATTTTCATAAAAGGTTCCATGTCAATGCTAATACTCTACAAAAGCATTTTAAAATAACTAAGGAACAAGCTAGACAAATAATAAAACAATGTCAAAATTGTGTGACCTTTTTACCACAAGTTAATCTTGGAGTCAATCCTAGAGGATTGATACCTAACCATATTTGGCAGATGGACGTCACACACTTGCTAGAATTTGGAAAATTAAAATATTTGCATGTTACAGTTGATACTTCTTCTGGATTTTTGATGGGCTCCCTTCATGCCGGCGAAAAAACTAAAGATGTTATAGCTCATTGCTTACAAAATTTTGCCACTGTGGGCATTCCAAAACAGTTAAAAACAGATAATGCCCCTGGTTATACGTCTACTTCTTTTAAACAATTTTGCTCATCATTTGGCATTACTCATATAACAGGAATCCCATACAATCCACAGGGACAAGGCATAGTTGAAAGAGCTCATCAAACTATTAAAATGTACTTATTAAAGCAAAAAGACGGAATTGGGAAGGGGTATATATTCCCCAAAGATAAACTTAAAATAACCCTTTTTACTCTAAACTTTTTAAATTTGGATTCATCAGGACTTAGTGCTGCAGAAAGGCATATGTGTCCAAAAAATGTACATAAGCCCAAGGTACTTTGGAAAGATATTCTAACAGGACAATGGAAAGGTCCTGACCCAGTAATTGTCTGGAGTCGGGGGTCTGTTTTTGTGTTTCCACAGGAAGAACAGCAGCCGATTTGGATTCCAGAGAGATTAACTAAAATCCTGACCCAGTGATTGTCTGGAGTCGGGGGTCTGTTTGTGTGTTTCCACAGGGAGAACAGCAGCCGATTTGGATTCCAGAGAGATTAACTAAAGAGATTCCTACAGACCAAAAAGAAGATGATTTGGCTCAAATCCATAACAGCTGATATCCAAAACTCCAATTTGGCTATCCTTATATATGCGACATAACCAGGATGCTTTTTTCAATATCTGTTTTATTTATTGCCCTTTCCCATATCATGAAGTTCTATTTTGTTTTTTGAGCTAATACAGACCTACATTAATGTTTTGCTGATCAGTTCTATTTTTTTTTGACTATAGAGTTTTTAAACATTGCAATGGAGATTTCACCTGTAAAAAGTTATAAGGCCTTTACTATTATGTTATGTGTTGTATGTATTATATTATGTGTGCATACTTGTGTTTTGTGTTATATGTTTGAATGTATGTATGTCCACATATCATATATGATGAGCGCTCATGAAAAAATGGATGCAAATATCTTTTTTTTATTCACGTGATTTAAATGGTTTAATTTAAATTGGGTAAATAACTGTTAAGAATTGTTTTAATATGTAAACAAAAAAGGAGGTTAACAGATCTGTTTGTTTACTTTCGCCTTTCCTTTTCATTATATTTAATAATTCTCTTCAATATAATGTAAATTGTTAAGAAAATTGTTTTCTTTTAGTGCCTTCTGGAATGTTACATAATTTTTTCTTTAGCCATTATTGCCAGAATTCCTACCTTCATCCCTGTGCCAGTGAAGAAAAAGATAAAACTAAACTACAGTTTCTGCAACAGCCATCACTGAACCGCTTACAGAACTTGCCTAAACTATGTGTCACTTGTATGCATTGTGAACTCACTTGTATGCATTGTGCATACAATATCTGTTGGTGCAGCGACTTGTGATAATGTTAGGGTATTTTTGCTGATGATGTCATCGGTGGTACAATTTTCCCAAAAGGAGCCGTCAATTGGCTTGGTATATCTTCCTCCCTTCTGCTTGTCATGATCGTTCAGCTACAGAGGTGAGGCAAAGAACCTTACCCCCCCGCTGGTACCTCTCCACAGGTGTGGCTGTATACTGGACTGGTAGTTAATGACAGGTAAGATCCAATTACAATGGTACCAACCTAAGACAGAAGGCTGACGCCCTGAGGTCAGCTCATCCGAAGACGGGTAAGGACCATATGTAGAATTGGACAACCTAAGGCAGGCATGGTCCCTAAGCCACATGCTTGTTGTTTAAACAGAGAAGGGGAGATGTTGAGAGCCACAGCCAAAGGGGCCCCAGCAAACTTCCAGCTGCCAGCAAACTTCCAGCTGCCAGCTGATGATTGGCTCACAGTGGCCCCAGCAACATCTAGCTGATTGGCTCCTCTGCGGTGATGTTCATTGGGCCGTTTCCCTGCCCTTCAGAATGCCAGCTGATGATTGGCTCACAGCGGCCCCAGCAACATCTAGCTGATTGGCTCCTCTGCGGTGATGTTCATTGGGCTGTTTCCCTGCCGTTCAGACTATGGAACTGTTCATTGGGGGACTTCTTTGGCTCCGCCCACACGACCCAGCCAATCAGCCTCAAGAGCAGGAGGATTGTGGGAGGTGGTGAGGTTGGTGTGAGGGGAGAGGCTTGTGGAAGCTGGTGGTGGCAGTTGGGCTCTGAGGGTTTTTTTCCTGAGGAGCTGTTTTGTTTGGCGTTTTTAGTTCTAAAAATAAAGTTAGTTTCTTTTGACAAGTGGCTCTTGAATTGTGCCTAGCCAGACTTCGGCAAGAGTGGGCATACCTTTAACAGCATTTAAAAAACTAGCAATTAGATTAGCAGCTGGCCACTTCACATTGTCTCTCTCTGGATCCAAACAATTTCAGATTAAATTCACATTTTTTTCTGAGTTATTGGTCATGCACCTGAATGTTTTGCCTTAGTCATACCAAGTGTGCAATTCTCTGCCAAGCCTCTCCCTTATATGCAAATCAAGATACGACTCTTCTGGAAATCACAGACAAGTTTCTATGATTCTAAGAATTGCATCAGTTGCACTTTCTTTACCAAGTTTCCTCATACTGCATTGAGGAAATGCTCTGTCTCTTTAGAATTAAAATTTCCCATGTTTAACATTGAGCTATTAAAAACTCATTCCTCTCCCCTTTTCTTTAAATTCCCTAACACATGTGTCTATTTGAGGAGTGTACAAACACCTGAAAATTCTCAGAGTTCCTAGCAGTGGTGTCCTATTCGGGCACCTATTCTCACTGCTTACTGCACCTCAAATTTACAGTCATCAAATGCAGGTGGTGGGTTGGATTGTGAAAGTTATAAGAAATTGTAAGAAATAAAGACAAAAGTCATGAAAATAGGTAAAAAGTGGGGCCCAGCGGGTTGGTCAGGCAGATGGGCTTGACCTCTAACAAAGAGGGAGAGTCCAACTTGCTTTATTATGTAGGCAAAAAACATTAAAAGGACTTACTGTGAGAAAAACTTCTTGAAGTAAACAAAAGTGAAATCTAGCAGGAATGGGGTAATTGGAGCCTATCTACTTGTGCAATATCTTCTCTAGCTCTAGGCAGCTGGCACTTCAAGGTTATTGAGCAAATCCAAATTTCCTTAACCCCAGGGCAGCAGGAATTTGAATTCAAAGCTATTGAACCAATAAATTCCAAGCCAGGCACGGAATTTACCCCACTAACAATGGCCACCTGTAGATGGGCCTTTCTCTTAGCACCATTGCATTGAAAGATTCCCAAAAGTGGTGTCTCTCTTTCCAAGTCTATGGAGTTCAAAGCAATGATTCATCTGCTGCTCTTGACATAAATACTTTCAGTTCACATGACCTAAAAGTTCAATTTAAATTAGGTAAACAGATGAAGTAAGTATGTCTTTAAAATCACTAACTCACAAGTTTTTCTCAGTGTTCAGATAATTAAGAGTGTTGCTTTCTATAAAATGTCTAGAAAATATCAATTTATTCTAGAATTTTTCTTTAACAAGAAAGAGATGGCTAGTACCTTTCACTACACCTGTCTTATGTCTTGGTTTTTACAATTAAAAATGAGAAAATTAGGTTTAACATCAATGGAACTAATCATAAATGTTAAGGAGACATCTGATTAATTTATAAAGTTAAAGTGCTAAAACAAACTGCTAAATATACAATCAAGTATTCTTAACTTCTTGAATTCCACTAGGTAATATAGTTAAACATTATGTATATTTTCATAAATGGGTAAATGGAAAAAGATTTAAGATTCCTTTGTGTCTGTATCTTCATTAAAACAAAGTTACTAAGATTTAAGATTCTATCAAGCATATTTTATATATGAAGAGTATAAGAGGTTTCAGTTGGGTTTCAATTAAAGTATCATAAAAACATAAAAATGTTTCATCTTATTCAAGTGGAGAAATTTGTCTAAATTTAGATATTTCATAAGGGTTGTTTCAGAAGGTGAATTAAGAAAAAGGATCAATAGCTGGGAAAGAGATATAAGAAGGTTTGAGGTACGGAAATATATTGGAGTATGGAAAGTAGAAGAAAAAATGTTTCTGGATGAGTAAGTTTTTGTGTGGTAAAGTAAAAGTTGTGGAATGTTTAAGTTGCAGGAGGTTTATAGAGGGTAAATTTCAAAAGGCTTGTGTGTAACTACATTGGTTATATATGATTAGCACAATAAATTAAAGCTATTCAATGTTTTCCCCTAAGGTCAAATATTAATGTATAAAGTTTAATCCTCTATGGATTGAAGTAACAATGATTTCTTAACATATTAAAAAATCTGATCTTATCTATCAAGATAATCTCTTGTGTCTCTTAAGTTTTATTCTTTAGAGGAACTAGTCTAAAATAAATTAAAATAAATAAAATAAATAGCAAATGTTATTGTAGAGTATTACATTACATTACTGAGTTTAAATTTTTATTTAAAAGCTAAACTTGGTTAATCTTAAAACATCAGTGTAATTGTGATGCTATCACTGGCTTCTTCATAGGTATAATAAATGAATTTATATCATCCAAGTATACAAGTCTTTAAAGTATAAAGTTTAGAAGTACATTTTACCAAGCTGGTGTTCTTCAAAGTAAAGTTTTGAGATTATTAAAAAAATTATGTTTCTTGGGGTCGGGGTTGTGGCTCAGTGGTAGAGTGATTGCCTAGCTTGCATGAGGCACTGGGTTCAATCCTCAGCACCACATATACATAAAATAAAGATATTCTGTCCACCTAAAACTAAAAAATAAATATCAAAAAATTATGGTTTTTTGGTTCATAGCTATTATACAATATCAAAATGTTTTTACTTTTGTTAATCTCATCTTGTATTTTTCTTGTAAACTTTAACTGTTATCTTTTAGTA
The DNA here is from genome assembly GCF_052094955.1 of Ictidomys tridecemlineatus. Taxonomy (NCBI): domain Eukaryota; kingdom Metazoa; phylum Chordata; class Mammalia; order Rodentia; family Sciuridae; genus Ictidomys; species Ictidomys tridecemlineatus. The sequence goes on from NC_135486.1 coordinate 124,912,042, forward strand.
CCTTACAGAAGTATAACAGTCAATACAGGATGTAAGGCTAACTTCTAGTACTAATACATACCCCAATTAAACAAAAGGGGTAAATAACTATAAAGTTATAGACATTAAAGGTAGAACCCAGTACTCTTACTTTGAGGCTGGTGAATCTGTCTTCCTGCATGTTTAAGACCAAAACTTAGAGACTAAAGTTAAGGAAATAAAAGGACCAAGAAAAAAATTAGCCAATATTTTGCTCTTGCCCTCTGAGTCATCTTGCACCCAGGGAACAAAGGGACTTCTCTAAGGGTTTTGCAACTCTGGGCCACATGACCTCCTGGTCAGGGAGATCAATGACACCCTAGAGAACAGAAAGCTGACCAGTGCACATGTTGCAGAGGAGAAGGAGCCATCCTTGATGCTTCCAAGGGAAGTCACATGGCAGATGGCACTAAAGAAGCTAAGAAGCTGCTCTCAAGTTCCCAAGAGTGACTCCTCAAGGGAACTTAGCTGACTCTTAATAATATATAGTGTTAAACCCACAATACAAAGAAAAGACCACCGACTCCAATTTTTAAACCAAATTAAAACAAGCTTATATTATGTACACAAGACCGATGGCCAATGACTGCCTCACCCAAATGCAGGGCCAGATGACAGCATCTGGCAAGGGCAAAGTGGGTTTTATAATAAAAGTTACAAAGACGAGTGTCTTGGGAACTTACAGTTAACAGGGTTCTGGCAAGCATAATACAAGGGCAGATAGCAGATTAATGATCTTCATGGCTTGATATCTCAAGGTAGGAAGTAAACTCAGATTTCAACATCAGAATTAATGAGGATCAGCTGGCATTTCAGGGAGGGTTTTTATCTGGTCAGGGAAAGCCAGGCATGGGTAAGTTCAAGGCATGGGCAGGAATCTCAAGCAAGTTTTTAAAATATCAAAGTATGGTCAGGCCAAATAGAAATCTTATTATTTTACAGTAAAACAGAAATGAACTTTTCATGACTTTGTGATGAGATAGCTTCCAATCTTAAGATGGAATTAGGCTGGGTTCATCAATAGGAACAAAGTCAATTAGACAAGTTTAGTCTTAAACAAGTTATTATCAAAACAGAGTCATACCTGGACATTTAAAAGAGAAGACTATAGTTTTTTTTAATGTAATTTAAGATGTACACTTGTGTTTTATCTCCACCAAGAGTAAACAAATAAGACTGGAGGCAATAAAAGAGGGATTCTTAGACAAGATAACTATGAAAAGAGACTATCAGAGTCAAAAATTTTTTTTTAGTCAATAGTCAATTTATGGCCTACAAATCTTGCTAACCTCCTACACAGGTAATCTTGATCTGTGTTTGCTAGTAAGATTATCTAGCCCTAAGTAACAGAATAAAGGGATCTCTACTAAACACAGGGATTGTGCCAATAAAAAGGTATTTTGTAAAAATCAGATGACACTAGATAGTTTAACTACATCTGTGACATTATAAAAACTAAGTGTTGTGTTGACGTTCCTGATAACTTTGGCAATGTAACCAACATTCTTAAAGATTTATAGTCCCAAATAGAGGCTATGTTCTCAAGGCCTTATCTTGGAAAAATCTTCTCAACTCTGTTACCTCCTGGGGAGAGAGTATCGGTTTCTATGATCATCACAATATTCATTGACATGTTCCAGATGCCACAATATTTATTTTGTATTAATAATATTCTAGTACTCATGTATTTTTTCTCTCACAGAAGCACCCACCTCCCAGATGACTTTACAACCTGTTGCTTCTAAGCCAGACTTTTGTCACAGACCCCTCAACTGACTCTAAACATTCCCAAGGGGGAATCCCAAACTGTTTTCCCCAGGTCACCCCCTCTCAGCTCAAAGGAGCCAGAGTGGTCATCACCCATTTTCCCTTATACCACTAAGAGTTATGTCCTCAGAGGGAGGATTGAGGGTGGTGGTGGTGCAAAAGAACAGTCAGTATAGGTAATAAAGAATTGGTTCTGATCAGAAAGATGGAGGCTAATTCTAGAGGAAAGAAATAAAATGCTAATATCTCCTAAGCCCTTCCTCCCTCCTCCAATCTGTTGCCAAGGCTACCTGCCTCTATGGAATTGTTCTTCCCTGTAGGATAGTAAAAGTTGTTAATGAAGTACCTCCTGGGGCTCCTTTTCTGCTCGTTTGGGCAGACACAGAGAGGCAGCCTTTGAAGGCTTCTTTCCCACCTTTTGGCCACCTTTTTGTCACTAGTCACATAGACAAGATAAGGGGAGAAGGAGAGAATGAGAACAAAGGAAACCTAAAACCTATAAATGGGGTGGAGGGCTGGGGTTTTGGCCTAGCAGTAGAGTGCTTGCCTAGCATGTGTGAGGCCCTGGGTTCGATCCTCAGCACCACATAAAATAAAATAAAGATTTTGTGTCCATCTACAACTAAAAAAGTAAATATTTTAAAAATGGGGTGGAATACCTGTAAGATCCTTGCTTAGTGTCTGGATGGCCATCCCGAGTGACAACTGTCATCTTAAGAAAAAGTTTCACTTTCCCACCCAAGGGCTTTTCTGAGAAAGGCTCACCATTCCCTCATACCAACCCCACCCTTAACTGCCAGCATTAGGACCTGCCGCCTGCCCCATAAAAGTCTTAGAACCCAAGCCTGTTTTGCCTCTCTCTGTCTGTGGAGAGATGGCCCTCATATGTCAGCTCTGACAAATAAACTCTCATGTGTATCTCTGCTTGGTCTCTGTCTTTCATTTCTTGCTCACCCATCTCCCAATTCCTTGTGTTCCTTTCAATACCCCCCTTCATTGGACACCCAGCTCTAGGTCCCCTTCTTCATGGAGAAATCTATCTCTGTTTTATTCTTTAAGTAAAACTTGCTTTATTCACTTGCCTCAGCATTCCTCGGGAGTTCAATCTTCAGCACCTGGGGAAATGGGAATCTGCCCTGATTGATTGTCATCACTATCATAACTAGCTGTAAACTAACTATTCATCCTGGGGAGAACTTCAGAGCCTTTCCCTGTCTAATCTGGACCTCACCATGTACACAGAGGGGAGTTACTTTATGGAACAAGGCTGGGTATGCCATGATGACTTTACATGATATTTTAGAGGTACAATCTTTGTCCCCAGGCACAGGTGCACAGCTTGCAGCATTGATAGCCCTAAGGAGAGCACTTGAGACCAGCAAACAACAGAGAGATAATGTTTACATGGTCTCTAAATATGCCTACCTAATCCTGCATGCAAATGCAGCAATTTGGAAAGAGTGTATTTCAAACAGCTATGGAAATGTCCATAAAAAACTATGAACAGATCCTAAGACTGTTAGAAACCGTTAATTTACCTAAAGAGGTAGCAGTAATCCACTGCCAAGGGCATCAAAAAGGAATAGATGAGATATCAGAAGGCAATAGATGAGCAGATATACAGGCCGAAGAGGCTGCTAAGGGAACTTTACCTCAGTCAACAACATTAGCCCCTCTACTATGAACAGGCCTTCCCCCAGAGGTAAGACCTCAATATTCCCAGGAGGAGACATAACAGGCCTTACCTATGGGAAACAGTCTCTTGCCTTCTGGGTGGATTCAGATGGAAGAAAATAACTTTTTCTTACCTGCTAACTGTCAATGGAAGATTTTACATGCCCTACATCAATATTTCCATTTGGGAGAAGAAAACACTCTCAAATTAACTCGAGAGATATTTGAAGGAAAAATATACCAAAGACAATCCATCAAGTATTCAAAGCCTGTGAGTGATGCCAGAGAAATAACCCACTTAACTCAACCAAAAAGCCTGCAGGAATACAAAAGGCAGGACAATTTCTTAGGGAGGACTGGCAACTTGATTTTACCCACAGGTGTAACAGTGGTCAATTCCAATATCTATTGGTTAGGGTAGATAATTCTACTAGATGGACTGAGGCCTGCCCCTCCCAAACTGAACAGGCAGGAGAAGTAGTAAAAGTCATGTTACAGGAAATAATTCTCTGATGTGGACACATCATTGTCACAGCCTCCAGAGTGACAATGGGGCAACTTTCAAGGCAACTGTCACTCAGGGAATATCTAAAATCCTAGGCATGAAATACCATGTCCATTTTGTGTGGAGACCTCAAAATCTGCAGGAAAGGTAGAAAAGGTTAATAATATTTTAAAGAGACATCTGAGAAAACTCACTCAAGAAACTCACTATCCATGGCCTAAGCTCCCTCACTCAGAATCAGAAACACCCCAAGAAAACCAGCCCAGTTTTATTCTCATGTAAAAGTGCATTCCTAAAGAATGATATTTTTAAAAAATATTTTCTTAGTTGTAAATGAGCTTTATTTATTCATATGAAGTGCTGAGACTTGAACCCAGCGCCTCATACATGCTAGGCAAGTGCTCTACCACTGAGCCACTGTCCCAGCCCAAGAATGATATTCTTTTTTTTTTAAATATTTATTTTTAGTTATTGGCAGACACAACATCTTTGTTGGTATGTGGTGCTGAGGATCGAACCAGGGCTGCACGCATGCCAGACGAGTGCGCTACCGCTTGCGCCACATCCCCAGCCCCCAAGAATGATATTCTTAAAGATCAGGGAACTGCAGATCTGATGGCTCATGTCACAAAGCTGGCCAAGTTTCAAGCTGAAATCTATAGATATCCTATATCTGAGCCACTTACTTCTTTATCTTTGTGTGAAGGATCTAGGTTAGGGTCAAGATTATACCTTCAAATTCCCCCAATTCAGACCCTATTTGGAAGGGACTTTTCCCTGTAATTTTATCTATCTCCTCGGCAGTGAAAGTGTTTAAACAGAGAACTGGATCCACCACTCTCAGGTAAAATTCTGGCATCCTGGATCAACTCCCAGAGAAACTTGTCCTTCCCAAGGAACTGAGGAATGATACTCATGCACTCTACTAGAAGACCTGTAATATCTCTTCCACAAAGACAATGGTGATATGTGAACTTTTCCCCCGATCTCTTTCTTTATTATTTTAGACACATTTACTGAAATTAACTGTTTTCTAGATTGGGCTCAAAAGTATGCCACTAGGTTGATGAAAGATAATTGCTGGATATGTGGACTATTACAACCTTTTTCAGAACTTCTGAACTATGTTGGTGGGTACCCCTCTTACAATGAAGTTACTGGATAAAATTACAATTCCTAATGTTATAACAAAAAGAAGAGAGACATTCTTTACAAACTACTACTCATACTGATATTAAATTATGGCCTGTACATGAGATTTTACCACAGCCAGGTTATGGAAAAAAAAATTTAGAACAAACCAATCTTCAGGCCATTACAACTGTTAAATCACATTTAAGTCCATCCATCTTTCACTTTCCACCCTCACTGCCAATATGTCAAAGGTATATGGATGGTTACTGTCATATTTTGGATGAATATATGTGACTTGCACCCACCATAGGAAATCTCAACCAAAAAGCCCCACTCTGTTGGGAACAAAGTAACCACAACTATGATAAATGACCTAATGCTACTGGGAATTAGGATGGACTCCGGAGTCACTAAGCCAACATATTGTGATTTTACAGGCCAGTGGTTGGTTTGGGACTTAAGGGGTTCTCTAGACCTGAAATTAGATGGCCAGCATTCAAGGGGACCCAATGGATGTGTGGAATTCATTTATGGCCCCAGCTTCTCCTAGGCTGCATAGGGAGATGTACTATTGGGTAGCCCTGGATGTTAGGGAAATGGACACTAAGTACAGGACAGCAGGCAAATCTTCCCAATCCAGAAATAGGTGGGGACCATCTGTTTTTCATTGGTATGATCATTTAGCTTCCCTATTTATTCCACAGATTGGCTTAGAGGATGTAATGTGGCACATGGAAACCCTAACCAGTTATACTAAAGCTGCCACCCATGAGTTTGAGGAAAGTATTTCTCTCCTTAACATAGTGTAGCACTTGCCTGGTTTCTGTTCTGGCTACTAAAAGCCTCAAGGTTACTCCAGTTAGCCTGGGTTAATTGGGCTGTGCAAAATAACCACACAAGAGACACAAATACCTTTATCTTTGGGGTTGCTGTGATGGCTCTTCTGACCTTAAGGGTCCACAGGAAGAGAGAGAGCATGAGAGCACGTGCTGACCCCTTTTATTGAGGAGAAGCTATTCAAATCAGGCAAGGTGTCTGGCTTCAGGGGGCTGAGTCTATCTTCATGATGTCCACTGTCAGCAGATTGACTGGGTAGGCCATACCCAAGGGCACAGTAAGAGAAGGGGACACACACAAGGTACTTCCATGGAAGATTCTATCCTAAACAGGGCAAGGGGTTATATTACTTTTTTTTAGGGGTTATATTACAAAGAAACAGGTGAGCATAGCTCCACCCTTGGGGCTGTAGCAAGACATACCCATGCACAAGACACCGTCCCTCAAATCCAAGAAGGGTGGGGAAAGCTCTGCCACATTTCTGTGACTGAACGCCTCAGCATCCAGCCAGGGAATGTGACTCAGTCATGTGAAGGGTTGGTCTCCCACAAGCATTTATGAGGAAAGCCATCTTACAAAACTGAATGGCTTTGTATGTCCTCACTATAGCCCAAAGTGGCACTTGTGCCATTATTAGAACTGAACACTGTATTTACATTCCCAATGATTCTGGCAATGCAACTAACATCCTTAAAGATTTTCAATCCCAGATAGGGGCCATGTCCTCACCAGCCTTGTCCTGGGAACAACTTCTTAGTTCCTGGTTCTATAGTAGCTCTTGGTGGAAGACATTGTTAATCTGTCTTCACTATCATGCTCATTGGCATGTTCACATGCTGCAGCATTTATTTTTGCATTAATTCATTTCAGTACTCATATCTTATTTTACTCACAGATCACTTGATTCTAAAACGAGTTCAATCTGTTGCTTCCAAACCAGACTTTTACTGGTGTCCTAAAAAGGACCTGATTCCTAAAAGGGAAACCTGAACTGTTAGTCCCAGGTCTCCCCCTCTCAGCTCAAAGCCACCAGAGCAGTCATGTCCATTTCCCCTTACAGCAGCAAGGGTTCCCTAAATTTGAGTAGGGGGTGAAGCAAGAACAAAGGAAAGGCAGTTAGTGTAGATAGGTGACTGGGCCAGGAGGATGGAAGCTGATTCAAAGGGAATTGAATGTGAACACCTTCAGGGCACTTCCCCCTTCACCTCACAGTGGCCAAGGTCACCTGCAGGAAATCTTTTTTTTTTTTTTTTTGGTTCTGGGAATTGAAATGGGGCACTCAACCGCTGAGCCACATCCCCATCCCTATTTTGTATTTTATTTAGAGACAGGATCTCACTGAATTGCTTAGCACCTCACTGTTGCTGAGGCTGGCTTTGAACTCATGATCCTCTTGCCTCAGTCTCCTCAGCCACTGGGATTACAGGCATATGCCACTATGCCTGGCAGGAAATCTTAATGAGTATTCCTTGGGTGGCTCCCTTTCTGCCTTTCTGGTCAGACAATTGAAAATGGGGAGAGGTCCCCCTGGATCATTCCCTTCATGCCTTTGGCCCTATGAGCAGAGTAGAAGGGAGGGGCATGAGAAGTAAGAAATCTGGAAATTGTGGGAGGACAAGATTCATGCACTCCAATGGATACCCCCTCTGGTTCCCCTACTCTCTTGGGAACAGTCTGTTTGTTCTGTCCTTTTAAATAAAACTTCTGCACTTGCCTTGACATTTCTCAGATGTTCAAACTTCGACACTGGGGGAACAGGACTTGGACTTCCAAGAATGGTATCACCTTCTCTAAGATGTCTTAACAGCCTCTCTATAGTTCTTCCTTGTTCTGGTTTCCTCTATTTATTCATTTAATTATTTTTGAGGTACTGGGATTGAAGCCAAGGGCCCTCTACTGCTGCCATACATCCCCAGCCTTTTTAGTTTCTAATTTTGAGAAAGAGTCTGGCCAGGCTGGTCTAGAACATACAATTGTCTTACCCTGAGATCCCACATTACAGGGATGTGCTACCAGGCCTTGCCCAAAAGAGCCCTTAATTCTTATTGTTGTTCCCCACACTATAAATTTTATTATTTTGTCATCAGTCTCTCAACTGTTGGCTGTGGCCATCACCAATGATTAACTGTTCAGTCACTCAGGGAAATTCTCAGGGAGTTAGAAATAAAACACAAACACACAATTTTGCTTTAAACCAAGCCCTGGGATGGCTCCTCTTGCTCTCTGCCTCAAGCTCCCCAGTTGGGGAGCTTGGATCTACACAAGAAGTTAGCGAGAGAGATTGAGCATGCTTTGGAGAGGGCTTTTATTGGGGAACTCTAAATTCTAGGGAAAATCCCATCCAATGAAAGTCAAGGGGGGAAGTGTTGCAAGGACATATGAGGTGATTGGGTCCCTGGGGTTGTGGAAAGACACACCTCTACACAAAGACACTGTCCCTCAAACCCAAGAAGGGTAGGGCAGACTAGTGGCATGGCTGCCACCTGATGCCTCAATTACCCAGCTGGGGAGTGACTCAGTCATATGCGAGGTTGGTCTCCCACATATTCCCCCTCCTTTCTTTGAAAAAGCAGGTGATGATTTACTCTCTCAAGTCCCCAAATTCTTGCTTTGAAGGCTCGCCATCCTATAATTATAACACAAAAGAGAATTGACAGCAAAGAGAACAATGCAAAAATATGCCATGCAGAGTGTTTAAGAATGTTTCTGGGGTTAAAGCCATTTAATTCTTTTAATATTTGACTAGCTAAAGAAGAAGAACCTGAAAAATCAGCTTTATTATTCTGTATATCCTGAATATGATGGTGGAGCTCCAAAAGATTCAAGCTGTTTTTATTATTTTGCCAAATACCTAATAAATAGTTTTTAACCTCCTCCCAATCTCATAGGGAGGTATTGTATTTGGCAGCTGTAACACACACATGTTTATAACTCTTATGACATTTAAGTATTTTTTTAAACTTTAAAGCTGAAAGCTCATTACCTATATTTATGACAGTTGCCTCTAAGGCATTTATCTTAGTCTCAATCCTTTCATCAATATTTATTTGATTTTGAAGAGCCTTGGAAATATCCTGAGCCAAATTATTAAGAAAATTGCATATTGAATATTTTGAGATATAGCCACTGAAGCTGTGACTGTTGAAGCAATAAATGAAACCAAGGCAATAACTCCTACTATTATCCAATGGCATGTCTAGGTCTTGCTAGCTGGGCATGTATTTGTTGTAAAACTTGAAAATCAGCATCAGTGTACCATGGCTCTGAAATATTAGCTGGCAATAAGACAAAAGAGGGCTGATGGAGTATCATCACTCCTTTTCCTCTATTATATCTGGTAACACAATTAGTTAGATTACGTTTGTTACATGTTACAATATATCTATCATTTACCCATTTAACTTTTACATTTCCAACAATTAACATAAGGAGACTGAATACAGGCTCTTAAGCCATAACAAGAACCTTACTTACAGCTCTTGTCAACAAATTCCAGTAAAGGCTTGTCTGTAAAATGTAAAAATTCTGAGGCAGCAATTAAATGCCAAACATCTTTTTGTATACCACCTCCACTGTAGGTCAAAATATTGCTAACAAATCCTTCAGGGGTCATAACAGTACTTTTGCATAATTGTCTTTTATCAATTTTTGGAGACAAGTCTAATATATGCCCACTATTTTTAGACACCTTATGGTGTACTGGAAAAGTATTTACACAATTTATCCATCTAGGAAAAGTGCCAATTTTAATTGCAGAACTGTTAGGATGGTGAGGTATTTGTGGAGGTTCTGCAGAAATGACTGGTTTGTTATGAGAAAGTTCCATTTTAATAACTTATCTAGTATAAGGTTTTAAGTCTCCATTAATAGCATGATTAATTAGTCTAGGTCTTTCAATTGCTGTCATTTCCTCAAATGATACTTTTAGACAACCATTATGTTTATCACGGGACCAACACAAAGGTAATTGGGCACTGTAGCCAGAATAATTAAATCCAGTCACATGATTGGGAGTAATATGAGTGTCTGTAAATCCTCCCATCATAAATGAGTCATTAGTAAATACTGGGATAGATTCTCTGGTCCACACAGCTGGGTATACTAAAGGTGGATCTGAAAAATATGTCCAGTAAGTGTCTGCTTGACTCCCTTTTACTTGACAGCCCATTAGGGCTATTACTGCTGCAAGCATCATCATTGGGGTCTTATCTCTCCCAAGGAGTGGAATCATTCACATAGCTTGTGCTGTTAGTTTTCTTAGGTCCTTCCATGAGATCTGCTTTTCCACTGGATCTTCTTGGGTCATCTTCTTTTGAGATCTCTTCCTTTTGAGGGAAGGCTTCTCTGGGTTGATCTTCAGTTGTTTGAATCTTGGTTCTGTTTCCTCCATGTCTGATTGCATGTTCAGGCACCTAAATAGGATGAAAAGCACCTTCTGGAAAAATACAAGCATGACCTCTGCCCCACATAATCACTGGATCTGGTTCTTCCATTGACCAGTCTGTAAGTCTTTCCACCAAACTTGGCCTAAGGGGGCCTGTTGTTGTGGAAAACATATGTCGCTCAGTTGCAGTGTGACCTTCTGAGTCACAATTTAAAAAATTTAAAACAGAGCATGATTGAGGTTATTTTGGGGAGTCATAGTCTTATCTTCCCCTTTTAGTTTTTGTAATTGCAGCTTAATAGATAAATGAGCTCATTCCATAATGGCTTGATCTTGGGGGTTATAAGGAATACCTATTTTATGGTCAATCCGAAACTCTTGGCAAAATTGTTGAAAAGAAGAGCTTACATAAGCCAGTGCATTATCCGTTTTAATCTTCAAAGGATATCCTAATACTGCAAAAGCAGCTAAACAGTGAGAAATAACATGCTGAGCATTTTATTTTGTATGAGCTTTAGCAAAGATAAATCTAGAATAAGTATCTACTATTACATGGACATAACACTGTTTACCAAATTGAGGAATGTGAGTTATGTCCATTTGCCATAATTAATTTGGTTTTAATTCACGGCAAAGATGGAGTGTGTATAACACACTTGGGGCAGTGACTTACAGTTTGACGAGCTTGTTCTCTGGTAATATTATTTTTTTTAATGTAAACTAGAAGCATTTTGATGATGTAAAGAATATGTGGCTTGTGCACAATCATGTGAAGACATTTGCTGACAAACAGATACTAGTTTATCAATTTTTTCATTACCTGATGTCAGAGGCCCTGAAAGATTAGTATAAGCTCATATGTGGCCTATAAAACATGTGTGCTTTCACATTTGCACCACCCTTTGCAGGATACAGAATAAGTTAAATAACTTTTGTGATGATGTATATCCAATAACTGAAGTTTCAATATTTTTGGTAACTCCGACTGCATCTAAGCTATCAGAATAAATATTAATAGGCTCACTTGTGAAATAGTTTAAAGCACAAATGAGAGCTTGTAGTTCTGCTCATTGGGCAGAAGCATACAAGGTTTGTATTACCTCTGTATGAACATGACTATAAAAACCTGCTTTACCTGAACTTGAGCCATCAGTGAACACTGTCAGAGCACCATCTATTGGTTGTGCATGTACAATCCTTGGAAAAATAAGTGGCGTTATTAATGCAAATTGAATAATTTTATCATGAGGATAGTGACTTTCTATCTGACCAGGAAAATCAGCAAAAGCTATTTTCCATAAATTAGAAGCTTGGAAAAGCCAATTACTCTGCTTAGCAGAAAATGGAATGATTATAATATCAGATTCTGATCCGACCAGTTGTAAAACTCTTGTTCTCCCCTTTATTACTAATTGAGCAATAGAATCATGAAAAGGAATTAATGTCTTTTGGGGAGAGTGGGCTAAATGAATCCACTCAACAACTCCCAATGTTTGCCATATCACTCCTGTAGGGGCATGAGCAGTTGGAAATATTAATAAATATACCAGCTCTTGAGAATTAATTCCAGTAAGCTGTGTATTCTTAATAACAATTTCAACCTTTTTTTAAAAAGCTGCTCTAGCCTCTGTTGTCAGCTGATGAGAAGAAGTTGGAGAAGGATCTCCTTGCAATTTCTGGAATAAAAAACTTAAGTCAGAAGTAGTTAGCTTTAAGGATGGCCTTAGCCAATTAATATCTCCTAATAATTTTTGAAAATCATTAAGGATGTGTAACTCCTTAACTCTTATCTGTAAGTTTTGAGGACAAATTGTACCTCCTTCAGTTACATGGCCCAAATATTGAAAAGGGGGCATCTTTTGTGCCTTTTGAGGTGCAATGCACAAACCCATTGCTGTAAATAAAGTCTCTAATTGGGCAAAACTTTTTGAAAGTACATCTGGATCAGCATGAGATAGTAATATATCATCCATGAGATAAATAATATATGCATCATATTTGCCTGAGCCACAAAATTTTGACATAAAGTTGGACTGTTATGCACTCCCTGAGGCAATACTTTCCAGAAATATCTTTTAACTGATTCTTTAAAATTAATTGCTGGGACACTGAAAGCAAATTTCTCACAATCCTCAGGATGTAATTTTATAGAAAAAAGAAATATTTTAGATCTATTATCATTAAGCTATAGTCATAAGGAATAGCTGTGGGGGAAGGAAGTCCAGACTATAATGCTCCTATAGGCTGAATTGCATGATTTATCACCTTTACATCCTGTAATAAACTCCAACTACCTGACTTTTTCTTAATAACAAAAATGGGTGTGTTCCAATGGCTAAGTGGTGGTTTTATATCACCAGCTTGAAACTGTTCCTCAACCAACATATGAACTATTTTAAGCTTCTCCTCGGATAGGAGCCATTGAGAAACCCATATTGTCTCTTCTGGGAACCAAGTAATCTTTTCTGCTGTCTTGGGTCAGAGAGACTCTCAAGGCCCCTGCTAAAAATTTTGGTCAGGAACATTTGCTGATCTCTCTCAAGAAGACTGGTTTATAAGTAGATGTTCATCCTGTAAACTCCTTTCACTATCCTAGGAAGAAACCCTTGATTAAATTCCTCAAGTAACCTGATAGAATTTGGAGTTATTAATAATAATCCTAATTTGCTTAGTACATCCCTTCCCCATAAGTTTACTGGTAAAGAATCTAACACATATGGCTTAAAAACTACACTATTTCCATCTTTGTCCTCCCAGCAAAGATACTGGGCACTCTGGGCAGGCTGTGAAATCTGTCCTGTTCCTTCTAAATTGGCTGACGCTATATGTAAAGTCCAGGTTTGGGGCCAAAATCGGAGAGCCAAGACTGACTGATCAGTTGTGTCTACAACTCCTTCGAATTTTTTATGATTAATTTTAAATTCCAGTAGGGGGTGCTCCTGTCACACTAATTGGGTCCAGTACACTCTGTCCAGTTCCGCCGCACAACCAGTATGCTGGATTCATACAAGAGGTTCGTAGCATAGAAGTTAACTAGTGAGATCAAAATAAACACACAAAACTCAATTTACCATTCTCTTTGACCAGGTCTGAGACGGCCCTCCCTCTGGCTCCTGCCTCGAGCCACCTGTTGGGGCAGCGAGGTTTACACAGGACTAGCAGGAGGGAGAGAGAGAGAGAGAGAGAGAGAGAGAGAGAGAGAGAGAGAGAGCGCATGCCAGGGAGTGGCCTTTTATTGGGGAACAAGAAATTCAGGGGAAAATTCCATCCAATGAAGATCGAGGGGGACAGCATTCCAAGGTCAGGGTCAGTGATTGGTCTCAGGGTCAATGGTCAGTCACACCCCCACACGGAAGGGCTCTCACACCTAGAGAGGGTGGGGATTAGTTTGACACGGTTTAGCCAGAATGCCGCACACCCAATCAGGGAGATGCCCAATCTCGTGCGAGAATGGCTTCCCACATATCCTCCCTTTTTTCTCTTAAAAATCAAGTGGTGATTCACTCTTTCGAGTTTCTGCATTCTTGTTCCGAAGACTCGCCATCCTATAATTACAACACAAAAAAATAATTAACAGCAAAGAGAACAATCCAATAATGTTCCAGGCCGAGTGTTTAAGAATATTTCCAATGATCCCATTGATGATATAGAACTATAGATATCAAATAGAAAAATAAAAACAGATGTAGACCAAAAAAAAAAAAAAAGAATATTTCCAGGGTTAAATCCATTTAACTCCTTCAATATTTGGTTAGCCAAAGAAGAAGGATCTGAAAAATCAGCTCTATTATTTTGAATGTCTTGGATATGGTGATGAAGTTCCAAAAGATCCAAGCTATTATTATAATTTTGACAAATACCTAACAAATGGTTTTCAACCTTCTCCCAATCCCAGAGAGAAACATTGTACTTGGCAGCTGTAACACATACATATTTATAATTTGCGTGTCATTTAAGCCTTTTTTTAAATTTTAAAGCTGAAAGTTCATTACCTATGTCTATAACAGTCACCTCTAAGGCATTTAATTTAGTCTCAATCCTTTCATCAATATTTACTTGATTATGCAGATCCTTGGAAGTATTTTGAGCTAAATCATTAAGAAATTTTGCATGTTGAATATTTTGAGACAATGTCAGAGATGCAGAAACAGTGGATGCAATGAAGGAAACTAATGCCAAAACACCAACAATTATAATTCCAATAGCACGATTAGGTCTTGCTAGCTGGGCATGAATTTGCTGCAAGACTTGTAAACCGGCATCAGCATACCATAGGCTCTGAAATATTAGCAGGTAATAAAACAAAAGAGGGCTGATGAAGTATCAGCACTCCTTTTCTCTCCATTATACTTAGTAATACAATTGGCTAGGTTACATTTGCTACATGTGACAAATATCTGTCATCTATCCATTTAATTTTTACATTTCCAATAATTAAAACATAAGGAGATTGGACACAGGCTCCTAAGCCATAGCAAGATCCCTCCATACAGTTCTTGGCAACAAATTTTGGTAAAGACTTGCCTATAAAATGTAAGAATTCTGAGGCAGCAATTAAGCGCCAAACAACTTTTTGAATACCACCCTCACTGTCAGTCAAAATATTACTAACAAATCCTGCAGGTGTCATAGCAGAATCTTTTCGTAATTGTCTCTTATCAATTTTTGGAGACCAGTCTAAAATACCCATTATCTTAAGACTATCTTTTGTTGTACAGGAAAAGTATTTACACAATTCATCCATCTAGGAAAGGTGCCAATATCATTTGTAGAACTATTTGAACAGTGGGGTATCCATGGAAGTTTTGAAGAAATGACTGGTTTGTTATGGGAAAATCCCATCTTAATTACTGATCTAGTATAAGGATTTAAGTCTCCATAATTAGAATAATTAGTCAGTCTAGGCCTACCAATCACTGTCTTTTCCTCAAATGATACTTTCAAGACAGCCAACATGTTTATTGTGGGACCAACACAAAGGTAATTGGGCACTGTAGCCAGAATAATTAAATCTAGTTACAGGATTGGATTTGTAAATCCTCCCATCATGAATGAGTCATTAATAGACACTGGAATAGATTCTCCAGTCCACACAGCTGGGTATACCAGGGCTGGATCTGGGAAATATGTCCAGTAAATGTCTGTCTGGTTCCCCTTTACCTGACAGCCCAGCAGAGCAATTATTGTTGCTACCATCCAGACTGGGGTCCTGTTCTTTCCTAGGAGTCGAATTATTCAGGAACCCTGTGTTGTTAGCTTCTTCAAGTCTTCCCATGAAATCAGCATTTTGGCTGGGTCAATCTGGTTTCTCTTCGTCTTTTTCCCATATCTCTTCCTTTTGAATCTGGGCTTCTCCGGGTTGATCTTCAGTCACTTGAATCTCGGTTCTATCTCTTCCATGTCTGATTGCACATTCAGGCACCCAGATAGAACGAAAAGCACCTTCTGGAAAGGTACAAGCATGACCTCTGCCCCACATAATCACTGGGTCTGGGCCTTTCTATTGACAAGTCTGTAAATCTTTCCACAAAACTTTGCCTAAAGGACATGTTACTGTGGGAGACATTTGTCTCTCAGCAGCAGTGTGACCTTCTATGTCACAGTTTGAAAAATTTAAAATGAACAAAGCATGATTGAGGCTATTTTGGGGAGTCATAAACCTATTCTCCCCTTTTAATTTTTGTAATTGCAGCTTAATAGATAAATGAGCTCATTCCACAATGGCTTGACCTTGGGGGTTATAAGGAATTCCTGTTTTATGATTAATTTGAAACTCTTGGCAAAATTGTTGAAAAGAAGAGCTTACATAAGCTGGTGCATTATCTGTTTTAATCTCTATAGGGCACCCTAACACAGCAAAGGCTGCTAGGCAATGAGAAATTATATGTTGAGTATTTTCCTTTGTATGTGCTGTGGCAAAAGTAAATCTGGAATATGTATCAACTATGACATGTACATAATATTGCTTACCAAATTGAGGAATATGAGTTACATCCATTTGCCATATTTGATTTGGTTTTAACCCACAGGGATTTACCCCTGATGGTGGAGATGGAGTGTGAATAACACACTTAGGGCATTGACTTACAAATTGACGAGCTTGTTCTCTGGTAATATTAAATTTTTTACTTAAGCTAGAAGCATTTTGATGATGCAAAGAATGGGAAGCTTGCGCACAGTCATATGAAGACATCTGTTGACAAATAGTTACTAATTTATGAATCTTGTCATTACCTGAAACTAAAGGTCCTGGAAGATTAGTGTGAGCTTGTATGTGTCCTATGAAACATGGATATTTTCGCATTTGTACTGCCTTTTTAAAATTATGAAATAATTCAAATAACTCTTGTGATGAAGTATACCCAATAACTGAAGTTTCAATATTTTTTTGTAACTCCAACTGCATATAAGCTGTCAGAATAAATAATAATAGGCTCATTTGCAAAGTAATTTAAGGCACAAATCAGAACTTGAAGCTCTGCTCTTTGGGCAGAAGTATATGAAGTTTGCATTACCTCTGTGTGAACACGATTATAAAAACCTGCTTTACCTGAGCTTGAACCATCAGTGAACACCGATAGAGCTTCATCAGAAGGTTGGCACGCACAATTTTTGGAAAAATAAGTGATGTTAATGATGTAAATTGAATAATCTTATCACGAGGGTAATGACTATCTACCTGGCCAGGAATATCAGCAAAAGCTATCTGCCATAAGCTAGAAGTTTGAAAAAGCCAATTATTTTGTTGAACAGAAAATGGAATAATTATGATATCAGACTCAGATCCAATTAATTGTAAAATCCTTGTTCTACCTTAAATGACTAATTGAGCAATAGAGTCATGAAAAGGAATCAATGTTTTTTGAGGTGAGTGGGATAAATAAATGCACTCAATAACTCCCAATCTTTGCCATATGGCTCCTTTTGGGGTATGCTCAGTTGGAAATATTAATAAATACACTATTTCTTTAGGATCAACTCTAGTAAGTTGTGCATTTTTAATTGCATTTTCAACCCTTTTTAAGGCTGTTCTAGCCTCTAAGGTCAGCTGACGTGGAGAGGTTGGAGAAGGATTTCCTTGTAATATCTGAAATAAAGGACTTAATTCAGAAGTAGTTAGTTTTAAGGATGGCCTCAGCCAATTAATATCTCCTAATAGTTTTTGAAAATCATTAAGGGTTTGTATGGAAACTGTTTGTTCTGCTCTGGTAAAATAAAAATGGTGTCCCTCATGGTCGGCCCGATGACATCAAATTGCGCAACCATCATCTACTTCCTCATTCTCGGGCGGGGGGGGGGGGGGGGAGGGAAGGGCCGACCAGAAGTTTGTGTTTCTGCCAGGGGGAAATGATGACAAGAAGGCGGGCTCATCCATACCATCTTGATCTGCCACGTGGGGTTGAGTCCTGCAATATCTATTATCAACAGTAGATGAAGCCCTGAAATTAAAATGATGAGTGTGACATTCTCTTGCTAAATGATTGTTTTTGCCACAGAGATGACATTTTCCGTGGGGTTTTCTTACCAATTCCTGCGGTTGTAGGGTTTGTTTCAGGGTCGTGGCTAGCGTTACTGTCTGCAAATGGGTGGACCAATCTCAGAACACAAGTGGATAAACTCAGAAACTGTTCCTTTTTTACAATGGGGTCTGAGAACATCCTGACAATATTTATTCGCATTTTCAAATGCCAATTGCTTAACAATAAACTTGTAAGCTCCTGGGTCTCCAATAGACCTATTTGCTGTCTGATATAAACGTGCTACAAAATCAGAATAAGGCTCACTGGCACCTTGTTTGACTCTGGGAAGAACTAAATTGGACTGGTACTTGGAAATTATTTGTTTCCAGGCACGTTTAGCACAGTCAGTTATCTGATCACACACTGCAAATTCATAATTTAACTGTCTTTCCAAATCAGCAAATTCACGCGTTCCTAAAAACATTTCTACTGGGGTCTGCAAATTTTGTCTTCTATTCTTTTCTGCTTGTTCAGTACAAAAATCAGCCCAAAAAGACGGCCAAACTAAAAAATCTCTGCCACTCAAACAAGATCTCACTAATGAAATCCAATCACTTGGTGGAAGTGGTTGTGAGGATATGGTATCAATCAAATTTTGTACAAAAGTGAATTCGGACCATAAGTCTCACAAGCACTCTTCAATTCCTTAATAGTCTTAAATAAAATTACAGCATGAACTCGAACCCTTTGGTCCTGGTCATTAAACTGCTCAAAAACTGGGAAAAGTTGAAAACCCGCTAATGTCCTCTCTGGCCTCCTGTGCTTTCTTAATACCTCCCTGGAACGGGGTAAGAAAAGTCATTGTTAATTCAGAGTACCTGTTAAATTTTCTCCTTTTAGCAGACAATGGCCGAGTTCTAATAGCCTGGGCAGGCGGTGTTAAATGCAGTCTGTTAAAACTTCTCCGTAATTCCTGAATTTCAATGTCTGATTCCTCTTCCTCAGACTGCAACGAACTATGGCCCATGTATTCAAAATGACAAATTTCTAAGGCTGTCCAAGTTTTTTGAATATTTTCGATGCCTCCAGGTAATTCATTAGAAAGGCATTTTTTTTTTGTAATTTCCTCCCTAATTTCTCCCAAGTATGTAAATTTGGGAATTCTTGGTCACAAAACCAAGGGGAAAAGTCACCTACAACCTTTAAGAATTGTAATAACTGAGTCTTTTTTATCTGTTTTTCTTTGTGATTAATTATAGTGTCTAGAATAGTCAAATACATCTCCTTATCAGTAGAAGTTGAATTTCCCATTTTAATTAATTTAATGTCTCATTCTTTCAGTACCTCCAGGTACTTTTGTGACCCCAAATTGTCACCAATTCCTTTATCTTTATAGCGTGCTCCCACTCAATCTAGTTGAACTAAAATGCCCCACGTTGGGCGCCAATCCTGCCGTGCGACCAGCACACTGGCTTCATACAAGAGGTTCATAGCATAACCAGTGAGATCAAAATAAACATACAAAACTCAATTTACCTTTTCCTTTGACCAGGTCTGAGACGGCCCTCCCTCTGGCTCCTGCCTTGAGCCACCTGGTGGGGCAGCAAGGTTTACACAGGACTAGCAGGAGAGAGAGAGAGAGCATGCCAGGGAGTGGCCTTTTATTGGGGAACAAGAAATTCAGGGGAAAATTCCATTCAATGAAGGTTGAAGGGGATAGCATTCCAAGGACAGGGTCAGTGATTGGTCTCAGGGTCAATGGTCAGTCACACCTCCACACAGAAGGGCTCTCGCACCTAGAGAGGGTGGGGATTAGTTCAACACAGTTTAGCCAGAACGCCTCACACCCAATCAGCTAGGTGCCCAATCACGTGTGAGAATGTCTTCCCACATCCAGTGGCCTAGGAGTTGAGGGTTTTTTGGCAGAATTACTATGAGCTATGGCATCCTTAGTAGAAAACCGGATGGCATAGTCCAATTTTACTGTAACTGTTATTTTTCCTCTAAAATAAAAGTCAATAACTCCCAGTAATATTTGGATCGCCTCTTTTAAATTGTTATGTTTCAAAATTAATCCTATACTTCCTGCAGGCAGTGTCCCATAAACTCTGGTAGGAATCTAACTTGGTCCCATTTCAGGCGTTACATCAATCACCATTGTTGATGGTGAGAGTATGGCCTGGGCCCACCTTGCTGGTAAAAATGGCAGCTTGCCATGGCTGGCTGTGATGATGTCAAGACCTGTGACCTCTCTCCCTTCCCCTCATTTCCAGGCCTGGGGAGAGGCCCCTTGAGAAGTTTTTTGATTCGCTATTAGCAGGAAGTGAAGACCAAGATGGAGGCAGGACAAAGCCATATTGATCTATCTTCTCCCCTGTCACTTGGCCTCTCACCCTGTAATGGCACCGGCGCATACCAGGAAAGGCCCTTGACTTGAAGTGCTGAGACACAGTCTCACACAAAATGACCATTTCTCCCACAATTAAAATATGGCCCTTGGGATTGGCATACCTATGGCTGCAGATGAAATGCTTGCTTTAAAGCGGCGGTGAGTGTAAAACCTTGTAATTGAGTCGGGCCAATATCCGAACAAAGGCGAATAAATTCTGAAACTGTCCTTTTTTTTCCCCATGGGACCTGAGAACAACCTGATAAAGTTTATTTGCATTTTCAAATGCTAGCTGCTTAACAATAAATTCACAAGCAACTGGATATCCTATTGGTCTATTAGCCATCTGATATAGGCGGTCCACAAAATCTGAATATAGCTCCTCGGCACCTTGTTTTATGTTAGTTAAAACTAAACTGGACTGGTCCTAGGAATTAATTGGTTGCCATGTGCATTTGGAGCATGTGGTTATCTGGTCATAAACTGCAAATTGATAATTCTACTGTGTTTCCAAGTTCGGATATTCACCCGTCCCCATAAGCATTTCTAAGGGGGTTTCAATATTTTGCCTTCGGTTTCTTTCTGCTTGCTCCATACAAAAATCTAACCAATATGATTTCCCAAGGAGGAAGTCCACACCTCTCAAACAGGACCATGTGATAGACGCCCAAATGCTGGCTGGGAGGGGTTGATGACATACTGACGCAAGCAAGCCTTGTACAAATGGTGAATTAGGGCCATAAACATCACAAGAATTTTTTAACTCCTTTACAGTTTTGAAGGGAATTACAGCATGTACATGAACACGCTGATCTTGCTTGTTACCTATTCAAAGGGGGAAAAAACTGAAACCTGGTAATATCTTCTTCCACTTCCTGTGCTCTCCTGAACCCACGTTGTAATGGTGTAAGGAAAGTCATTGTGAGTTCAGAGTACCTATTAAAAATTTGTTCTCCCAACTGGAAGTGGCAAAATCTGTATAGCTGGCGCAGGTCCCACTAGATGTAATCTATTAAAATTTCCTGATAATTCCTGGATTTCATGGTCTGATTGGCCTCCCTCTGTCTGGGGTTCCTCATCTGTGTCCTCATCACTATCTTAATTTCACTTCCCAAAGCTTCCAAGGGGACTGTCTCTCTAGGGACCTCCTCTCGGTTTTTCTGGGGAGGACATTTCTCTAAATGACTAATCCGGTCTAGTTCAGTTGAGGCTAAATGCTCAGCCTTTGGTCTTGCCCTGAGGTTATCCGCCTCATGGGTGATTTGAATGGAATTTGATTCTGTTCTCAGTCTCCTTAAAAGAAGATTCTTTTTGAAGAATTAGCCTCAGCAGTTATTCAAATTCTATAGATTTGATGGCTCTTTGAAACCCTTTCAGCAGGTCCTCTGGGGGGCACAGACTTTGATCTAAGTCATCAAAAAAGGCATATTTCTAATGCATTCCAAACTTTCTGAATATTATCTTTTGTACTTTTAGATAATTTGGCAGAGAGACAGGCTTTATATAATTTTCTTCCTAATCTCTTCCAAGTATATAAATCTGGTAATTGTTGTTCACAAAAACTTGCTAACCGTTTTTAGAAACTGTGATAGTTGATTTTTTTAAAAACTTGTTTTCATTTCTGATTAATGAGAGTCTCCAATATAGTCAAATACATGTCCTTATCTGTTGAAACTGAATTTCCCATTATTAATCTTTAACTTCCTTGGCTGAAAACTGTCTGCTACCTCCGTGACCCTACAAAAATTTTCATGGCCCAATAAATCTTTTTTTTCTCTTTTGTTTTTTTTTATAAGTTGCTCAAAACATTACAGTGATCTTGACATATCATACATTTGATTCAAAGGGGTATGAATTCTTATTTTTCCATATGTACAGATTGCATGATCATATTGGTTATACAGCCATGTTTATACATACAGCCATACTAGTGTCTGTTGTATTCTGCTGCCCTTCCTATCCTCCCCTCCCCTCCCCTCCCATCACCTCTCTCTACCCCATCTATTGTAACACATTTCTCTCTCTCTTTTTTCTTCCCCCTCACACCATCTTCTATGTAATTTTGCATAACAATGAGGGTCTTCTTCCATCTTCTCTGCAATTCCCCTTCTCTCTGTCATTCCCTCCCACCTCTCCCTGTTTAATGGTAATCTTCTCATGCTCTTCTTACTCCCTGCTCTGTTTTGAGTCTCCCCCTTTATATCAAAGAAGACATTCGGCATTTGTTTCTTAGGGATTGACTAGCTTCACTTAGCATAATCTGCTCTAATGACATCCATTTCCCTGCAAATGCCATGATCTTGTTATTTTTTAGTGCTGAGTAAAATTCCATTGTGTATACATGCCACATTTTTTTATCCATTCATCTATTGAAGGGCATCTGGGTTGGTTCCACAGTCCAGCTATTGTGAATTGTGCTGCTATGAACATTGATGTAGCTGTGTCCCTGTAGTATGCTCTTTTAAGGTCTTTTGGGTATAGTCTGAGAAGGGAAATAGCTGGGTCAAATGGTGGTTCCATTCCCAGCTTTCCAAGGAATCTCCATACTGCTTTCCAAATTGGCTGTACCAATTGCAGTTCCACCAGCAATGTGCAAGTGTACCCTTTTCCCCACATCCTTACCAGCACTTGTTATTGTTTGACTTCATAATGGCTGCCTTTCTTACTGGAGTGAGATGGTATCTTAGGTTGGTTTTAATTTGCATTTCTCTAATTGCTAGAAATGTTGAGCATTTTTTCATGTATTTGTTAATTGATTGTATATCCTCTTCTGAGAAGTTCAGATACTTGGCCCATTTGTTGATTGGGTTATTTGTTTTCTTGTTGTTTAATTTTTTGAGTTCTTTGTATGCTCTGGAGATTAGAGCTCTACCTGAAGTGTGAGGGGTAAAAATTTGTTCCCAGGATGTAGGCTCCCTATTTACCTCCCTTATTGTTTCTCTTGCTGAGAAAAAAGTTTTTAGTTTGAATACATCACTCAGGGAAATTCTCAGGGAGTTAGAAATAAGACACAGACACACAATTTTGCTTTAAACCCAAGCTCTGGGATGGTTCCTCTTGTTCTCTGCCTCAACCTTCCCAGTGGGGGAGCTTGGATCTACATGAAAGGCGAGAGAGGGAGAGGGAGAGGGAGAGGGAGAGGGAGGGAGGGAGGGAGGGAGGGAGGGAGGGAGAGAGAGAGAGAGAGAGAGAGAGAGAGAGAGAGAGAGAGAGAGAGAGAGCGCACACACTTTGGAGTGGGCTTTTATTGGGGAACTCTAAATTCTCGGGAAAATCCTGTCCAATGAAGGTCAAGGAGGGCAATGTTTCAAGGTCAGGTGAGGTGATTGGATCCCTGGGTTGTGGAGAGACATGCCTCTACACGAAGACACCATCCCTGGACCCAAGAAGGGCAGGGCAGTCTAGCAGCATGGCTGCTGCCTGACGCCTCAATTGCCCAGCCAGGGAGTGACTCGGTCACATGGGAGGTTGGTCTCCCACATTCCACTCTTCACATTCAATTCCAGGAGGGCAGTTCTTGTTTTCACTTTTAGAATAGAGTCCACCTCGGGGCAGAGGTTCAATCAATGCAGAATTGACATGGAGGCCTGGCTTCCACTGAGCTCTCAGGAAGTGTAAATAACATATTTCCTGCCATCCTTTCCTTATCTGCCACCACTGAGTGTCCCCTGTGTTGCCACATCCTGGCTGTCCCCTAAAGACTCATGTGATCTGCCTGGCAGAGGAGTTCCTGAGGAAGAGCCAGAGCAGCTTCTGCCCCTGAGGGCCAATGTCCTAGGAGAGTGCTGTCCTCTTTCTAGTCTTGCCTAGCTTGAAGAGAGGGTGCCCAGTGGTCCAGTCCAGGCTGGGGCAGCTGAATCCTTGGGACCCAGAGCCAGGGCTGCAGGGAGCTTGACAAGCTGACTCTGTATCATTTGCTACCGAGAGCACCCTTGGAAGCTATGAGAACTCACTGCTTTGGGAGTCAATTGGCTGTGCCAGGTGGGCACTGAGGAAGATGGCTTGGAACTAGAAGAGGTGAGAGGTTATTTTGGCCACACCCTCCTTACCCACATTCATCCCCTAGGCTGCCTTTGACCATGCTCCTATCTCCACAGGAATACTGGACAGACACGCAGGAAACCTCAGCCTCCCCAACCCTGACCCTGTGACTTTTCTCAACATCTTTTATTTTTGGTACTGGGTATTGAACCCAGGGGCACTCAACCACGAAGTCCCATCCCCAGAACATTTTATATTTTATTTAGAGACAGCATCTCGCTAAGTTGCTTAGGGCCTCACTAAGTTGCTGAGGCTGTCTTTGGACTCGAAATCCTCCTGACTCAGCCTCCTGAGCCACCGGATTATAGGTGTGTGCCACCATGCCCAGCCCTACAACTTTTCTTTACCACTTTACCACTCCCCTCCATCACAGATGGGACAGTTTTTATTTGAGTGCAATGAAAAAAATTTTGTGTCAAGGGAAACTTATGGTATCTGCAGGGAGACCACTGTCAAGGGGACAGAAATGGGAGGAGAGACCACTGGCCCAAACATGTGGCCAGCCTCTCCCCTGCCTGGAAGCCCCCTCTGCCTGGCTTTGTCCAGCTTGGCTCTGAGGACACATTATTCTAGGGAGGCTCAAGACACTCCCACCTTTAGTGTCCGGCTAGAATTTGATTGTAATCCAAATAGATAAAGGCAGAGGAGGTGGGGAGCTCTCCCTCCATGTGACCCTGTAATCTTCCTGTCCAGCCTCTTCAGCCCAGGGAAAGAAAAGCACCTGTGGGCTGTGCTCCACCAACCATGAGCCACGCTCCTTGAGGTCCTACAGAAGCCATGAAGCAGGGTCTACTCCAAGGCTAGTAGGTTCTGGCGTCCTTGTCTTTCCCATCCCATGCTGCCTCAAAACACCCTTGCTTGCTCTGCTCCGCCCCCAGTCCCTTGGCCCCGCCCACTCAGCACTCCGGACTTACCCTGGTTTTCAGAATCTGCAGATCCCAGAATACCAGAAGCTGCTCTGGACTGAGCCCTTGGTGTCCGGACACTGGCCTGGAGCCAGCAGAAAGGTGAGCTGACCTGCACCCCATCTTTCCTCTCTGCTCTCGCTCTTTGACATGGTCCATTAGAAAAAGCTGTGTGTTGCCTCTCCTGAAGGCATGCGTGTAGGGAGCACTTCAGGAACCAGATTACAGCTGAGAACACATGTGACCCCTGGGCTCTTTCTCCTCATTTCACTCCTTTGGTTTTCTATGTGAAACCCATGTGTTGAGTTTTGTGAAAGGTGTGTGTCTGGGCCCGAAGCAGGGGCACAGTGACATCCCCACTCCTCAAACCCTACTCTTTTGTGAGGGCACCATTCCCAGTGCTGCCTCCTCATCCCTTCCACTTTGGACCTAAAACCTCTGCTCAGAGAACAGAGCCACACTCCCCACTCCACACCTACATATACCTCCTGCATGCCCACAAGACCAGGACCTTGAGAGGCCAGGGGAATGCCAGAGTTGGGGTGGCTGGGCCAGACCCCCCTTGTGCTGCCCAGCTCCTGATTCCAATGTCTTCCAAGTGCTCCAAATGCTTGAAGAGTTCCCTTGTCTGGGACTACTACCCTTTGTGTTCATTCCCTAAGGACACCCCCATCTCAAAAGGACAAATCCAGCCTGTCTGGGTCCCCCTCTTCTCTTCTGCTGAGTCATCAGAATTTTGCTCATTCACATGCAAATGTGGCTTCTGAGTAAGTTCCCCTGCTCAATTGTCATGTTTGTCTTGGAGCCCAGAGGGAGCTGGACTGGACAAATGGGATTCCTGCTCAGGCTGGCCTAGTGTGTTTCTGGATGTAAAGGGCCCCTGGAGCTCTGGAAGGGAATCAGCTCAGAGAGGAGCCCCTTGAGTGTAGGCTGTGCCATGAGCACAAGGTAGTCAGAGCAGCAAGCTGGCCAAGGAGCAATTAGGCTGGGCAGGCTGGGCAAGGACAGTCAGTGATCTCAGTGGAAGAGCTCTTAGCTAGCAGGTAGGAACTCTGGGTTCCATCCTTAGTACCATAAACCTTCCAAACAAAACAAACAAAATAAAGGAGACAGACAATGGAGGAATTTCTCATATGCTGAAGTACTTGCTAGGATTTTCTGGAACGATTCCACAACTGTTTCTGAACTGTAGCTCCAGAGATGGCTTCTATGGCTCTGGGCTGTGCCAGGGCACTGGGGTCCTGGAAAGCTCTGTAGGTGAGCAGCAGGTGCAGCCTGAGCTGTGAACCACTGCACTGGGGATAGATCTGCCTTCTAATCCAGCTGCCACTTACTAGCTTAGTGAGCTTGGGCAAATACAGGACCTCCTGAAGCCTCAGTATCTCAGAGCAACCATCCAGCAAATGCTGTTTTGTGATGGGACTCAGAGAAGCACATCAGGCGCTGGTCCCTGACTCGGTAGCATGGAGCTGGTCCAGGATATCTACCGCCAGCCGCTGGTCAATGTGAAGGGGGTCCCGCTGCTCAAGTACATTGGAGAGATGGTGGAGCCAATTCAGAGCTTCCAGGCCTGGCCCGATGACCTGCTCATCAGCACCTATCCCAAGTCTGGTAAGTGAGGAGAGCCCATTGGGGCTGCAGGGTCCACCTTGATCAGCAGGGCCTGGCCCTCCACTCTGGTCACTTCTGTTTCTCTCTCTTTCCAGGTAGCACATGGGTGACTGAGATCATGGAAATGATCTACCAGGATGGTAACCTAGAGAAGTGTCACCGGGCCCCAACTTATGAACGGGTGCCTGTCCTTGAGTTGAAATGGCCAGGGCTTTCCACAGGTGAGTGGTAGGATTCTGGGCGAGGTGACCTTAGAGGAATGGGCTCTAGCTCATCACATCTTCTCCTGCCTGCACCTTAGGTATGGACATTTTGAAAGATACACCTGCCCCTCGGCTCCTCAAAACACACTTGCAACTGGCCCTGCTTCCCCAAAGTTTTCTGGATCAGAAGGTGAAGGTGAGTGGCAGGGGACTCACTAGGCCATTCCAGCTTTGTCTCTACTCAAGTGGAAAGACAACCTGTCCTCACTGTGGTGGGCAAAACATGAGGAGAGTGAGTCTCTTCAGTTCAGACCTGAGCACAGGGGAGCTCTGCGGCTCAGAGGCTCACAGAGGAGCTGGAGGGTCCTCTGCCTGCCTTGTTCTCCATCTGGGTGTGTGGGGTAATTCAAGGGGTGAGATTCGTATGAAGTAAGGCTCCAGAGACCAGCCAGGGTTATCACACCAAAGCTGAGTTCAGGGACTGAGGTTGTGGCTGGGTGGTAGAGCACTTGCCTAGCACATGTGAAGCACTGGGTTTGATTCTCAGCACCACTTACATAAATAGATAAATAAATAAATAAATAAAGGTATTGTGTCCATCTACAACTAAAAATATGTTTTAAAAATCTAAGTTCAGATCCCAGCTGCCACAGCCATCCCTGAGGTCTCCAGCAAGTCAGCCTCAAGGCCTCAGTGTGTTCCCAGGTCAAGCTGAGAAGGAACTCCCCCTATGGGTGCTGTGAAGGGGGCCGGGCAGGCAGGAGGGCAGGCAGTCCTGGGGTGTGCACGTGGGGTGGTGTAGCTGGCAGAGGGTGTCGTCTGTCCCTGCAGGTGATCTATGTTGCCCGCAATGCAAAGGACGTGGCTGTCTCCTTTTACAACTTCTACAAAATGGCCAAGGGACACCCTGAACCTGGCACCTGGGACAACTTCCTGGAGAAGTTCATGGATGGACAAGGTGGGCCCCAACCTGGAGGAAGGAGAGGGATGGAGCTGAGGAAGCCCACCTAAAACTCTTACCAATTGGACGGTACTCCTTCCCCAGTGTCCTTTGGGTCGTGGTACCAGCACGTGCTAAAGTGGGGGGAGCTGGGCCGCACCCACCCTGTGCTCTACCTCTTCTATGAAGACCTGAAGGAGGTGAGACCGCATTCTAACACTTCTCTGCATGTCCTATCTGGGGGACAGGAACATCAGGGCACCTGCCCAGGCCCTCAGGACTCTCCCCATTGGCAGGCCCACCCAATCCAGGATTCCCCACACTCTTCCCACTCCTGGCCACAGAGCCAGCTCAGCTCAGGACCAGCTCAGGCCTTATCTCCTAGCACCTGGGTCAGCTACACATGTGGTCACAGATGAGCAGTTTGTTGTTGTCATGTCTTCCTGCCTGGGGCCACAGTTCTAAAGGAAGACTGTCCCTGCCCTCTCTCCTAAGGCACCAAGCAGGGCTCACTCCAGGACCCTAAGGCTGAGAACTAGTCTTTTTGCTCTAGGGAAAGAGGCCCAGAGTGAAGAGTTAGGGCTGGGAGGTTTCCAAGTGGAAGGGCCAGCTCCCCCCTTGTGACACCAGAGAGCGGACTTCCCTTGTGTTTTCACTGTAAGTAATCCAGGCCCCCTCTAATGAGCCTGTCTCTTGTTTCAGAACCCCAAAAGGGAGATTAAAAAGATCCTGGAGTTTCTGGGGCGCTCCCTGTCAGAGGAGATGGTGGATCACATTGTCCAGCACACATCCTTCAAGGAGATGAAGAAGAATCCCATGGCTAACTACAGCACCATACCAACTGAGATAATGGACCACAACATTTCTCCCTTCATGAGAAAAGGTGGGTGCTGGCCAGGGGGCGTGGCTGCAGAAGGGAGGGTGGAAGCAGCTGCCAGAGCCTGCCCTGAGCCATTGGGGGCCCCCGGTGTGGGGGGACTCAGACGCATTTTTCCCTCCCCAGGCATCGTGGGGGACTGGAAATCCGTCTTCACTGTGGCCCAGAATGAGCACTTTGACGCCCACTATGCTGAGAAGATGGCAGGCTGCAAGCTCAAGTTCCGCTGGCAGCTCTGAGTGGTGTCGTGGGGAGCCACTGCAAGGGGTGCATGGGCACAAGCCTGACCTATGACCTCAGGAATAAAATATGATGTGTCCAACAAGAGGCTCTCTTGGAATCCAGGAGGAAATTTGAGACAAAGTCAATCCCACTGGGACCAAGTAGGGACCTTGGCCCCGCAGCCTGTGGTTCCGCCAGCCCTGCCTGGGTGGGAAAGAGGGTGTGCAAGAGGGATGGCCCAGGGACATGAGAGAAGGGGAAGAACATTGGATCCTGTAAGATGCTCTGTTGCCTCCTCCCTCTAGTCTCCCAGCCAACTTCCCTTATTTTTGGAATTCCTATAAGCCACCACATACCTCTGGGTTACCCTGAGTGGATGGGAGCAGCCATCTGCATAGGACGTGTCTTCAAACAGGATGGAGTTTTCACCCGGGGCTTGTAGGATGCAGATAGGACCAGGTCCCCTTCCTACTCCCTGCTGTCCAGAGCTGGTCCTCAGTGAAGGTGGCCTAGGGCAGAAGACAAAGAGCAGTGGCAAGGAAGGAAGAGATGAGACTCCATCCCAAAGGGTCATGCTAGAACGGCAAGGTGTCTGGTGCCAATCAGGACCTCCATGTTAAGAAGATGAAACACAACCCAGAGGGTCACAGGCTGGTGCAGGGGGAATTGTGTTCAGCCTGAATTAGGTTACATGGGACCCAGGTCACATGGGGTCAGTACCAGCAAGAGGGGTGAAAGCAGGAGTCAGGAGGTCTGGGCACGGGCACCCAGCTTGCGCTGTCTGACTGCCCAGATGAGGAAGGACAGACAGGCAGAGCAGCCTGCTCCCTGGGGGGCAGGCTGAGGCTCAGGCTTGCAGCAGGGATTCACAAGGTCCTTGAAGTTGTAGGCCCTTGAAGCTGTGAGGCCATGAGAGGAGAAAAGGGAAAGAATTGGAAGATGATCCGTGCCCTGTCTGGGGTCCTGGTGTCATGGTGGGCCTCTCAGTGGAGGCTGCCTTACTGTCTGTGGTCAGGGCACTGTATGTATCAGGGCACTGGAGAAGGAGGTGGTCCAGATATGTAAGACAGCAGGAGCTGGCCTCTGGATAAGGCCTCGGGGTCTTTCTCAGGGATGGCTTTCCACTGGGGTCATGTGATGGTGCACCTGTTGCTCAAGGTATGTGTCCTGAGGGGAGACCCAATTAGCCCAGGGCCAGGGGAGTCCACTTGTCAGGAGCCTGGCCCCTCCATTCCCAGCTGGACACTCACTCTTTGCCTTCTTCATCAATGTCGTCTACCTCATACCTGTGGGGGAACGGAAGGGGGACACCAGGTGTAGCCAGGTGCCCACTGCAAGCCAGGGAGCCAGAAAGAGGAGGAGGGGGAGATGGAGAGTGGGAAAGTGGCCCGAGGAGCCCAGTGCCTCCCACACCTCCTGCCCAGGTGCCCTCCCGGGAAGCTCTTCTCCCGCTGTGCACACAGGCTGAACAATGCCAACTGAGAGGGTGTGGTGAGCAAGGTACAGCTGAGGCGGTGTGTGGGGGGGTCCACTCAATTGTTCTTGGTGGGGCTGTAACTGACCACCTCTGCCAGGATCCACTGCTCATCCCCTCCCTCGGCCTTGACCCACGTAGCGACCTTGTCTCCAGATTTGGCCACATAGTCCCCTGAGGCTGGAGTATCCCCACATGGAGTAGGAGCCAGTGAGTGGAAGGAGCCTCATTCTGGGCCTGGACATCAGGTCCTCTCCCTGCTGCTGCCCTCACTTGTCACCAGACTTCCTGATCTACAGAGACCAGTTCATGGCCAACGGCTGCAGTGAGGTCATCAGCCCCCTCTGCACATGGTCTTCCAAGGAGACTCCACGTCATGTACAGACCCAGGGATCTTGACTGCTATGGGACGGAGGCACACCCTTGAGGCCCCAGGGAGGGGCACCTGCCCTGAGACCCCCAGCACCCTGCCCTGTGCTGTCAGAGGAGCTCAGCAGGGAGTCCCCACCTCCCCAGTTACCACCAAGGGTGCAGCCCCTTCCCTGCCCATCCATGAGATGTCCAAGTTGGGGCCCTGACAAGCTAAACTGCCAGGGTGATGAGGTGTGGGGACAGTGGTCACCCTTGAGGGGAGGAGCTAGAAAGTTGTCAAAGGGTGGTTTGGAGGTGCAGTCACCTCTTTCTCCTGACCTGGGCACCATTGACCTGAGTGTGCTGGCTGAGCAAAGTCTGCAGGGAGCCTTACCCTTCCGGGCACTTCTCTAATCATCTATGTGCTAATTCAACCAAAAGTTGAGACTCAATGATTCAATGTGAACCTTTGGCCTCTCAGGCATGGTTCCACGCACTCCTCAACTTCAAACAATACCAAACTGGCAAAAAAGACAAAATATAGTCATGGGTCACCAGATCTTCCTAAATTCTTCCTAGATGTGCATCATTAGACAATCAAGTAGTTGTGAGAATTATTTTGGTACTGAGGATTTCACCCAGGGGTGCTTGAGAATTGTCCTGGCCACTTTCTTATATTTTAATTTGAAACAGGCTCTCACTAAGTTGCTTAGGGCCTCGCTAAGTTGCTGAGTTTGGCTTTGAACATGTGATCCTACTGCCTCAGCCTGCCAAGTCGCTGGGATTGTAAACTTGGGCCACTGCACCCACCTCCATGTTGCCTCTTGAGGGAAACAAAAGATGAAGTAAACATGAGTTGCATGGTGCAGACTGCTGCTGGTGTCACAGGGTGTATTGCTTTCCTGTATATTTTTTCATAAAGAGACTACACTCTAATGATCAGAGGTGAAGTATAGTGAGTAGCTAAATAGTAGCATAGTCCCTTACTATCATCAAGTATGCTGTACTGTACATAATTGCACGTGCTCTACTTTTATACCACCGGCCACACAGTAGGGTTATTTACACTATCACCACCATACACAGGTAGTGTGTTGCACTAGGTTGTTAACATGGCTGTGGTGTCACTGGGTGAGAGGAGGTTTCAAGCTCCTTCATGGGCATTCTATGTGGCCGTCCTTGGGTGAACTGTTCTTTTGCAGCCCAGGACTGTCCTCAGGGTTTCTTGCTCTAGTTCTCCCCGAGACAGAGGTGATAATGGACCACACCTCCTGGTTCTCTCTTCTTCTGTGACCCAGGGCCTGTGCCTCCCTCCTTCCTCCCACCACCCACTCTGCTTCTTGCTGTGGGGGGAACCTGGGGGCTTGAAGCAAGGCCCACTTGTGGCTGCCACCCAGGTGCTGCCTTCCACGCCCACAGACACCATTGCCCTGGCTTCCCTGCCTGTCTTGCTATGGTGGGCAGACCCCTCGGCCCTTGGTCTTGTCTCCTTGCCAGTTTGGTTTTGTTTGAAGTTGAGGGGTGCGTGGAGCCATGCCTGAGAGGCCAAAGGTCCACACTGAATGACTGATTATCAACTTTTGGGTGAATTACCACATAGATGATTAGAGAAGTGCCCAGAAGGGTTAGGCTCCCTGCAGACTTTGCTCACCCAGCACACTCAGGTCAACGGTGCCCAGGTCAGGAGACAGAGGTGACTGCACCTCCAAACCACCCTTTAGAAACTTTCTAGCTCCTCCCCTCAAGGGTGACAACTGTCCCCACACCTCATCACCCTGGAAGTTTAGTTTGTCAAGGTCCCAAAACAGGCCTAATGCATGCTAGGAATGCTGAACCAAAGTTAAACACAAGAATGTGAACTTTTGTTAACAAAAATCTTAGAACCAAAGCAACAGCCTGGCCTGGTTTAAGGATGAGCAAAGTGAGGCACAAGCGGGAGACAGGCTCCCAGAAGGGCAGATCCTGGGTCATGGCCTAATTGTCCACTGCATTGTGCTGCTGCCTCTGGGGGTCCTGCCTGGGCCTGGCCTCTGGGAGAGAAGGACCTGGCAGGAATAGGTCCTGTGAAGAGGGGTCTTGGGAGTCGGTTTTGCTGCCCAACTTAGGAGTGACCCCCTGAGCTGGGACAACACAGGGCTCTTTGGGATGGGTATCTGCGCCACAGCAGGGCTTGGTTCATACCATTCAGAGATGACCCAAAAGCCCATTCCTTGCCCTTTTCTCATTATCTACCCTGATAGGTAATGCTGGGGGCAGGTGTGCAAATGTCCCTGAATAGCCACTTGGTTTCACCCTTTCTGCAAGTTACGTGACTGTAGGCAAGTTACTTCTCCTCTGTACAAAAGGGAGGGCTCCCCTCAGCTTTTGGTGAATGTAATGGTGGCTGCCAGTGGCTGTAGTGGGCCCCTTAAATGAGTGATGCTCCTTCTCTGCAAGGAAAAGCAAGGCATGGAGGTGAACACCTATATTCTGTACTACTCAGGAGGCTGAGGGGGAAGGATCAGTTGAGCTCATGGGTTGAGTCCAGTATAAATAGCTAAATACTTATATAGATGTCCCATCTGGGTAAGGTCGGGCACCGATGACCAAAAGGAGGCAGATTAAAAGGCTGCTGAACAAGGCTTTATTGAGACTAACTCCTGGACAAGACCCTCCAGTCCAACAGAGCCCGTCCAGGGGAGTCAAGCACAGGCTCAGATAGACTGGAATTTTTTTGGGCTTAGGGAAGGAAGGGAGGGTTTGGGACAGGAAAGGGAGGTTTTTAGAGTCCCTTGTCCTCCTGGGGTTGGTCAGGGGATCTTACTGAGATCCGTGTCCTTCCAAGATTGATCAGGAGACCCCACTGATTGACAGGTGGTTCACTGCTTATCTGTCAGTGCCTGATCGGTTGTTCTTTTGCACGTGCAGGTTGCCTGGTGCTTTGTTCCCTTAGCTACCTCAAACTGACCTAATATCCTGGTTTTTTTTTTTATGATATAGGGCTCTGAATTACATCTGGCTACTTTCTGCTGGTTAGGGGTGAAGCATCTCATTCCTGTAAAGGGATCAGGGAGGGTTTTAGGTGGGGGCAGAGTCTCTGGAGCCAGAGCAGTTGGTTATGAGTCGTAGGTCTCCGTCTTGAGCATCAGGGTCTGGTAGTCTTGAAGAAGTAGTTGATTGACTGGCTGGTTAGTGAATTTGTGTATCTGATCTTGCAGGAACTTCTCTAGGCAATAATAGGCATGGTCCTATTAGGAGAAACATAAAGAGGACTAATAGGGGTCCTGCAAGTGGGAGGACCTTCAGCCAAGGCCACACTTGGCTGAACATTCTCCAAGGAGACTGTTGGCCTAGTTACTGTGTGTTCTTTTCTAGCTGTTTTTGTAGTTGTTTGATCTCGCCCTTCATTACCCCCATTACTGTGTTTTGGTTTAACTGTTTTTGTAGGTGTTTAAGATCAACCTGGTCAAAAATAACTTTGTTTCTCTCTATTGTTAAGAGTCAGCTGAGTTCCCACAGGAGTCACTTGTTGGGGAATTTGAATGAAGCTTTTTAGTTCTGGTAGTGCCATTTGTGCTGGGATGGGTCCAGGTCTTGCTTGAACCATGTGGCTTCCCTTGGAAGCATCAGGGATGTCTCCTTTCTCCAGTGACCCTCCTATTCATAGCAAGTGCACAGGCTGCTCTAGCCTGAGCCCTTGGTGTCCAGACACTGACCTATAGCCAGCAGGAAGGCGAGCTGACCTGCACCCCATCTTTCCCCTCTGCTCTCCCCCTTTGACATGGTCCATTAGAAAAATTTGTCTGTTGCCAATAACACGTGGCTAAATCAGTCAGGGTCACTCCAGGTGAATTGGGCTGGCTGCTTAATAATCACACAGTCACAGAAAGGGCCTTTTTGGAGGGGTTCAGTGACGGCTCCTCAGCCTCAGCTCGCACAAGGGAAACAAGAGGGGCAGATGAAAGAGAGCATGCCTGAAACCACCCTTTTTATTGAGGGGAGATGTTGGATAGAACATTCCATTCAAAAATGGTAAGGAGTAGTATTACAAAGGAACAAGAAGGCAGCCCACTCCATTGGGTCATGCCCACTGCCCTCACTCCCCTGCTGAGCGGAGGTGGGGATCCACCTGCTTCCCCTCTGCAGGGAAGCCGGTCTCCGCATTTTCATCGCCAAACGCTAGGGGGCGCTCAGCTCCTCTATGACAGCTCCCCGCAGCCCGTTGCCTTCTCCTGAAGACATGCCTAGGGGGAGCACTTCAGGAGCTAGAATACAGCTGAAAACACATGCGATCCCTGGACTCTTTCCACCATTTCATTGCTTTTGTAGTTTCTTTGTTAAACCCAAATGTTGGGTTTTAAGACAGGTGTGTCATTGGGTCTGAAGCAGGGGAACAGTGACATCCCCAGTCCTCAAACCCCACCCTTCCTCCTGTGAGGGCCCCGTGTCCATTGCTGACTTCTTATCCCTCCCACTTGGACCTAGAATTTCAGCTCAGAGAACAGCGTTGCACTCCGCACTCCACACCTACACACACTTGTTGCACGCCCGAAGGACACAAGACCAGGATCCTGAGAGTTTAGGTGAGTGACAGAGTTGGGGTGGCTAGGCCAGACCACCCTTGTCCTGCCCAGAACCTGATTCCAATGTCTTCCAAGTGCTCCTAATGCTTGATCAGGCACCTTTGACCCCTTGTCTAGGACCTCTGCCTTTCCTGTTCTTTTCCCAAGGACACCATCTCTCAAAGGGGACAAATCATTTCTGACCTGGGTCCCCTCCCCTCTTCTGCTGAGTCATCAGAATTTTGCTCATTCACATGCAAATCTGGCTTCCAAGCAAGTTCCCTTGCTCTATTGGTCATGTTCATCCTGGAGCCCAGCTGGTTCTCAGCTGGAGAAATGGAATCCCTGGCCAGGCTGGCCTAGTATGTTTCTGGATGTAAAGGGCCCAAAGAGCCCTGGAACCGAAACAGCACGAAGAAGTTCATTGAATGTAGGCTGTGAGGGGGGGAGAAAGTAGTCAGAGCACCAAGCTGGCCAACAAGCAATTAGGCGGGACAGGCTGGGCTAGGACAGAGCTCAGTGGTAGAGCTCTTAGCTCCACCAGGTTTCCAAGCAGGAAACCATAGGGTTCCATCCTCAGCACCACAAACCTTGCAAAACAAAAGAAAGCAAAAGGAGGAATTTCTCAAGCACTGCTTGCTGAGGTTTCTGGAAGCTTCCAACACTGTTTCTGAACGGTAGCTCCAGAGATGGCTTCTATGGCTCTGGGCTGCGCCAGGGCACTGGGGTCCTGGAAAGCTCTGCAGGAGAGCAGAAGGTGCAGCCTGAGCTGTGAACCACTGCATGGGGGTTGGACCTGA
Organism: Ictidomys tridecemlineatus; assembly: GCF_052094955.1. Classification (NCBI taxonomy): domain Eukaryota; kingdom Metazoa; phylum Chordata; class Mammalia; order Rodentia; family Sciuridae; genus Ictidomys; species Ictidomys tridecemlineatus. The sequence goes on from NC_135486.1 coordinate 124,948,175, forward strand.
CTTCCAATCGAGTCTCCACTTACTAGCTTGGTGAGCTTGGGTGATCACAAAGCCTCCTGAAGATTCAGTATTTCAAAGCAGCAACCTAGCAAATGCTGTTTTGTGATGGTATTTAGAGGAGCAAAGCAGGTGCTGGCCCCTGGCTCAGCAGCATGGGAGCTGGTGCAGGATACCTCCCATCCTCCGCTGGCCTATGTGAAGGGGTCCCGCTCATCAAGTACTGTGCAGAGGTGATAGCCCACTCAGAGCTTCCAGGCCTGGCCCGATGACCTGCTCATCAGCACCTACCCCAAGTCTGGTGAGGAGGATCACTCTGCTCCGCCACTGGGCCTACTGTCCACTTGCTCATCGGGTCCAGGCCCTTCACCCTGCTTAGCTCTCTTTCCTTCCCTTACAGTTACCATAGTGGACATGATCTACGAGGGTGCTGACCTAGAGAAGGTCCCAGGCCCCTATTTATAATTGTGTGCCTGTCCTTGAGTTCAGATAGCAGAGTTTTCCTCAGGTGAGTGGCAGGTTGCTGGGGCCCGTGTCATTAGGAGGACTGGGCTGCAGCTTTCTTTGCCTGCACCTTAGGTCTGAAAAATTTGAACTATATGCCTGCCCCTCTGCTCCTCAAGACACACTTGGCCCTGGCCCTGCTTCCCCAGAGCCTGCTGGATCAGAAGGTCAAGGAGAGTGGCAGTGGAGGCCTTTAGGCCATTACAGCTTTATGTCTACTCAAGTGGAAAGACAATCCGTCCTCACTGTGGTGGGGTAAAACATGAGGAGGAGAGCGAGACTCTCAATGCAGACCTGAGGGCAGGGGAGCCTGGTGCTCAGAGGCTCACAGCCCTGCTCCAGCCCTCTGCCTACCTTGTTCTCCATGTGGGAGTGTGGTGGAATCCCAGGGGTCACATTAGGATGAAGTATGGCTCCAGGGACCAGCCAGGAGTCTCCCATCAAAGCTGAGTTCAGATCCCAGCTGCCGTAGCTATCCCTGAAGTCTCCAGCAAGTCAGCCTCAAGGCCTCAGTGTGTTCCCTTGTCAAGCTGAGAGGGGACCCCCCACAGGGGTGCTGTGAAGGGGGTCAGGCAGGCAGGAGGGAGGCAGTCCTGGGGTGTGTGTGCTTGGGGGGCTGTAACTAGCAGTGGGTGTTAACTAGAAAGTTGCCAAAGGGTGGTTTGGAGGTGGAGTCATCTCTGTGTCCTGACCTGGGCACAGGTGGCCTAAGTGTCCTGGATCAGCAAACCTGCAGGGGGCCTTACCCTTCCAGGCACTTCTCTAATCATCTATGTGGTAATTCACCCAAATGTTGAAAAACAATTATTCAGCATGGATCTTTGGCCTCTCAGGCATGGCTCCACACACCCCTCAACTTCAAACAAAACCAAACTAGCAAGGAGCAATAACAAAGGCCAAAGACTGCCCACTTTGGCAAGACAGGCAGAGAAGCCAGGGCAATGGTGGCTGGGGGCTTGGAAAGCAGCATCTGGTGACAGCCACATGTGTGGCTTGCTTCAAGTCACCTGCTGGGGCTCTGCCAAGCCCTCTAGGTTCTCACTACAGCAAGAAGGAAGGTGGGCAGTGGGAAGAAGGAGGGAGGCACAGGTCCTGGGTCACAGAAGAAGGGAGAACCAGGAGGTGTGGCCAGAATCACCTCTGTCTTGAGGAGAAGTAGGGAAACCCCGAGGACAGTCCTGGGCTGCATAAGGACAGTTCACCCAAGGACGGCCACACAGAATGCACACAAGGGAGGTAGAAACCTCCCTCCACCCAGTGACGCCACAGCCATTTCAACATCATAGTGCAACACAGAAGCTACTGCATGGCCCGTGGTGTAAAATGAGGGGACAGGAACAAACAGGAGCAGTTGATTAAACAGGTTTCCTACTGCAGGACCAAAGTATAAAAAAAACAATGAGACATATTTAAGGTAAATTATTTTTTCTTCTTTTTAAATACACATGTCATTAGAGAGTGCTTGGCTATATTACACACACATGGAGTATAACTGATTCTAATTTGGATCCCATCTTGTGGTTGTCATGATGTGGCAGGTCACCGGTCCAGTGTTGATATATGGACATAAGAAAGCTATGTCCCATTCATTCTACTGCCTTTAGGAAAATCTGTAGAATCAAAGCAAGACCTTGACCCTCATTTTCACAAAAGCAAACCAAAGATCGGCTTCCCCAGGGCAGATCCTGAGTCATGGGCTAAGCCTGCATGTGCTCCTGTCTCTTAGAGCCCTTCCCATGCACCTGGCCTGGGCTGTGTGACTGGGGGACCGGGCAGGCAGAGGTTGTCCAACCATGTCAAGCAGGTCTTGGGAACAGCTTTTGCTGCCTAACTTAGGAGTGACCGCCTGAACTGGCACAACACAGAGCTCTTTGGGATGGGTGTCTGGGACACAGTGCAGCTTGGGCCATACCATGCAGGGACAACCAAAAACGCCATTCCTTGCCCTTTCTTCCTTATCTACTAGATAGGTAATGCTGGGGGCAGGTGTACAAATGTCCCTGTCTACCCAATTGGTCTCACCCTCTATGCAAGCCATGTGACTGTAGACAAGTCACTTCTCCTCTATAAAATATAGGAGGGCTCCTTCACCATGAGGTGAATGCAGTGGTGGCTGCCGGGGGCTGTAGGCTGGGGCTCTTAAAGGACTGACGCTCCCTCCCTGCATCTCTCCTGCACTCTGGGGATGTGACAGCAGTTACATCATATCCACTGGGCCTTCTCCCAGGGACCAGAATACATCATCCTTCAGGTGACAAGGGGCCCTAGCTTGGTCCCACTTGCCCTGAGGCTTGTGAAGGCCTGGGGGGACCTGCAGGGGAATTCTCTATCCTGCCTCCAATACTGGGGTGATGTTGGGGCGTGGAACAGCTTTTTCAGCTGGTAAGGGCTCTGGAACCCTGAGCACTTTCTCATCTCTCCAAAGCAGACAGTGAACAGGAACCCCCCAGCTCTCTGGGGATAGGGTGGTTAGTGGCAGTATAGAGGCTCCAACAGAGGCTCTTGTGACAGTTGGGGACCTCCCAGGAAAAATAATACCCCATGGGACTAGGGGCTGAACACATTTCAAGGAAAATAACATTCAGGCCAGCTCTCAGTCCTGAGGGGCAACAGCCATTCTAGAAAACCAGGAGTTGAAAGGTGCCCCGGTTGTCCAGGCTAAGGAAGATGACGTGGCAGGAGATGGGGGGCTAGGAAAGTCAGCTCAGCCTTCTGAGACGATGTGGTCAGCAGCAATGAGAGGTAAGGGCCTGTGATTCAGGGACTGCCCTATTCTGAAAACAGTATTAGAGACTTTCCAGATGACGAGGACCACTCCAGGTGGTTAGGGGCAAACCTATGCATAGAACAGCCACCCAACAGCCCCCAGAACCTTCACCCCATTAGCCTGGCATAGCCACACATCTAGGTGGAGACTGAAGATGGTATTGGGCATATGAGGCGTGAAGAAGCATGAGGAAGAGGGCAGGCTCAGCTAAAACCCACCCCTACATGGAGTGACATCAAGAGATTGAATTCTTGTCTACACTGCAGGTGCCACAAGAACTTTTCCCTTTGATCTTTGCTCACGTCACCTGGGGATTTCTGCCCCCATGTGCTGCCTCCCTTCGGGCTTCAGAGTCCCCAAGAAAGCCTCACCTGTACTTAAATTGTTTCTGGGACCAGTGTTTGTTATACACTTGGATGAAGTATCAGAGTTTGGTAACACTGGAAGGGACTTAAGGACAGAACGTTCATTGTACAAGAGGGGACACAGAGGCCTATATGGGAAGAGGAACTTGTTCCAGGTAAAACAGTCCAGCCAAGGCAGGGAGAAGCCACATTGTCAGCTCAGCCTGTCCATTTGCACCCCAATGCCTGCCAATGTCTCGGCTTGGCACAGAATCACGAGCCACCACACACCTTGTAGATTCAAACAGCAATCCTTTATTCCCAATCTCACACCGGCCGTCTACAAACACGTTCTGGGCAAATCCAAAATCTGCCCGCCCAATTCACCTACTCCACGAGGCTTTTTTCAAATCCCATTTTAATCTCACGAGAACTCAACGGGAACAAGCAGCAGGAACACCCTAATCCCAGCAGCAATAATCTTCAACCTCCAACTTCCCTAAAACCCCTATTGTCTTAAACCCGGAATGCCCTAAACCCAAGGAGCGGGATGATACTTCCTCAAACCTGCAGGATACACCTTAAACCTAGATCCACCCTCGTCCTTGAGCAGGGTCGCCTTTCTCAAACACACATGCAAGGTCACAGCGGATTTCCAAGGCAAGTCCATTTAACATGGGGTACGCTGGCAAGGATTTCGATGCCTCATTCCTACTTGGCAATGGCTCTCAGCAAATGCCCATGCCAGGCCGGTTCTTGGCAGCAGCAGGATGGGTTGTTCTCATCATGTTGACTCTTCTCCAGGGGCTTTGTGGCAGCTGGCTGTGTGACTGCTGGGCAGGAAGGACTGGTCAGGCTGTGACAAAAAGTTCTGGAGAGGCCACTTCCAACAAAGTGTGGGAAAGCACACCCACTCAATTTCTGCCCACCTGCTTCTCCCTCTGCTCGGGATCCTCTTCATGTCCCCACTATCAAATTCTGCTCAGTTGGACCGCTCTCTCCTGTGCCCGTGTGTATACACAAGGGTTTGTTAGTCGTGGTGCAAAATGTTCACACTGTCTGGAAGCATGTTGAACAAACCCAGGCATCTCTATAGGAACTCCAGGATTGTCACCAAGTGAAGGGGACTCAGTCATTAAACCACAGCCATCTGTCCAGAGATTGATGGGAGGTTAAGTTTTAGGACTTATGCTTGTTCTTTCTGTTCAATAGATTTTGTTAGAAATCAGACATTTATAAAACATGGCAGTGGGCCTGCTCCAGAAAGGCAGTGCTGAATTGTGGGCCCTCCAATGGCTGGAGCAACAGGCAGGAGGGTTCAAGTGCTTCCAGAATAGAATCTTCAAAATGATTTTAATGGCAAGCAGATAATTTTAGTCTTTTCCATGGGTTGAACCCAGGGGCATTTGACCACTGAGACCCATCCTCAGCCCTTTTTATTTTTTATTTAGAGGCTGGGTCTCACTGAGTTGATTAGGGCCTTGATAAGTTGCTGAGGCTGGCATTGAACTCATGATCCTCCTGCCTCAACCCCCTGAGTAGCTGGGATCATATGTGTTCGCCACTGTGCCCAGAAATCTCTTTCTTGATGACTGAGATTCACTCTTTCCATGTCTGCTCAACTACTCTGAGACAACAAAAAACAGAGAGGGCATGAATTTCCTGCAAATCGTAGCCTAGAAAAATTTCTACAGCTCAATCAGAAGAGGAATTCAACTCTAAAGAATCAACCATTGCTCTCTCTGGTTGTCTACCATGGGTATTTATGCACAATACTTTATTTTATGTTTTGGTACTAGGTATTGAACCCTGGGACACTTTACCACTGTGCCACATCTCCAACCCTTTTTATTATTTTAAAAATATTTATTTTTTAGTTGTAGTTGGACACAATACCTTTTATTTTTATTTATTTATTTTTATGTGGTGCTGGGGATCCAACCCAGGGATCATGTGCGAGGCGAGCACTCTACCACTGAGCCACTACCCCAGTCCCAAGCCCTTTTTATTTTTTGAGACAAGGCCTCACTAAGTTGCCAAGGCTGACTTTGAAGTTGTGATTCTCATCTCAAGCCTTCCAAGCTGCTAGGATCACAGGTGTGCACTCCCATGTCCAGCGACATGATTTTATTTTAAATTCACATTTGTTATTTAAAGGTGACTGAATAATAACTCTAAAAAGTCAAATTATATTTCATTTGAGAATGAAAAACTTTCAAGGCTTCTACACTGTCCTCTCCTGTGCCTGTGCATAAATTTTTGCAGTAGCTTCCTTAGTAAATAATAGATGCTGAAATGTGCATCACCAGAGTGACCCTGATTGGTGCTTCCCCAAACCCCAAAAGGTGTTGCAAAACCCCAACCCTGTGGTTAACTGTCTGGTGGGTGCTCGTGTGATCCCTGCTGCAGCAAACCACAGAGCGGCACTGCAAAATAGAGGAGGGCAGCCAGAGTCAAGCTGTCCGCTCACTCTGGGGTCTAAACAGTCAGTCTGTGATCTGGGCAACCCTCTGTGCAGCTACACAGCCATGTTCATGCTGCAGAGCCAAAGCCAGCAGGAGGTATGTACAGCAGGTGTACATGCCATATTTCTGTATTCCTGTGCTCATAACAGGGAAGAATTTTCACAAAGCATCCTAATTTTGCTTGAGGTTTTATACCTGATGGACACAGCAGGGGAAGGATTGAGGGTGGTTCCACATTTTATTCACATCAACACCCTCTTTCTCACCTGGGCATGTTTCCATCATGGATGCGTACCCACCTGGCATGCTGGGAGGTGAGCCTACCTGGGCGGACAGAAATGCTGTTATGTTTCACAACATAGAACTGACTATGGAAGATGCCTCCTGACTGTCCCTTTTCATAGGAGCATTCCCACCAGAAACTCAGGACAGATGTGGGACAGGTGGTCAAGATGTGGTCTCCTCCAGCTGGGTGTTAGTCCTTCTTTTTGGAACTGTTTGACATTGACGTAGTCAATGGGTGTTGGAAATCAGTAGTCCCTTGGGGCTGGTTCTCTCAAAGGAATTTATGAGCTTCAATTTGAACCTGTTGGAGAGACTTAGCAACAGATTGGAGTAGGAGTAGGTTATCTTGGTAAGAGTGGAGGAAGGGCTCTGCAGGCATTAATATTTCAGTTCCTCTCACTTTCTGGACCCAAACTGGTCTCCATTTTTGTGCTCTGACCTGATTACCTCTCTATACTAACTGTAATTCTTGCTTCATTTCCCCCTCTCATTTTAGGGACTCCTTACTGCTGTAAGGAAAAGGATGATGACCGCTCTTGTTGCTTCAAGCTGAGAGCAGGTGACATGGGGTGGGGTAAGCAGTTTGAAATCCTCTTTAAAGTCATCTGGGGGTGGGTACTTCTAGGAGAGAGAATCAAAATATATGTTGCAACACCTAGAACATGTCAATGAATCAATAATCTCTCACCAGGAAGTGTAAGAGCTGAGAAGTCGTCCCCATAACAAGTCCTAACAAGGTCAGAGAGGACAAGGCCTTTATTTGGGAAGGTAAATCTTTAACATTGCCAGAGTTATCAGGAATGTAAACACAACATTTAGTTAAGCTACTTAATGTATCTTTGTTATTTAGAGCTAGATAATCATACTAGCAACATTGATTTAGCCTTCCTGTGTAGGAGGTTAGGAAGATCTGTAGGCCTTAATCTGACTAAAAACTTTTTGTCCCCCTCCAGTCTTACTTGTGTTAATTATTCTTGGGGAGTTAACACGAGAGTACATCTTAAGGTACATTAAAATAACTATTGTTTTTCAAATGCGCAGGAATGGTTGTCCTTTGATAATAACTTGTCTTGCTAGGTGTTTACAAAGAAGCTGATCAAATGGACCTTGTTTCTATCTATTATTAAGAGTCAGCTGAGTTCCCTTGGAGGTCACTCTTGGGGAACTTATGAGCAGCCTTTTAGCTCTGCTAGTGCCATCTGCCAGGATAAGTCAAGGTCTCACTGACCCTGTGGCTTACCTTGGAAGCAACAGAGATGTTTTCCAATGACCCTCCTCTTTTGCATTATTTGTACACTGATTTGCTTTCTTATTTTTAGGGCCCCAGCAACCCCCTGACAGCGAAGTCATGTAAACTAGGGATGCAAAGCTCTTAGAGAAGTTCCCTGGGTTCTAAGCCAACTCAGAGGGCAAGAGCCAAATATTGGTTTTCTTGGCCCCTTTATTTTAACCTCCATCTTTAAGCTTTGCTCTTAAACACTGAGCTAGGCAGTCTTATGAGTCTTAAAGTAAGAGTACTGGGCTTTAACTTTAACGTTTTTAACTTTACAGTCATTTTTATCCCTTTTGTTTAATTGGGGTCTTCATTAGTACTAGAAGTTAACATGATATAGTCTCTGTCTGTAGATGATGGCCTAATATCTCAAATTCACTGAGATTGTCACTTTTGTTGGCATTAACAGAGAGCAGTTAAAATTTATGAGAAAAATTCAAAATGAAATTAACAAAAGTAAAATTATATCTAGTTTGTACATAATCCTGAACCTTGGCTGAGTTATATACATTATATCCTCTGTTTGAGATCACAGTGATCTTTACAGTAAAAATCAATCTTTTGAATACAACTTTAAAGGAGCTCAAGTCTAGACTACTTTGGAGCCATTCTAACAAGTAAGTAAGGTGGGAGGCAGAGCTTTATCTCAGGTAAGGTGAGGCTTTTTACAAGTCTTAGGTCAAGTGTTTTAAATTTTGAAGCTGATCTTTATCTCTTCCTTAAATATCATTTTATATAGTTTATATATATATTGTTTGCTGAGTCTATATGAATGTTAAGTTAATCCAATATGACATTACATCTAAAACATGAATCAAATAAAGGCTAAGAGAGATTTTTAACTTTCTATTTGTGGAAAAAGTGGCAAAATGCTGTTATGTTTCACAATATTAACCTTTAAATAGATCAGGCTCTCATTATCTTTAAGAAATACATTTACATTTTTATCACAGTGTAAAAGGTGACATGAGATTTAGGTTTGGTTACAGAACATTAAGTGATATAAATAAATCTCCAATAAAATTTGTTGTCCTTGTAAATCTAAAATTATCATTACAGACCACTTTAGTTTGGAGAACAGCAGCTTGATAAAATGTTCTTTTAAACCTTTTACTTTAAAGACTTGCAAATCTGGAAGATATAAACACATTTAATATGTAAATAAGAGTAATAGCATTATAATTACATTGATTTTTTATATTAATCAAAGGCAATTTAGATTCTGTTATATAGTACAATACTATAAAATAACAGTTGCTGTTTAACAGAGTTGTAAAAACCCTGATTTCTTTAAGACTGGTTGCTCTAGAGAATAAAACTTATCAGACACAATGTAAGACACAGTGTTAAGAGTAAATTAATGTTTTAGAAACCCTTGTCACTTTAACATATAAATTGAACTTTTGTTTATATCAGTACATTAATATTGTATTTTAGGGGAAAAACTTGAATGGTTTTAATTGATTGTGTTACTTATATAGAATCAACTTAGTTAATTAAAACCTTTTAAAATTTACCTTTCATTAACTGACATTTTTATTACTCAATTAGACCCTCTTCTTGTTGATTTAGATGTATTACAACTTCACTTTATTACATAAAGACTTTCTTACCTAGAAACGTTTTCCATTTTTTAAAATAAATATACTTTACACCTAGGTCTTTTAATTTATTTGATCTAGTTATCAATTTATGAAAACATAAACAGTGTTCAAATATATCACCCCATAGAATTTAAGAAATTAAGAATACTTGATGTTATATTTAACAGCATTTTATTTTTGTAAATTAATCAGATGTCTCTAACAAACACATTTATGATTAATTTCAGATACGTCAAATCTAATTTACCTATTTTTTAAAAACCAAGATACTAGAAAAGTGTTATTGAGAAGTATTAGCCATCTCTTCTTTGTTGAAGAAAAACAGGAAAACAATGGATGTTAGATATTTTATACACATCAACATTTTATTATTTGTTTGACCACCTAGAAAAAAACCTGAGTTAGTAACTTTAAATACATCTTTACTTTTATTTGTTTATACTTGTTGGGACTTTTAACTCTTAATAACCTTGTTTTTAGTGATGACACAAAGCAATTTAAAGCCTTTTTAAAAAAATTTACCACACACACATAGACATGACAATAAACCAGTATACATACATAAACAAAACAAGTGAACAAACAAAGGTCTTGTAGGTTTTAAAAACCTATTATATTGGGCTGAGGATGTGGCTCAAGTGGTAGTGCGCTCGCCTGGCATGCGTGGGGTGCTGGGTTCAATCCTCAGCACCACATAAAAATAAAATAAAGATGTTGTGTCCACCGAAAACTGAAAGGTAAATATTAAAAAAAATTCTCTCTCTCTCTTTAAAAAAAAAACTATTATATTGAGAGCTAACCCTTTGTAACTGACCTCTGAATGAAGCAGAGTATTAAAATACATCTAGAGTTATGTAAAATCGGTTTAATCAGAAAAACACATTAACCTGGGCACACAGGATCGAATTTATGAGTTTAAAAATATATAATTTTAAAAGCCTTTCTGATCTCCATCTTGGTGAGGTGCGGCTCATCAGAGGTGAAAATAGTTTAAGAGAAATGAGAACTTGTGGCATTCAGAGAAAGGAGGATTTTTTATTTTTTTAATTGTAAGGGAATGTAGACAAAGGGGCTATGGTCCCATCCCTCCCTGAAGGAATTTCCCAGAGAGGCAGCAAGGGAGCCTGATTCCATCGACCTAACCGTTTAACTTCTTTAGGAGAGCAGTCTCTTTAGGTTGGGGTCCCCTTGGTACCTGGTATGGTGACCTGTTCCCCAGAGTCTGTGGGACTCAAATGGGAGGTGAGGATGGAGTAATCTGCTCCAGTATTCACTACAAGATTGACACTTTGGCCCCCTATCTTGGTAATAACCATGGTTATAACCATGGGCTCGTGGGGGCAGAGAGGTATCTCTGTCTTTTTGATCTGATTCTAAACAGATTTTTATGGTGTCTTTGATAGTGGCCACCAAAATTTTGGCCTGGTGTTTTGCAGCTTTATCATCTGGGCTGTCTTGGTTGTTAAAAACACTTTGGGGGGCTGGAGATGTGGCTCAAGCAGTAATGCGCTTTCCTGGCATGTGCTGGGCATTGGGTTCGATCCTCAGCACCACATAAAAATAAAATAAAGATGTTGTGTCCACAAAAACTGAAAAAAAAAAAAACCCTTTGGGCCACCTCCAATAGTTGCAAATCCTGCCTGCAAATCCTTTAAGCTTTTTGAATTTTCTGTGAAAATCTGGAGCTGACTGAGAGACAAAAGCCAGATTTATGGCCGAGCATTTTTCTTAGACAAATTGATATGGCCGTTAATTATTTTAGTAAAGCAGCATGAGAGAGAGAGAGAGAGAGAGAGAGAGAGAGAGAGAGAGAGAAAGAAAGAGAGAGAAAGCCCCCTGAAATCATTTTTTCCCTGTGCCACAGCCAGGAAGAAGTTAAACTGACATTTTTCCTTTTTTTCCCCCTTCAGTCTCAGATTGGTCCCCTGCTGAGCCTGTGGGCAGCCCTGTACATTCCAAGGTAAGCTTTAGGGAGCTAGGGCCTTTAACCATTTTTTTTTTCTGGTTGGTAATTAGGCTAGGTTCAAATTAGGTTTCCTATGACACGGCTAACAATTGGCAGAAATACATAAACAAACCAGACATAGACAAACAAATGGATGTGGATAAAAAGACTAACATCTTCTCTTCCAATACCCAGATACCAGACCATGACCATAGTCTATTTACTGGCTGGCTGAGTTTAAGCAAGAGACAGAAGAGGACAAGACAGTCTCTCCTTGAATACACAGACACCAGACCATCATCACCTTTACCAGCCCTTTGGGTTACAGCCTGGGGCCTCATCAGACACCCTGCCAAATATCAAATGGAGAGAACAGATGAGATACCTCCAAACACATGCAGTTCCATGTCCTCCTCCATGGGCAGACTCGAATCAGTCATTGCAGGGGGCCCAGACCCTCACAAGGCAGAGTGCACCCATAACTAGAAGGGGAGGGTGCCACTCTCTGCATCGGAGGATCCAGATCCCTGTGCAACCTGAGAGCCACAGCCCAGACTCTAGAAATCTCACTGGGGACTCCAAATGTTGTGGTGCATTTGAAATAAATCACTGAATCAGACTTGAAGCAAGACATGGAACTTAATTCACCATGGGAGGTTGGAGGGACAGAAAGCAAGTGACCTCTGCAACCTTCAACCCCTTGCAGAAGGTAAGGTCCATTTTTATAGTGAAAAAACCAGAAGATGCCAGCAAATCAAAACCATAGCAACGTAGAAAGTGGGAAATGTAAGGGTCCGGCGAAACGTTGGAGGAAGAGACCACAAAAGACTGTCATATGCAACAGCAGAAGGGAGGGTTTATTTGGAGACCAGCATGCTAGGGCCCAGAGCTCTCTATAGCAAAGAGAGATGGAGCCCTGAGAACAACTTGAGCAGAGCTTATATACTTTCCCTGGAGAGGGCAGGGAGAGAAGTTACATTTTGTAGTTTGGCAGTTGGGGACAGCACATTCTGGGAACAAGATTAGCAAACAGTTCTTAAGATTTCAACAGTGTTTTGTTAAGCATATAGAGAAACGGAGTGACAAGTACCTATTTTATTAACCTTTCATTCCCCACTTCTTCTTCTGGCTACTTTTAATCAAAAAGTGATCATTGGGGGGTGTCACATTTTATGTCTGTTAGTGGGGTATATTGTTGTCTGATTACCATAATTTGATTTGTCCAATTTGGGCTTGGAGAAAGGAAACTACACGGTTGAGCAAAAAGGGTCCTAGAGTTAGCAACAATATAAGAATTATTAGAGGACCGGCCAGGGCTGATAAAAGCGTAGTTAACCAGGGGGACTGTGTGAACCAAGATTTATACCACCCTTTCTGGGTCTCTCTCTCTCTGTGACGCTCTTCAAGGCGTCTTTTTAGTTTACTCATAGATTCTTTTATAACTCTAGTATGGTCGGCATAAAAACAACATTTTTCCCTTAATGTAGCATAAAGGCCCTCTTCTCTCATGAAGAGGAGGTCCAACCTTCGCCTGTTCTGTAAAACAACTTTAGAGAGAGAGGTTAAAGATTCCTGCAAAGCTGTGATGGAGGTTTCTAATATTTTTTAAGTTTTGGTCCACTGCTGTTTCTAATTGGGTCATTTGTTGTGTCCCACCCCTGCAGCAATTCCCATTCCTAATAAGATGGCTAAAGTGAGGGATACAGGTTCCCAGCAAAACCGGGTTGTATGCCCCCCTATTTGATCTTTAAATGAACCTGTGTCATAATAGAGCACTCTGGGAAACATCTGCATCATTACATAATTAATTACATTTGTTGACCATTTTATGAAAATATAAATAATGTTTAAGTATATAGAATTATACTGTTGTAGGGACGGACAAGGCAAGGCACCCAAGATAGCACTGAAGACAGGGAAACAGTCCTATTTGGTTGCAACCAGATTTAGAGGGCATTGCTTTTGTTGTAGTTAATTAATCCCCTGAACCCCAAGTTTAGGTAGTTTTAGAATTTTGTACTCAACATGTAAGGGAAGGGGCTCAGAAGTTCCCAGTCTGCAGAAGTTTACAAAAAGCAGTTTTTGTTTCTGTTTTTTTTCCTCTGTTCTGGGCAAGTTAACTTTTCAAGGACACCTGGGAGGGGGAGAATTTCTTTTTTTTTTTCCTTTCCAGCTGTTACCATGGAGCCCAGTTGATAACTTCTCTTATCTTAGAAATGTAGCCATCTCTGTGAAGCCCCAGCTCAAGGCCAGAGGCCTTGTTCACATATTTTGTGAAAAACTAGTAAGGGGGTGTCTAGCTTAGGAGTACTGATTTTTCCAGCCAGTGGCCAAGTAGAACAAGGCAACATGAAAAGAGGAAGTTTATCTATACTGAACTCTTTTATAGGGACTCTTTTGCTGAAAGTCCTAAAGTCAGCCATGGTGAAGACTTCTGGAGAAGGTCAGTTAAGACTTTTCTGTGGGCCTGGTACAGAGGGGGAGGACGGGGAAGACGGTGCTGAGAGCAGCTCCGTGGATCTGAGAATGAGGAAGGAGAGATGTAAAAGAATAATGGGAAAGGGGCTTGGGATTTTCCTAGCAACAAAAACTTGAGCAGTAGAACAGGTAGAGCAGAGGGGAAGACTGGAGTTGAGTATCCCAAAAAGCCTGTGAGGGACTTTAAATTCTTAGTAACCTGTTTTCAGTGATGACAAAGCAACTTTAAAGGCCATTTTCATTACATCTTGGATAGGGGTCTGAGGACTCTCCTCAGCTGGTTTGAGCTTTGGGTTAGCAGGTAAGAGGACCTGGTGGGACCCGGTGTGGGCACTGACAGGAGAAGAGAGGAGTGAATGGGTGGAGAGATACCTCAGTACCTCTTACTTCAGCAAGGGGGCAATGGTCTGAGAACCGGCGGAGGTTTGGGTTCCATCTGGTAGCCCCTGTATGTTTACATCCTTATGACTTACAGAAGAAGTCGGTTTTCCCCCCACACAGCCGTGACTGTTTGTGGCTTTGATAGTCCGCCAGGCAAACATAATAATCCAGGCTAGCCAACCTACATCTGGCTAGAGTGTCCCTACATCCATAATGTTTGTTTTTATTATCTATGGTACAGAAGGGATTTAATGGAATTTTAGTGAGATTTTTTTTTTATATCAGGGATACCCAATAGAAAATACCTATAGCCAGCTGACATGATTTGTGATTAGCCATCACTGTTGTACGGGCTGATGAGGGTTAGGACTACTGGTGGTCAAGGGGAGAGTCCATAGCCTTATCCACATGGCGAATACGCAATTTGAGAGGGTTACCAGTCTTTTCCAATTTCCAGCCAGAGTCTGGACAGGGCGCAGGCTTGAGATGAGAGGCATGGATCCAGGAAGTGATTCCGTTTACCTTTACCGTTGTAGGTGTTATAAGTAGCACCTGGTATGGTCCTTTCCAGCGGGGTTCTAGGAATGGCACCTGATGTCGTCTTACGTAGACGAAGTCTCCCACTTGATATCGGTGTGGAGTCCCTTCGACCCCAGGTTGGTAGGCAGTGGGAAGGGCAGGGTAGTACACCTCCCCAGGTAGGTGTACTACCCTGCCCAAGAAAAATGGGAATTAAAAAGAGAATATTGTGTAATAATAACAGAAACATTTTTAGCTGTTATGTGTTGCAAACAGTGTGTGCTTAGCAGTGGGTTACATAGGTGGGGTTTTCACAAGAGAGTAAAATTTCTTATATAAAATGTAGTCTCAGGGTAAAATGGAGCTTGACTGGTCAAGGCGCATACAGTTTGGCCCATAACAATGAAAACATGAATTTTCTTTGGCTGGTGCAGAACAGACACCTTGGTGTGCTAAGTAACAGATAGGAAGTACTCTTCTCTGCATTTGGCAAATACTTTCAAGGAGTTGAGAGATTAGAAAGAAGCTGTGCACAGTGGTACATACCCATAATCCAGGCAATTAGGGAGGCTAAGGCAGGAGAAGTCTGAGGCAACCTGGGAAACTGAGTAAGACCTCTTCTTGAAAACAAATCTGTTTCTAACCAACACTGAGGTGCTGCAGGTCAGGGGGCCTGACAAATCTTAGAGAAACCAGAAGATGGAAACCTGTGAAATGAGACACTCAGACATCAGCCAACCGCTGCTGTGAGAAAAGGAACATTGCTGCCATTGTGGAAAGCGATTCAGGAGGACCATTGGCCAGGAGGCTGAGTGCTCAGGGAAGGTTGAGATGACTTTGGAAAGGAAAGGAGGTTTTGCATAGACGTCTTCATAAGACACCCCTGTGATCTCCAGCTTCTTCACATTTTTACAAACACTGCTAGTGTTCCTCCTAGCAGTGCCGTCTCTGCATGGACTGGGTGTACAGGACAAGGTGGAACTAGGTGCACAGCTGGGCCAGTCTGGGCAGGTCAATTTGGGGCAGCAAGGTGAAAATCTCCACCAGCAACTCCAGTGGCATCTCCAACAGCAAGCTGGGAGGCAAGGGGCCTTCTGGATGCACTCTTCCTGGGGTCTACGTAGGGCTGGATTTCTGCTGCTGCTCTCTTGGCCAGGCCCAGCATTCACTCTCTGGGCCCATGCCCACTTCCTTTACTTCCAAAGAATGGCATAATCTCCATCTGCCTCACTTGCATGACTCCCCAGTTGGAGTGCCTGGACAGACCCTGAGCTGTGTCAGGAAGGTGACTTTTGAGGCCATCCTGGGGATCTGGTAAGTCTTTGAACTCTAAATCCTTTAAGGAGCTCAATGGTCTTTAACACCCTCCCCTTTCCCTCATTCCTCTTCAATTAGAGTTCCCACAGGCTTCTCAGCTGTCTACCCTGGCTAAGGCTGCTATCTCAATGGGGCTAGAGTATAAACTATACACGAATCACCCCTAAACCAATTTAAGACCAAAGGGTGGGTGGGAGTGTCACTTTTAAACTCAAACTGCTATAGGACTTGAATGGGTGATATTTCTTTTATTCCTCTGTCTCTCCCTCTTTTCCTTATCTCAAAGCCCTCTTTCCCCTTAGAAGATTTATAAGAGCACAGAACTCAGGAGGCACCCTTAGGCCAACAAACCTGGTTCATGGGTTAGAAGGAACATAATATACTCTTCTGGAAGATGACTATAAGGGGTTGATCGCCAACATCTTAGGCACCCTCTTGTTTCATCAAACATGGGGTTCACCTGAGCCACCAAGGTGGGGGACCCAGCCTTGATGTGATAATCAAGGGCACCACCTTCATGAATCACCACTTTCAGGTGTGATACTTAGTGGCCAACTTCTTAACACTTTAAGCCTCTGCTATGAATCCAAGTTCTAAAGACGAGCTCTTGTCCATCTTCCCTCAGTGCCCACTCTAAACTATTTCTGTACAATCTCATGTTTGAATGTCTGAGGACGGTATGGGCTGACAAGCATGCTGAGTATTGCTTAATGGTGTGTGTGTGTGGAGGGCGCTGTCCTACCACTGGTAATATGTGGACAATATGGACAGAGTGAAAAGTCTGATCCTATTGGGGACTTGTAGATTACTCCATAGATACAATTTGGAACATACTTGAAAATCCAATCTCAGTGGGGACTCAAAAGAGTAGCTGGGATCTATGGGGTTTTTGTTGTGGGTAGTGGTTGGTCTTTCTTTCCTTTTATTTAAAAAAAAACAAGATTATGGGCAATTCACTGTCAATCCCTGAGAACTTATCACTTGGTGTATCGTAAACAATTGCAGTTATTTTAAGATAGAGAACTTGAAGAAATTGGTTTCTTTCCACAACACAACTTCACCTTAAGATAAATTAAAGAGTGGAGAAATATGGACTAAAAATGGGACTCCAAACATTAACACAATATATGAACTTGATTTATTCTACAAGAGGGAAGGAAAGTGAATAGAGATACCATATGTTCAAGATTTTGTGGCCTTATATCAAAACCCAAAGTTACTAAGATTTAGTAAGATCTGTTACACTCATGTTCTCCTTGAAACCAGTAAAGACGAGCCAGACCCAATGGAGGGTTTTCTTTTAAGTGTTCCTAACAGGCCTCTTCAACCTTCAATGGCTCAAACTGCAAAAGCAGTATCATCCCTGGAGCCTTTTAATGAAACTTCTGGCCAAAGTTCTATGGATTCTTCACTCCCTCTTCCCCAGTGACTTCCATCTGCTCGTCAGTCTCTCTATCTTCCATAACTGGAGAAATCCAACCATGCTGGTGTTAACAAGTGGCATTTCTTATCATCCAATCACTTCTAAACCTTCTAATATTTGTGGACTTCAAGAGGTAGCAGAAAAGGAATGGAATATTTTGAGGACACATGTTCCTTTCTCTGTGACTGACTGCGGTGACCTACATGGCTATTTAAAAACAGGTGAGGGGCCACAGGGAATTATAAAGCACACACACAAATCTGAGACCAGGTGGGACATTACATATGGATGGTGATGCAATGACCCAGAGCTAGCTTGGCACATTTATTATACAGGTTTTATCATCAAATGTTTATTTGTAGAAAAGTGTCTGTAAAGCAGGCAGGCTTGAATTTCACAGCACTGATGAGACATTATGGTTATCTCACTATGCTCAGAATCCTCTATCCCTGGGAGCCAGTGTCTGAGTTGCAAGCTTAAAACTGGCAACACTGAGCTTTGGTAGAGAGTGACCATGGGACAGTGTCACCATAGCAACTGGGCAATGTTAGCACATACTTTTGCATAGGAATACCTCAGTGCAGCCACACTTCAACCACGAGGCAATCAGACACCTTGATCCACATTCCTGATCCCCACATCTCTCCCTTTTTTATTTTTAAAACACAAATGATATGCTATTATATGGAGCTGTTGGATTTCTCCTCATAAAACTTGGCATCCTATTGTTATAACACAAAAGAGAAGTAGTAACAAGCACATATTTCCAAAAATGTACCATATTGTATGTTTTAACATATTCCAAGGATTAAAACCAGGTAAATCATCAAGTATTTGTTTAAGCAGCCACAGCAACAATAGCTCAGAGCCCAGTGACATTGTCATCCTGCTAAACACCCACATGCTGTCGCTCAGCATGCTGGCCACGCCCAAGTGCAGCAGCAACAACAACGGCTTGGAGCCCAGTGACATTATCGTCCTGCTAAGGACTGTGGACAGCGTCTTCCGCCCACACTACAAGAAGGCGAGCGGGGTTTATGTGCACCCTGTACATAGTCCAGGTGCTCCTTATCAAATCTGTGAGACCACTCCAGAATAAATCCACTGCTGACAGAGACATTATGATGCATTGGCACACTCCACCCACTTAGGAAAGGCATCCCGTTCCCGTTGTAGCATGATTAGGGCAGTAAGGTGTTGGTGGATGCTTTGTGGGAAACATAGTTTTGTCATTGGGAGTCCCATTTTTGTAACTTTCTAGACATACATTTTCAAATCCCAGGGGTCAGGGATAATGGCTACCCTGGCTTCCCCATATGCTGATCTTTCCTTTGGAGCTATTCTTAAACAGCCAGCATATTTATTGTGGGATCAACATATAGGTAAATGCCCACTATATCCAGTATAACTAAAGCCAACTGAATAAACAGGTGTCATATGCTTATCTGAAAAGCCTCCCATCATTAGAGTATCAGTAGTAAATCCTGAATGGATTCTTCAGAACACACAGCTGGGTGCACTAAAGGTGGATCTGGGAAATAAGTCCACTAGGATTCCTGATGAACCCTACTTACCTCACAGGTCAATAAAGCCAGCAGAGTCACAAACATGGTGGCTGGAGATCTAGTATCTCCCTGATGGTTGACCATCTGCTCAGCCTGATATTCAGGTTCTTCAGTTGTTTGAACTGTGGTTCAAGATCCTCATGATGATGGTGAACAGCACACTCAGGTACCCAGATAGGATGAGCTGCACCTTCTGGAAAGACACAGGCATGGCCTCCACCCCACAGTATTACCAGATTAGGCCCATTCCATTGTCCTCCTTGTAAGTCTCTCCACCAGACTAAGCCAGATGGGCCTGTGCAGTGGGAGTCACATGGCACTTAGCAGGAATGACACATCTAGCATCACAGTTTTAAAATTTTAAAACAAAAGGAGCACAATTCAAACAATTTTGGGGGGTTCTATCTCACTCATTTTGTAACTTTAACTTAAGGGATAAGTGAGCCTGTCTTACAATAGCCTGGCCTTGAGGATTTTAAGGGATGTCAGTTTGGTGGACAATATGATATTGATCACAAAACCATCCAAAATAAGAACTGGTATAGGCTGGAGCATGATCAGTTTTAAATTATAGAGGATGGCCCAGCAGTCAAAAGCAGCCAAGTACTAGAAAATGATTTAATGTGTATCTTCTACTTGACCAGGAAAATTAGCAAACGTCACCTATCAAGCATGTGAGGATTCTAAAATCAATCTTGTTGTTGAACTGAAAATGGTACCACAAAGAGAGAAGGGCCAGTCCCCACCAATAGTATCACTCAACTCCTGCCTTTAATAATAAGGTGAGCAGCAAAATCATGAAATGGGTTTTGTCTAAGTACTGGAAGTCAGGCTTACCTCTTGTCTTGTCTGTCTTATAGGTGATGGCCTATTAACTCAAATTAACTCAGGTTGTGATATTAGAAATTGTACTTATATAAGGCACTAATAGACAAAAATTATACAGTTTATAAGGAAAATACAAAATGATATTAATATGAGTAAATACATTTAGTTTGTACAATGGCTGTGAATCGAGGAACATAATTTTTTGTAATTCCAAAACTTAATGTAGGTATATATTATATTTCCTGATTATTTCAAGATTACAGTAATCCTTATAACAAAAATTTATCTTTTGAACTTATCTTATAATGAACTTGAGTGGCTATCTTACCACTCAATAAGGTGAGAGGCAGAGTTTTAACTCAGGTGAGGTGGCCTCTTGACAGATCTTAGGGTGTTTCAGTTTTGAAACTAATCTTAGACTTTTTCTCAAACAGTATTTTATAGTTTTAAGTATCATTTTTGACTCTATGTGAATCAGTTAACATAATTTAACATTACATCTGAAACATGAATCCAACAAGAGATTTTAAACCCCCTTTTGTGGGAAAGTGGCAAAGTGTCTTTATAACCCATATTGTCAACCTTTAAATAAACCAGGATCTCCTTGGTGGCTTTTTAAAATGTAATGTAAGTTCCCATCCAGGTATAAAGAGCAACACAGAATTTTACAACTTATGACAGATTATTTTTATCTAATTACAAAATATTACATGACATAAATTTCCAACTAAATTTGTTATTTTTATATAAGTCTGTAAGTGACCACTGTTATAGAGAACTTTACTTTGGAAAACACCAGTTTGGTAAGATATTCTCCTAAAGCTTATATTTTTAAAAACTTGTATAGGAATACTTTTAGAACACAAAGAAGCCAGTAAGAGCACCACATTACATGGATGTTCTTATATTAACCAAGTTTAGCTTTAAAAGAAAAATTTTGACTTAGTAGTGCAGTATAATAATCTAAAATAGCAGTTGTTGTTTAATTAGAATTGTACAAACTTTAATTCCTTTAAGATTAGTTTCTCTAAATAATACAACTTAACAGACACAAGAAATTATCTTGTTGGATAAGAGCAGATTAATGTTTGGAGAAATCCTTATTACATTAACACAGAGAGGTTTTGGTTTATATCTACATTAATATTTGACTGGTCTGGGAAAAGGGTCAGTTTTCCTTTCCTCTCTCAGCCTTTCTTTCTTTAAATTTTTTTTTGTAGTTGTAGATGGACAGATGCCTTTATTTTATTTGTTTATTTTTATGTGGTGCTGGGGATCGAACCCAGTGCTTCACGTGTGCTAGGCAAGTGCTCTGCCACTAAGCCACAACCCCCCCCCCTCAGCCTTTCTTTTTTAGGAAGATGAATTAACCATGGATCCCCTCCTTTTGAATGTAAACAACTGTCTATTTTCTTTTGAAGTGTAATAGATGCCATTTCTTCTTATCTGTTTCTGTAAGCATGCTCTATGCCAGAAACACTCTTCAAGGCCTTCAGCCATAGATTGGGAATTTTCTTTTTAAAATAGGGAAAAAAACTTAAATAACTTTAACTGATTGTGTTAATTACATATAGCCAATTGCACACAGACTTTTTGAAATTTACCCTCCACAAATCTCATGTAAATTACTTAGGCATTTTACAATTTTTTTATTATCAAATAAATGACATTTTTATCTAAAGATTTTTCTTTTTCTTTCTATATTAAAATATAGTTTCATACCTAGAATTTTTTTATCTCTTTTTTAGCTGTTGATTCCTTTTTAAATTTACATTTTAAGATAATCTTTATCAAATTTTTTATTTATTCTAATTTGTAATATATGACAGCAGAATGCATTTCAATTCATATTACACAAGTAGAGCACAAGTTTTCATGTCTCTGGATGTACACAAAGTAGAGTCACACCATTCATGTTTTCATACGTGTACTTAGGGTGATGGTGTCCATCTCATTCCACTGTCTTTCCTACCACCATGCCACTCCCTTCCATTCCCACCCCTTTGCCCTATCTAAAGTTCATCTATTACTCCCAAGCTCCCCCACACCCTCGAATGAATCAACATCCTTATATCAGAGAAGACATTTGGCATTTGGTTTTCTGGGATTGGCTTACTTCACTTAGCATTAGATTCTCCAACTCCATCCATTTACCTGCAAATGTCTGATTTTATTCTCTTTTAATGCCGAGTAATATTCCATTGTGTATATATACCACGTTTTCTTTATCCATTCATCTACTGAAGGGTATCTAGGTTGGTTCCCCAATTTAGCTATTGTGAACTGTGCTGCTATGAACATTGATGTGGCTGTGTCACTGTAGTATGCTGTTTTTAAGTCCTTTGGGTATAAGCTGAGGAGTGTGATAGCTGGGTCAAATGGTGGTTCCATTCCCAGTTTTCCAAGGAATCTCCATCCTTCTTGCCAGGTGCCTGTGCTGATGAGATGAGCTGGGTTCAGAAGAGCTGGCTGCAACATTGAACCAAGAAAACAGTGAAGAAATCACACAACACACGGACATGAACTTCTCAGGTTGAGGATGGGATTGTTCTGTGAACTTAAGGGTCAGCTTCCATGCAGGACAGCGCTGGAAAGAGAGAGTGTGCACCTGGAATCTCTGTATTTTATAGGGGGGACACACAAAGGTGCTTCAATGGAATGTTATTTACCGAATAAGGCAGGGGATAGGGTTTCGAAAGGTGGGGTGTTTTCTTGTGATGTCCTGTGGTCAGCAGATTGATTGACATCTTAGCAAATCACACCCATCAGTGGGATCACAGGCAGAGCAAAAAGAAAGGCACACTTGCATCGCACAGCCCAATCACTGTGCAATACCAGACCTGTTCCCTCATATCTCTCCAATGCATATAGCTCACACACATGGATGGCTCATGACAATACTGCTTTCCAGATTGGTTGCACCAATTTGCAATCTCACCAGCAACGTGTGAGTGTGCCTTTTCCCCCAAATCCTTGCCAACATTTATTGTTGTTTGTCTTCTTGATAGCTGCTTCTGACAGGAGTGAGATGAAATCTTAATTTTGATTTGCATTTCTCTTATTGCTAGAGATGTTGAACATTTTTTCATGTATTTGTTGATTGATTGTATATCCTCTTCTGAGAAGTGTCTGTTCAGTTCCTTGGCCCATTTGTTGACTGTGTATTTTGTTTTTTTTCTGTTAAGGTTTTTGAGTGCTTTATATATGCTAGAGATTAGTGCTCTATCTGATGTGCTTGTGTTAAAATTTTGCTCCCATTTATATATTTTTTAGTCTCCAGGTGTTGGAGTAGCTTTTATTTTTTATTTTATCATTGATTTCTAATTTCATTCCATTGTGATCTGATAGAATGCAGGGTGGTATCTCTACCCTTTGTATTTGCTAAGATTTGCTTTGTGGCATAACATATGGACTATTTTAGAGAAGGATTCATGTGCTGCTGAGAAGAAAGTATATTTGCTCATTGATGGATGAAATATTTTATATATGTCAATTAAGCCTAAGTTATTGATTGTATTATTGAGTTCTATGGTTTCTTTGTTCAGCTTTTCTTTGGAAGATCTGTCCAGTGGTGACAGAGGTGTGTTAAAGTTACCCAGAATTATTGTGTTGTGATCTATTTGACTCTTTTTTATTAAATTATTTATTTATTCTGATTTGTTATACATGATGGTAGAATGCAATTCATTTCATATTACACCTATAGCGCACAATTTTTCAATTCATTAATTGTACACAAAGTATTTTCAATCCATTCATGTCTTCACACATGTACTTAGGGTAATGATGTCCATCTCATTTCACCATCATTCCTACCCTCTTTCCCCCTCCTTTCCCCTCCCTCCCCTTTGCCCTATCTAAAGTTCCTCCATTCCTCCCATGCTCCCACCCCATTGCCATTATGAGTCAACATCCTCATATCAAAGAAAACATTCAGCCTTTGGTTTTTTGTGATTGGCTTGCTTTGGTTAACATTATATTCTCCAACTTCATCCATTTACTTGCAAATGCCATGATTTATTTTATTCTCTTTTAATGCTGAGTAATGTTACATTGTATATATATATATTCCCTATCCATTCATCTAGAGGGTATCTAGGTTCGTTCCATAATTTAGTTATTATGAATTATGCTGCTATAAACATCAATATGGCTGTGTCCCTATAGTATGCTGTTTTTAAGTCCTTAAGTGGGATAGCTGGGTCAAATGGTGGTTCTATTTCCAGTTTTCCAAGGATTCTCCATACTGCTTTCCAGATTGGCTGCACCAATTTGCAATTCCACCAGCAGGGTATGAGTGTGCCTTTTTCCCCATATACTTGCCAACACATATTATTGTTTATATTCTTGATAGCTGCCATTCTGACTGGAGTGAGATAAAATTTTAGAGTAGTTTTGATTTGCATTTCTCTAATTGCTAGAAATGTTGAACATTTTTTTACATGTTTATTGGTTGATTGTATGTCCTCTTCTGAGAAGTGTCTGTTCAGTTCCTTGGCCCACTGATTGATTGGGTTTTTTGTTTTTTTGCTGTGAAGGTTTTTGAGTGCTTTATATATCCTAGAGATTATGCTCTATCTGATGTGCTTCTGGTAAAGATTTGCTCCCATTCTGTAGGCTCTCTATTCACCTCACTGATAGTTTCTTTTGCTGAGAAGAAGCTTTTAGTTTGAATCCATCCCATTTATTGATTCTTGGTTTTAATTCTTGCACTATAGGAGTCTTATTAAGAAAGTTGGGGGACGCTGGAGTTGTGGCTCAGTGGTAAGAGCACTTGCCTGGCATGTGTGAAGACCCAGGTTCAATTCTCAGTACCACATATAAATAAATGAATAAAATAAAGATTCATCAACAACTAAAAAAATATTTTTTTAAAAAAGAAAGTTGGGGTCTAATCAGACGTGATGGAGATTTGGACCTACTTTTTCTTCTATTAGGCATAAGGTCTCTGGTTTAATTCCTAAGTCCTTGATCCACTTTGAGTTTTGTGCATGGTGAGAGATAGAGGTTTATTTTCATTTTGTTACATGTGGATTTCCAGTTTTCCCAGCACCACTTGTTGAAGAGGCTATCTTTTCTCCAATGTACATTTTTAGCAACTTTGTCTAATATAAGATAACTGTAGTTATATGTGTTCTCTATTCTGCACCATTGGTCCACAGATCTATTTTGGTGCCAATATCATGCTGTTTTATCATGCTCTGTAGTAGTTTAAGGTCTGGAATAGTAATGCCACCAGGTTCACTCTTCTTGCTAAGGATTGCTTTAGCTATTCTGGGTCTCCTATTTTTCCAGATGAATTTCATTATTGATTTTTCTATTTCTATAAGGAATGTCATTGGGATTTTTATTGGGATTGCATGGAATCTGTATGGTGCTTTTGGTAGTATGGCCATTTTGACAATATTAATTCTGCCTATCCAAGAACAAGGTAGATCTTTCCATCTTCTAAGGTCTTCTTTAATTTCTTTCTTTAGAATGTTGTTGTTTTCATCATAGAGTTCTTTCACCTCTTTGTTAAGTTTATTCCCAAGTATATTATTTTTTTTGAGGCTATTGTAAATGGGATGGTTTTCCTCATTTCTCTTTCAGTGTATTTGTCACTGATGTACAGAAATGCCTTTGATTTATCAGTGTTGAGTTTATATCCAGCTACTTTACTGAATTCATTTATTAGTTCTAGGAGATTTCTGTTGGGATGTTTTGGGTCTTCTAGGTATAGAATCATATCATCTGTAAATAGTGATAATTTGAGTTGTTCTTTTCCTATCTGTATCCCTTTAAATTTCTTTCATTTGTCTGATTGCTCTGGCCAGAGTTTCAAGAACTATGTTAAATAGAAGTGGTGACAGAGGGCATCCCTGTCTTCTTCCAGTTTTTAGAGGGAATGCTTTCAATTTTTTCCATTTAAAATGATGTTGACCTGGGGCTTAGCATAGATAGCCTTTACAATGTTGAGGTATGTTCCTGTTATCCCTTGTTTTTCTAACGTTTAGAACAGGAAGGAATGCTGTATTTTATCAAGTGCTTTCTCAGCATCTATTGAAATGATCATATGATGTGATGAATTTCATTTATTGATTTCTGTATGTTGAACCAACCTTTCATTCCTAGGAAGAACCCTACTTGTTCATGATGCATTATCTCTTTGATATGTTTTTTTGTATTTGATATCCCAGAATATTGAGAATTTTAGCATTTATATTCATTAGAGATATTGGTCTGAAGTTTTCTTTCTTTGATGTGTGTATGCCTGGTTTTGGAATCAGGGTGATATTGGCCTCATTAAGTGTGTTTTGAAGTGGTCCCTATTTTTCTAGTTCACGTAATAGTTTGAGAAGTATTGGTATTAGTTCTTTAAAGGTCTTGTAGAACTCAATTATGTATCCATCCAGTCCTGGGCTTTTCCTAGTTGGTAGGCTTCTGATGGTGTCCTCTATTTCCTTGCTTGAAATTGATCAGTTTAAATTATGTATATTATCCTGATTTAGTTTGAGCATATTATATGCCTCTGGAAAAGTGTCAATGCCTTTGATATTTTCTATTTTTATTAGAGTATAAATTCTCAAGATAATTAGAAATTATCTTGAAATAATATTTCTTTTTTCATCACAGATATTAGTAATTTGAGTTTTCTCTCTTCTCTTGGTGAGCATGGCTAAAGTTTTATTAATTTTATTTATTTTTTCAAAGGACCAACTTTTTATCTTGTCAATTTTTTCAATCATTTCTTTTTTTATTAGTTGTTCAAAACATTACAAAGCTCATGATATATCATCTTTCATACATTTGACTCAATTGGGTTATGAACTCCCATTTTTACCCCAAATACAAATTGCAGAATCACATCGGTTACACACTCACATTTTTACATAATGGCATATTAGTGACTGTTGTATTCTGCTACCTTTCCTATCCCCTACTATCCCCCCTCCCCTCCCCTCCCCTCCCATCTTCCCTCTCTACCTTATCTGCTGTTGTTCAATTCTCTCCCTTGTTTTCCC
Source organism: Ictidomys tridecemlineatus (assembly GCF_052094955.1). Lineage (NCBI taxonomy): Eukaryota > Metazoa > Chordata > Mammalia > Rodentia > Sciuridae > Ictidomys > Ictidomys tridecemlineatus. The sequence continues at coordinate 124,974,874 of NC_135486.1, forward strand.
CCCCTTTCCCCTCACAACCTCTTCTATGTAATTTTGTGTAACATTGAGGGTCTCCTACCATTTCCATATGCTTTCCCTTCTCTCTCCCTTTCTCTCCCCCAACTCGTCTTTGTTTAATGTTAATCTTTTCCTCATGCTCTTCCTTCCTGTTCTGTTCTTAGTTGCTCTCTTTATGTCAAAGAAGACATTTGGCATTTGTTTTTTAAGGATTGGCTAGCTTTGCTTAGCATAATCTGCTCTAATGCCATCCATTACCCTGCAAATTCTACGATTTTGTCATTTTTTAGTGCTGCATAGTACTCCATTGTGTATAGATGCCACATTTTTTTTTATCCATTCATCTATTGAAGGGCATCTAGGTTGGTTCCACAGTCTAGTTATTGTGAATTGTGCCACTATGAACATTGATGTGGCAGTATCCCTATAGTATGCTCTTTTAAGATCCTCAGGGAATAGTCTGAAGAGGGCGATAGCTGGGTCAAATGGTGGATCCATTCCCAGCTTTCCCAGGTATCTCCATTCTGCTTTCCAAATTGGCCTTACCAATTTGCAGTCCCACCAGCAGTGTACAAGTGTACCCTTTTCCCCACATCCTCGCCAACACTTGTTGTTGTTTGACTTCATAATGGCTGCCAATCTTATTGGAGTGAGATGGTTTCTTAGGGTGGTTTTGATTTGCATTTCTCTGACTGCTAGAGATGGTGAGCATTTTTTCAAGTACTTGTTGATTGATTGTATGTCCTCCTCTTTGAAGTGTCTGTTCAAGTCTTTGGCCCATTTGTTGATTGGGTTATTTGTTATCTTATTGTTTAATTTTTTTAGTTCTTTCTATATTCTGGATATTAGGGCTCTATCTGAAGTGTGAGGGGTAAAAATTTGTTCCCAGGATGTAGGCTCTCTATTTATTGTTTCTCTTGCTGAGAAAAAATTTTTAGTTTAAGTAAGTCCCATTTATTTATTCTTGTTATTAACTCTTGGGCTATGGGTGTCCTATTAAGGAATTTGGAGCCCAACCCCACAGTATGTAGATCATAGCCAACTTTTTCTTCTATCAGATGCAGTGTCTCTGATTTGATATCTAGCTCCTTGATCCATTTTGAGTTAACTTTTGTGCATGGCGAGAGGAGGGGATTCAGTTTCATTTTGTTGCATATGGATTTCCAATTTTCCCAGCACCATTTGTTGAAGATGCTATCCTTCCTTCATTGCATGCTTTTAGCCCCTTTATCAAATATAAGAAAGTTTTACTTTTGTGGATTGGTTTCTTTGTCCTCTATTCTGTACCATTGGTCCACCTGCCTGTTTTGGTACCAGTACCATGCTGTTTTTGTTACTATTGCTTTGTAGTACAGTTTGAACTCTGGTATCGCTATACCTCCAGATTCACACTTCCTGCTTAGAATTGCTTTTGCTATTCTGGGTCTTTTGTTTTTCCATATGAATTTCATGATTGCTTTATCTATTTCTACAAGAAATGTCGTTGGGATTTTAATTGGCATCACATTAAACCTGTAGAGAACTTTGGGTAATATCGCCATTTTGATGATGTTAGTTCTGCCTATCCATGAACAGGGTACATTTTTCCATCTTCTAAGATCTTCTTCTATCTCTCTCTTTAGGGTTCTGTAGTTTTCATTGTATAAATCTTTCACCTCTTTTGTTAGGTTGATTCCCAAGTATTTTATTTTCTTTGAGGATATTGTGAATGGAGTGATTTTCCTCATTTCCATTTCAGAAGTTTTGTTGCTGATATACAGGAATGCCTTTGATTTATACGTGTTGATTTTATATCCTGCCACTTTGTTGAATTCATTTATTAACTCTAGTAGTTTCTTTGTAGACCCTTTTGGGTCTGTTAAATATATTATCATGTCATCTGCAAATAGCGATAATTTAAGTTCTTCTTTTCCTATTTTTATGCCTTTAATTTCTTTTGTCTGTCTAATTGCTCTGGCTAGTATTTCAAGAACTAAATTGAATAGAAGTGGTGATAGAGGGCATCCCTGTCTTGTTCCGGATTTTAGAGGGAATGCCTTCAGTTTTTCTCCATTTAGGATGATGCTAGCCTGAGGTTTAGCATATATAGCTTTCACAATGTTGAGGTAAGTTCCTGTTATCCCTAGTTTTTCTAGTGTTTTGAACATAAAGGGATGCTGTACTTTGACAAATGCTTTCTCTGCATCTATTGAGATGATCATATGGTTCTTGTCTTTAAGTCTATTGATATGGTGAATAGTATTTATTGATTTCCATATATTGAACCAGCCTTGCATCCCAGGGATGAATCCTACTTGATCATGGTGCACATTTTTTTTGATATGCTTTTGTATTCGATTCACCAGGATTTTATTGAGAATTTTTGCATCCAAGTTCATTAGAGATATTGGTCTGTAGTTTTCTTTCTTTGAAGTGTCTTTGTCTGGTTTTGGGATCAGGGTGATGTTGGCCTCAGAGAATGAATTTGGAAGAGCTCCTCCTTTTTCTATTTCTTGAAATAGCTTGAAAAGTATTGGTATTAATTCTTCTTTGAAGGTTTTGTAAAACTCCACTGTATACCCATCCGGTCCAGGGCTTTTTTTGGTTGGTAGTCTTTTGATGGCTTCTTCAATTTCTTCCTTTGTTATTGGTCTGTTTAAATTGTGTGTTGTCTTCCAGACTCATCTGGGCAGATCGTATGACTTAAGAAATTTATCGATATCTTCACTATCTTTTATTTTATTGGAATATAGGGTTTCAAAACACTTTCTAATTATCTTCTGTATTTCTGTAGTGAGTGTTGTGATATTGCCTTTTTCATCCCGTATGTTAGTAATTTGAGTTTTCTCTCTTCTTCTCTTCGTTAGCATGGCTAAGGGCCTGTCAATCTTATTTATTTTTTCAAAGAACCAACTTTTAGTTTTTTCAATTTTTTCAATGGTTTATTTTGTTTCAATTTCGTTGATTTCTGCTCTAATTTTAATTATTTCTTGTCTTCTATTACATTTTCTGTTGGTTTGCTCTTCCTTTTCTAGGTTTTTGAGGTGTAGTGTGAGTTCATTTATTTGTTGGTTTTTTCTTTTTTTGAGGAAAGAACTCCAAGAAATGAATTTCCCTCTTAAAACTGCTTTCATTGTGTCCCATAGATTCGGGTATGTTGTGTCTGTATTGTCATTTGTCTCCAAGAATTTTTTTTATCTCCTACTTTATGTCTTCTGTAACCCATTGATCATTCAGTAACATATTGTTCATTTTCCATGTGATGTAGGATTTTTCCTTCCTTCTTTTATCATTGATTTCCAGTTTCATTCCATTATGATCAGATATGGTGCATGGTATTATCTCCACGCCTTTATATTTACTAAGAGTTGCCCTATGGCATAATATATGGTCTATCTTTGAGTAGGATCCATGTGCTGCTGAGAAGAACGTGTATCCACTTGATGATGGTTGATATATTCTATATATGTCGGTTAAGTCTAGGTTATTGATTGTGCTATTGAGTTCTATAGTTTCTTTATTCAGCTTTTGTCTAGAGGATCTGTCTAATGGTGAGAGTGGTGTGTTGAAGTCACCCATAATTATTGTGTTGTGGTCTATTTGACTCTTGAACTTGAGGAGAGTTTGTTTTATGAACGTTGACTCTTGAATTTGAGGAGAGTTTGTTTTATGAATGTTGCAGCTCCATTGTTTGGTGCATACAAATTGATAATTGTTATGTCTTGTTGGTGGATGGTTCCTTTTAACAGTATATAGTGTCCTTCTTTATCCCTTTTGATTAACTTAGGTTTGAAGTTGATTTTATTCGATATGAGTACGGCCACTCCTGCTTGCTTCCAAGGGCCATGTGAGTGGTATGATTTTTCCCAACCTTTTACCTTCAGCCTGTGTATGTCTTCTCTTATCATATGAGTCTCCTGAAGGCAGCATATTGTTGGATTTGTTTTTTGATCCAGGTTACTAGCCTATGTCTCTTGATTGGTGAGTTTAGGCCATTAACATTTAAGGTTACAATTGAAATATGATTTGTACTTCCAGTCATGTTTATTTATTTATTTATTTTAGTTTGGCTAGTTTTTACTTTTTGGTTATTTTCCTCCTCCTTTACTGAGATACCTCCTGCTGTTAGTTTTGGGCACTATTTTTCAATTCCTCTTCTTGTAGTATTTTGCTCAAAATGCTTTGCAGTGCTGTTTTTTTGGCTATGAATTCTTTTAGCTTTTGTTTATCGTGAAAGATTTTAATTTTATTGTCAAATCTGAAGCTTAATTTTGCTGGATACAGTATTCTTGGTTGGAATCCATTATTTTTCAGCGTTTGAAATACTTTGTTCCAGGATCTTCTTGCTTTCAAAGTCTGTGATAAAAAATCAGTTGTTAACCTAATTGGTTTGCCCCTGAATGTAATCTGCCTCCTTTCTCTCGTAGCTTTTAATATTCTCTCCTTGTTCTGTATGTTGACTATCTTCAAAATTATATGTCTTGGAGTTGCTCTATTACAGTTTTGAATGTTTGGGGTCCTGTAGGCTTCCAGGATTTGGCAATCCATTCCATCTTTCATCTCCGGGAAGTTTTCTAGAATTATTTCATTTAATAGGTTGTCCATTCCTTTGGTTTGATTCTCTATGCCTTCTTTCATCCTGATGACTCTCAAATTTGTTTTTTTTTATGACATCCCATATCTCTTGAATAGATTGCTCATGGGATTTAAGCATCTTTTCTGTGTTGACTATATTCTTTTCAAGTTGATAAACTTTGTCTTCATTATCTGATGTTCTGACTTCTACTTGATCTAGTCTATTTGTAATATTCTCGTTTGAGTTTTTAATTTGGTTTATAGTTTTCTGCATTTCTAGGATTACTGTTTGATTTTTTAAAGATCTCTATCTCCTGGTAAAGCTCGTTCTTTGCCATTTGAATTTGTTTGTTTAATTCATTTCAAAGTATATTTTTATTGCTTGGACTTGCTGTCTCATGTCTTCTCTAATATTCCTTTTTATCTGAGTTAGGTATGCCTTGAGTTCTTTCCCTATCCATGTTTCTGATGCTTCTAGGTCCTCCTGTAGATTTAAGTTGTCCTGCATTGTTTGTACTCCTTTTTCCCTTGTTTTTTCATGATGTTCACACTACTTTCCAGCTCTATTTGATTGCTGTGTTTCTGCTCTCTTCTATAAATTTGTTTTGGTCTTTTATATCTCTGTTGTCTCTCCTTTGTGTTGGTAGACTATGCCTGCTAAAGTGGATTCCACTGGGAAGGAATTCTGACGGCCGAGCTCCAGTGACGTCACCTCTCTGCTATGGCGGGCCCCAGGCTCCTTGCCGGGGTGTCCGAATGGGGGGTTGGGACTGGACTGTCTCTGGTTGGATTTAGCTCCCGGACGCCGGCAGCCGGGCGGTCTCCAGTGGCCCAGTCGATCTGGCAGCCAGTAGGGAACCGGTCGCCGGCAGGTTGGCGATCTCCAGCCACCCAGTTGCGCGGACAGGGGGTGGGCTGTCGCCAGCGGGCGGGTGATCTCTAGCCGCCTAGTCGCGGGGTCGGTCGCCAGCGGGTGGATGATTGATTGCTGGTGGGTGTGCGGTCTTCAGCTGCCTAGTCCCACAGGCAGCGGGCTGGCTGTCGCCGGCGGGCGGGGGATCTCTAGCCGCCCAGTCGTGCAGGCCTGGCCTCTAGTCCCCTGGTTTCTCCTGCTAGTCCTGGTTTCTCCTGCTAGACCAGATTTCCCCTGAGTGATGCCTCTTGGCAGTTCAAACTGTACTTTGGGCCTGCCGTTTGTTGGACGTGGAGAGTGGCTATTGAGAACCCCGGCACTCTATTGTTTTGATTTTTTCTGCTTGCCCCTCCCCCGGCACTGGCAATACAGGTTTTGTTTTCCCCACTGATGGGAGGGGGAGTTGAAGGTCGGGTGTCTGTAGTTTTCCCCAAGTCTTTATGCAGGCTTGCTCTGATAATCCCTACCCTGGAGAGCCTAGGAGAGATTTTATGCAAATTCCCCGATGTATGGGAGATGAGCTGAGTAACACGCACCTGTTTTATTGTTGCAATCTGTCGGAGAGTGTCGGTGGTTACTTCAGCTCTCCAAAATGGTGGCCGCTGATTTCCTTGGTGGAGTTTCCGTTGTGGGGGATAGAACTGTACCACTTCCTTCCCCATCTGAAATACCTAACTCAGCCCGGGGCTCTGTGAGTGCTCAGGCAGCAGGATTCCACAGAATCTGCAGCAACGTTTCTCCCTGCTTGCTGGTCACTTCTTGGGGGCTCCCTGCCATCTGTAGCCGCAGGGCGGGCCGCACGAATCAGTCAGCCCAGATCTCTGGTCGCACAGTCGGCTCATGTATGAGACTCAATTACCAGACCTCGGTGCTGGAAATCCTTCCTCTAGGTTTTGGTGCACCCCCATTTTGCTGTAAGTTCCTAACAAGATAGTTTTTTGACGTTCTAACTCGTTATTCACCCGCGCAGTGGCGAGGTACACGGGGTGTGATGCACTCTATTCTCGGCCATCTTGGGAATCCTCAATCATTTCTTTTGTTTCAATTTCATTGATTTCACCTCTGATTTTAATTATTTCCTGTCTCCTACTGCGTTGGGGGTTGATTTGTTCTTCTCTTTCTAGGACTTTGAGATGTAATATTAGGTCATTGAATTGTTGACTTTTTCTTCTTTTAAGGAATGAACTTCATGCAATGAACTTTTCCCTTAGTAATGTCTTCATAGTGTCTCAGAGATTTTAATATGCTGTTCTGCTGTTCTCATTTACCTCTAAGAATTTTTAATCTCCTCCTTGATGTCTTTTCAACCCATTGTTCAATCAATAGCATATTATTTAGTCTCCAGGTGTTGGAGTAGCTTTTATTTTTTATTTTATCATTGATTTCTAATTTCATTCCATTGTAGTTTAATAGAATGTAGGATAGTATCTCTACTTTTTTTGTAGTAGCTATGATTTTCTTTGTGGCATAACATATAGTCTATTTTAGAGAAGGATCCATGTACTGCTGAGAAAAAACATCTTCACTCATTGATGGATAATATACTCTATATATGTCAGTCAAGTCTAAGTTATTGATTGTATTATTGAGTTCTATAGTTTCTTTGTTTAGCTTTTGTTTGGAAGATCTATCTAGTGGTGAAAGAGTTGTGTTAAAGGCACTCAGAATTATTGTGTTGTGATCTATTTGACTCTTGAACTGGAGAAGAGTTTGATTGATGAGTGTAAATGCTTCATTGTTGGGGGCATAAATATTCGAGTTTAAGCCACTAACATTTAGGGTTTTATTGAGATATGATTTGTATCACTGGTCATTTTTGTTTATTTTTGGTATTTAGTTTGACTTGGTTTCTTCTTTGGTTGGCTTTTCTTTTATTGTAGTTCTTTCCTTTGCATATTTTCCTTGTTTTATATTTTCTCCTCATGGAATATTTTGCTAAGAATGTTCTGTATTGCAGGCTTTCTTGCTGTAAATTCTATTAGCTTTTGTTTATCATGGAAGATTTTTATTTCTTTATCACATTTGAAGCTTAATTTTGCTGGTTATAAGATTCTTGGTTGGCATCAATTATCTTTTAGAGCTTGCTACATGTTGTTCCAGGATCTCCTGGCTTTGAGAGTCTGGGATCCAAATTGGACTTCCTTTACAGGTAATCTTATTTTTTCTCTCTTACGGCCTTTAAAATTCTATCCTTATTCTGTATGCTAGGCATTTTCATTATAATGTGTCTTGGTGTAGATCTGTTATAATTTTGTATATTTGGTGTCCTATAGGCCTCTTATATTTGATTTTCCAATTCATTCTTCATACTTGGGAAATTTTCTGATATTATTTCATTGAAGAGATTGTGCATTCCTTTGGTTTGAATCTCTGAGCCTTCCTGTATCCCAACAAATCTTAAATTTGGTCTTTAGATGATATCCCATAATTCTTAGATGTTCTATTCATGGTTTCTTACAATCTTCACTGTGAGGTCAACCTTATTTTCAAGATTATATATCTTGTCTTCATTGTCTGAGGTTCTGTCTTCCAAGTGGTCTAATCTGTTGGTGATGCTATCTATTGAGTTTTTAATTGGCTTATTGTTTCTTTAATTTCAAGGATTTATTTTTGGTTGGTTTTTTCTTCAGTATCTCTGTCTCCTTCTTGAAATAATCTCTTGCAACCTGTATTTGCTCTCTTATCCCTTTGTTGGTGTGATTGATGGTTGCCTGAATTTGTTTTCTAATCTCTTTGTAGGAGTGATTGATTTTTGCCTGTATCTACTCACTTAGGATGTTCTTTAATTCACAAATCATTTAGTTATGTATATTCTGAACTCCTTCTCGGACATTTCACCTACTGCACTATCTATAGATTCTATTGTTGTGGTATCTTGGTTTGTCTGGGGCACTTTCCTCCCTTGTCTTTTCATGACGTCTATGTGTCTTCCTCTCTTGCAGTGTAGATCTGAGGTATTATAGCTTCTGCCCTGTTGTCTTATAGTGTGCCCACAGGTTACCAATACCTCATGTTTAAGGGAGAGATCAATATTACAGCATTCAATGTACCCAACATGCAACCATGTATCAGTTAGCTTCTATTTTTACATTTAGTTTTGTCACTATAATCAGAAATAATGAGTTTAGTTATCATCTACCATATAGTCAATAGGTTTGCATAATGATTTATAGTTTCTGATGGTGGAAGGGAGGACAGGGGGTTTGGCTGAGATGTTTATGAGAATATGAAGGTATTAGATTATATAACTCCTGAGAGGGTAATCATAAGAAGGTGGCTATTAGTGGGAGAAACAAGTGATAGACAGTAATGTCCAAAACAAGAGATTTGAGTAAGGTCCTTACCAGGTCCTTATTGTTGTCACTTGATAGGAGTGGTGATATCCCAGTTTCATGGTGGTGGCAGCCTCAAGCCTATATGTATCATGATGTTGGGCTGTGGAGCCACACTTTGGTGAATAAGGAACTCCAGCGCATGGCTCTCTGTGTGGGCACGGGTGGCTCTCTGCGGGGTCACAGTGGCACTCCTCCAGGACTCTGGGCTGCAGGCACAGAGCCAGCAGGCTCTGCCCCAGGACTCCAGGCTGTGGTGGCACAGGGTGGGTGGGCTCTGCCTCTGGAATTCTGGGCCCTGTGTCATGGTGTAGGCAGGCTCTCCTATCTGACTCTTGAACTTGACAAGAGTTTGACTGATGAATGTAGATGTTCCATTGTTTGGGGCATATATATTTATGCAAGTGAATTACTGCAACAATTGGCGTAGTGGGCAGGATCCAGCACCGAAAGGGTAAGCACCCCGGGTTAAGAAAACGAAAGGAGGACTTTCGGGATTCACAAAATATCGAAAGGTATCGCCCCAAGTTGAAAGAAACTTTAGGGGGAACTTTCAGAACTAACAAATATCAAAAGGTATCGCCCCAGGTTGAAAGAAACTTTAGGGGGAACTTTCAGAACTAACAAATATCAAAAGGTATCTCCCCAGGTTGAAAGAAACTTTTGGGGGAACTTTCAGAACTAACAAATATCGAAAGGTATCTCCCCAGGTTGAAAGAAACTTTAGGGGGACTTTCAGAACTAACATGGGAAACTCCCAGTCTTTAAAGGAACAATATGTGGAGTTACTACAAGGATTATTATATTCCATAGGGGTGAAAACATCTCATAAGAGACTCAAGGAGTTATTTAAATTATAGAATGTCATTGTCACTGGTTCCAATATCAAACTAAGATCCAGTTAAATTTAGGGGAATAGAAATTGGTTCAAAAAGCTCTGTAAGCAGCATCAGGCTGGGAATGTTATTTCTTTGAAGATTTGAACATTGTGTAGTGCTATTACTCAAACATTACAATTATTAGACAGCAATAATAAAAAGGGCTCTCTTTGTGAAAGACAAGTTAATACATCAGAATCTGATAATAAGGTTAACGAAACGGGGCCCAAAGAAAATATTTGTGATACTATAGATGACTCTCCTAAATCAGATCTGAGTGATGAAGAAGATTCAGAAAGTTCAGATAGTGACTCCAGTATGAAAGAAATTATGGAGGGCCTTAGTGGATAATATGAAATTTAAAAAGCAAAGGTCCTCTCTTAAACCTACTACTCCTTCTAATATTTCTCTCTTTCCAATGACAGAGTATAGAGTTAATGTGGGTAGAAAACAACAATGTTTTTCATTTCCTCTTACTATGATACATGATGATGATGATGATCTTGCAGCCCCTCCTGGTTGTTTTGTTGATCCACCACATTTGTTTCCTATAACTAAACAACAAAACCTTCAAAATCCCCCAATGATTGATGTTCACTATACTGCTATGGAATACAGGTTTATAAAGGATTTATAAGCTACAGCCTTTCAATATGGCCCTCAGTCTCCCTTTGTGCTAGGGATGTTAGAAAATTTGGGAACTTCTAAATTACTTATTCCTTTGGATTGGGAGGCATTAGCCAAAAAAGTTTTGGAGGGATCTCAATTGGTTACAATTGAGAAGTTGATGGGAAGATGAGGCACAAAAACAAGCTGGAGAGAGTGAAGCTCAAAATCCCCCGGGACCCAAGGAGGATAAGTTAATGGGGGAAGGTAATTACCCTGCCTTTAGAGACAGGCTCTATATAAAGATCCAGATCTTCAACAAGTTTAGAGACAGGCTCTATATACAGATCCAGATCTTCAACAAGTTTGACAGGTTTTCTTAAGAGCTTAGAGATGTGTGATACCCACTGGTCAGGCACAACCTTCCTTTACTAAATATATACAAGGGGCTACTGAAACTTACACTGATTTTCTTGCAAGACCGCGTACTTTTGTTATGAAGGCAATGGGTCAAGATCAAATAGCAAAGGTATTATTAGAAACATTAACATTTGAAAATGCAAATCCTAAATGTAAGCATATTTTGGGGCCATTAAAAGGGCAAAACGCCTCATTGAGTAAATATGTGAGAGCTTGTGCTGGAGTGGGAGAAATTGAACATCAAAGTTTCTGTTTTTGCTGCAGCCATGGCTGGAGCCCTTAAACCCAATAAATCAGGAACTTGTTTCAATTGTGGATAAGCAGGTCATTTTAAAAGGGATTGTAAAAAATAAAATAAAATATATAAATAAAATTTTATGATACTTTCTAATTACTGGCTGGTCATTTTTCTAGGACTCTTACTTTTTCCTAGATTCTGTATTTTTTGAGCTCATAATTTTGACCCTACAGACCTAAGTTAATGTTTTTCTGATCAGTTCTATTTTTGATCAACTGTGGAATATTTAAACATTACAATGGAAATTTCACCTAAAATAGCTACAAGGCCTTTATTGTGTTATGTGTGCACATTTGTATTATATGTTGTATGTCTGTTTGTGTGTGTATGTCCATATGTCATGTACATGATATAAAGATTGATATATATGTAAAGAGTGCTCATAAAAATTAAAAAAAAATGGATCCAAATATTTTTAATTCACTGATTTAAATGGTTCAATTTAAATTGGGTAAACAGATAAAAATAAGACGTCTTTAACATGTTAATGACTGATATGCTTTGGTTCTAGGATTTTTTTTTTCAACAACAACAACAAAAAATGGCTAACACGGTTCATTATACTTGTCTAATGTTTTGATAAAATAAGTAAATTAATTAGACATAAGATTATTTGTTTATGAATATTTGTTAAATATCTGATTGATTTACAAGGTTAATATGCTAAATGTTAAATATACCATTAAATGCTTTTAACTCCTTAAATTACATTAGATAACATTATTAATAATTTTTTAAGTTGGTAAATAATATAAATAAATAAATAAATAAATAAATGGTTCTTTATCATCCCTAATATTTAGACACTATATTTTCATAATATGGTAAACAAATGTGATTAATTGTATACTACAAATAACAAAATATCTCTTATTAAAATAGAGTAATTTGCCTAAATTCAAAAATTTACAAAGATTATTTCAAAGTATAAATAAAAAAGGGGTTAACAAAAAATAAATAAGTAAAAGTTTCTAGATATGGATTTAATTAAAAAAATGTGTTTCCGGAAGTGAGTAAATAAAAGGATTTAAACAAGTGATAAAAAAGGTCTATGTATGTTGGCTATATAGTTTTAAGTAAGTGATAAAGAAGGTCTGTGTACGTTGGCTATATATGTAAATTTTTGAACAAATAATCTTGAAAAAATTAAGGATTATACAGATATGGTTAAACAACAACTGTTATTTTGCAATATTCTAATATGTTATTTCTTTAAGAGCTAAACTTAATTAATATAAAAACATCAATAGTAATTATGGTACTATTACTCTTCTTTGTATATTAAATGTGTTCATATTTTCCAGGTATACAAGTCATTAAGATAAAAGCTTTAAAAAAAAATTACATCAAGCTGGTGTTCTCCAAAAGGTTGCATGGTAATTTTAGGCTTATAAAAATAACATACTGGAGAATATTTATATCATTTAGTGTTCTATAACTGGGCCTATTATCAATAAGATATATAAAGTTTTATGTTACTTTTTACAACACTGAGGTACAATTTAAATGTATTTTTTAAATTAATGAGAGCCTTATCTACATAAAGGTTAATATTATAAACACAAGAACATTTTTCTATTTTTCTAAATAAGGCTAAAAGCTTTCAGCCTTTCTTTATTTCATGTTTTAGATGTGTTATCATATTGTGTTAGTTTTTACTCAAATAAACTTAAACAATTATTTACATATAAAATTTATAATATTTAAAAAATAAATAAATAAAAAATAAAATAAACTTTAAAACTACAACACTTTACTTAATTTATAAAGATAGCCCTACTTACCTAAGATAAGACTGTATGTCCTATCTGACTACATGTAAAAATAACAACAAAATTAGTAGGCCAAATTTCAGTATATTTTACTCATATTAGAGCACATTCTACACTGCCAGGACCATTAACTAGAAAAAAATCAAAATATTGATTAACTATTATTCCCCTTACAAAAGGCTCATCTAGAACATACTTTACTTCATACAAACACTAAAGGACTTTATAATAAATACAAAATAACTGTTCATCATGTGCTTCTTTTAATATTCCTTACTGTCCTCCTGGTGTTAATCCAAGGGGACTCCATCCTTATGCCCTTTAACAAATAGATGTTGTTATAATTCAGTCATTTGGACAACTAAGATATGTACATCATACTATTGACACTAATACTCATTTTCTTGGGCCACAGTTTATCTTAAAAAAAAAGCTGATGCAATCATTTCTCATTTATTATCTTGTTTTGCTATCATGGGAATTCCTTAAGAACTTAAACTGACAATGCACCTGCATATACCTCACAAAAATTACATTCATGACATTACACATACATTTGGCATACCTTGTAATAGTCAGAGTCAAGCTATTATAGAAAGGACAAATCATACGTTAAGAAAATATATACTAAAAATAAAAAGGGGGGATATGGCTATGGCTTATATACCTCAAAATATACTTCATAAAACTTTACTAACTTTAAATTTTTTAAATGTCTGGTCAACTTCCAAGGTTCCTGCAGCCCAGCAACATTTCTCTACATTTATATCTCAGCCATTATATCTACAAATTGGAAATACCTATGTGGAACAGGGATGAAAATAAAGAATGGATTTCTAGGTTGTTGCACCACATGGGAAGGGGGTTTGCTCTTATTTCTATGGGTAAAACACCTTTCTAGGTACCTTCAAGACTTATCAAATTGCAGAATAAGTGACCCATTTGTCAGACAATTTCAGGAGCTGGCAATGCAGAGAACTTCTACAATGGCAACGAGAACAGCGGACCCCCCAACATGGGGACAGATAAAAAAGTTGATTCAAGAAGCTGAAAAAAAACCCCTTCAAAAGGCAAATCAGCCTTTAAATCCTGTTAATCTTTTATTAGCTATGCTTGCCATTATTAATTGCCAGGTAAGTATAGTTTCTGCTCATTCTTTTGCTTATTGGGCCTATGTTCCTAACCCTCTTTTGGTGCACAGTGTTTCCTGGGGAAAACCTGAAGTTTGTGTGTGCATTAATAATACTAATTTCCCCCCCTAATGTATGTGGGGGAATTAAAAATACTCCATTCTATAAAAATCTGTATAATATTTCTAATATAACTGTAGCTGTTGATGGAGTCCCATTGTGTATAGGGGCTCGTTCTTTCTGTTTGCCTCTTATAACACATAACAACTCTTTCTTATATTAGTTGGGGAGTTAATTATCATAGTTACCCTACTGCTGTTTTTACTGTCATATCTTCCCGAGGATTTAATACCTCTAGTATGTAAGTTAATCAATCATGACTATTATCTGAAGAATGTTTTGTCAGAACTCATCTTCCTTTATGTTCAGCCAAATATTTTGAAACATTTTTAACTCATTTAAAGTGAAAAAAAAAATGTCATGATCATCACCCTAAAACAGTAGTCAAATATCAAAATATCACTATAGTTGGGTAGAGTCCTAATCATTCTAAATTTATAAAAAGTTGGTCAAATCGTACTTTAAGATGGCATCGACATAATGGAACAATAAATGCTTGGGGTAATGAGACAAAATGCAACATTATGCTTTGGTCTCTCCAATGTTACAGGATGTAAGGTTTTCCAATACTCAAGGGGATATATGGAAATTATGGGCAGTATCTGGGAAACTCACTGTATGGACTGGAAATTTCAAGTTAGATGTATCCCATTCCTCTCCTTTTGAAGTACATCTACATAATAATCTGACTTATTTTTCTACATATGTTAAATTCCCTTATTCTCTTATGATTGAAAACTGGGAATGGAATGTAACTTGGGGAACAATATCATGTATAGACTGTTATCTTACTCAATGTGGAAATAGAACTAATTGGGAATTAATAGAAATTAATAATTATTCTTTAATTATTGTTAAAGCTCGCACAGAATTGTGGGTGCCTGTTAAGTTGACTCATCCTTGCTCTGATTCATTGTCTGTTACTCATTTGTACAATGCTGTTCAAGTTTTGTTATATTGCTCACTACAATTAATAGGAATAGTTATAGCTTCATTCCTTGCAGTTGCTTCTGTAACTGCCACTGCTTCGATAGCTAGTGTTGCTTTGCATCAAGACATTCAAACTGCGAATTTCATGAGAACATGGCATCAAGATGCTCATTTAATATGGCAACAACAAAAGGACTTAACTCTCAATTAACTACAGATGTGATCAATTTACAACATACTGTTTCCTGGCTTGGGGATCAAGTGACTATCTTGGCTACCAGAAGTGTACTGAAGTGTGACTGGAATTCTTCTCATATTTGTGTGACTCCTGTGCCATATAATACCAGTGATTCCTGGGAAATTGTTAAAGGATGGTTAAATGGACATCAAAATTTAACTTTAGAAATTATGAATTTGTAAAAGACTATTATGGTCACCTTTAGTAACACATTACCTGAACTAACAGGATCTGACATTTTACAAAAATTGTCTTCAAGTATTGCTAATTTAAATCCTTTAAGTCATTTCTCTACCTTGTTGTCAACTTCTTTAGGTAACACTGTAATAATTTTTGTTTTATGTTTTGTTTTGTATATAGTCATCCAATGCTGGAAAAAGCAAAAGCAACTGAAACATGAAACCTCTCTTGTCGCTTCTGCTAAGGCTCATTTACAAAAACAAAAGGAGGGAGATGTAGAGAATCAAATATAACTGCGTTACTATTACTGTTCTTGATGGAGTCTGCCTGCAAATGGGATATTCTGTCAAGGTATAGATAAGTAACAGTGGACATGCTTGCAAACGAGGTGTCTGCTGTCCTTGGGAGGGCCTGCTCGCAAACGAGAGGCTTCTTCAAGGTTTAGATAGGTAACAACAAACATGCTTGAAAACGAGGTGTCTGCTGACCTTGGGAGAACTTGCCTGCAAACGGGATGTTCTGCCAAGTGGGCTAGGAGGGCGCTGAGAAAAATTTTTTATCTGTTCTAAACAAAGAGCAGAGCTCAGCATACTCCAGGCCGAGAGTAGATTAGCCATGAGAAGCGGGTCACTTCTGATTAGAAAGTAAAACTTCTGTGTGCTATGTTTAATTAGCTGAAAGACCTGATTTATTGAAGTTGGAAGGCTGCCTTTTTTGTTCACAATACTATAAAAAGATTGCTTGTACACAATAAAGGACTTTTTTTTCTGCTGCTGCTTTGCTTGCTCTGCTTCTTCTTCTTTGTTTTCCCATGCTGACCTGCAAGTGAATTACTGCAACATATTTATAATTGTTATGTCTTGTTGATGTATGGCTCACTTGAACAGTATGAAATGTCCTTCTTTATCCCTTTTGATTAACTTTGGTTTGAAGTCTACTTCATTTGCTATGAGGATGGAAACCCCTGCTTGTTTCCTCAGTCCATGTGAGTGGTATGTTATTTCTCCATCTTTCACCTTCAGTCTGTGGATATCTTTTCCTATGAGATGAGTCTCTTGGAGGTAGCATACTGTTGGGTCTTTTTTAAAAATCCAATCTGCTGGTCTATGTTTTTTAATTGGTGAGTTTAGGCCATTAATATTCAGGGTTATTATTAAGACATGATTTGTATTTCCAGCTATTCTTGTTTATTTTTGGTATTTAACTGTCTTGGATTCTCCTTTGATTATTTTTTCCTTTAGTGTAATACCTCCCTCTGCTGATTTTCATTGTTGTTTTCCATTTCCTCATCATGGAATATTTTGCCGAGGCTGTTCTGTAGTGTAGACTCTCTAACTGTAAATTCTTTCATCATAGAAGGTTTTTATTTTGTCATCAAATCTAAAGCTTAATTTTCCTGGATATAAGATTCTTGGTTGACATCCAGTAGAGAAGATAGCCAGCCAACCCAGAAGTGGCTTGGATTTAAAAGGGACACTTTTTTTTTGTCTTAACTGGTTTTCCATATACCTTGAAATCTCATAGACTCTGTGATTTAAATCCTAAATGTAAGCCTGGGAGAGAGAGAGATCTAAAAGAAATGATGAAGAAAGGGATGCTGTATTTGATAGGGCTAGCTCAGCCCTGGGGAAAAAATCCAAACCACTGTGACAAAACTAGGCTAAGAATCTTCTGAGTCCTGGACATCTTTACTACCTATTGCTCTGTTGAGAATCAGAATTATTCCTAAAACTTCTATCTAACTAAATATTAATTAAATGCTTTATGGAATACTTTTTCATATATGTCACTGACATAGAATGCAAAAAAATTATTAAATCTTTAATTAATTTGGATCAAGTGCAAAAACTTTTATTAGAATATGGAAACAGGGTTCTTCTGACTCTTGATGATTCAATCTGTATGTCAAAAGGACAACCCAGTGACTACATCTTACTCATGATTTGGAGAAAGGACTCACCTTGAGAACAGCTTACAACAAGATCTAATGTTTTCCAGTGGCCTATAAATGAGACCTTACATCAAAAAGGCCCTAGAAAAGATTTCTCTTAGTGAGACTAATACTCACATGTGGTGTTACACTGAACCTTGTCTACCTCAAGCCCCAAATACATCTACAGTAAAAGATGATAATTATAGATATCTGATGGGATAAACATATTTGGCTAACACCCACTATGAGACAGCTCAGCCAACAGGCAGCTCACTATTGGGAACAAAGAAAGCAGTCTATCCCTGGAGTAGTTCCCTATGTAAAACAGGATGGACTCCTATAGAAAACTGTAATTTTAGGACTACACTAAAAGAGACTTATAGGCTTGCCACCCATTGGAAGTGGAGAACAGAATGAGATGGCCAGTGACAAATGGCACCTAATGACTACATGATACCCATCTTTGGCCATGGTTTTCTCCAGGCTGGATAATAAGCATGAGGATATCCTTGGGTACAGGCATGTGAATTAACACTATAGATTCTCCAGCCAACTCCCAAAACCTACAGCATTGGTGAGAACAAGCAGTCTTTCACTGGAGTGATCATCTGGCTTATCTCAGTCCCCAAACAGGGCTTGCAGATGTAACATGGCATATCAAGCTCTCTAGCAAATATACGCAAAAAACCCCCTCTCAGAACATTTCACTATTGAGCAATGAGATGAAAGTGATGAGAAAGCTCATCTTACAAGATCAAATGGCCCTGGATGTATCACCTGCAGCACCACAAGGAACAGGTGTCATCATTACAGTGGAATGTTGTGTTACCCCTGGTAAGTCTAGACCTTGAATTTCAAAGTGATAAGTTGTCTGATTCTGCCCAAAGTTTCAATGACTTCCTAACCTCTGGGTTTTCTGGAACATCTTGTTCTAGAACAGCTTTTTCTTCTTATTAGCCTTTATACTGTACTTAGCAATACTTCTTTGTAATTTGATCTGTTGCTGTGGTGGGCTAGTATCTCACATGCCCAGGTTATCAAAGAATGATGATTCCACAACCAACAAATTCTGGCCTTTCTATGTCACCTTAAGATCATTCAGGACAGGACTTTCCATCCCTGCCTAAGCAGGCTCATGGTTCCTTGTCAGCCAGAAGCAGTCAGAGAAGACACACCTTGTTCCTAGTTGCCTTTTAAGATAAAGGGATAAATGTCTGCATGTGGGTGAGAAGAGGTAGTACAGGAGAAATAATAAAAAGATAGAACGCAGACATAAATGAAGGACCAAAAAATAGGATTTTAATTCAGAAATCCTGCATACTTTTCCAGGCCTATCACTCTCTATGACTGTCTCTCTTCCAGGCCTGTTACTCCCCAATTCATGGGAAACCTGTGAATCTACCTGTGCACTGTTAATTAAATACTCAATACACTGATGAAGGGAGACATCATATTTCGAGAAACCTATAATTTAGGGGACTTCTTATCACTATCTATTGATCAGATGATGAAGACCAAGTCTGCCAGAGGATCCCGGGATTAACCAGTCTACCAGAAACCAACGTGAGATTACTGGACTGGTGTCATTCCTACATGACATACCTCCCCATAACCACTTCTCACCACGTTACCTTAAAAAGAAGAGTCTGGAATCTGGGATGGCCTGCATTCAATCTTTCCTGGAGTTACTTCCACTAGGACATCTTCTTACACCCACAGCAAGGCATCAGCAACTTTGCCTTTCAAGTCCTCAGTTGGCGGCGGGGTAGGGCAGGGGTGGGGTGGGGGATCCAACAGACAAGGGTTACGCACTGACCATGCGTTAGCCAATCAGAGCCTGTGTGACAAGGAACCCTGCCTAAACGCGCGCCCATTGGTTGGTGCTGGTAGCCTACCTGAGTCCCAGGGCAGCGTCTTGGCACCTAGCTGCTTTAGCTGGGAGAAGATGAAAGAGCTGGCCCTGCTGGGGCCTCCGAGGTGCCTCCCAATGGCTCCCAGGAGATTTTGGAAGCAAGCATCTTTCAGTTCCAGGTGCCCTCCCACTCCCTGCTCCAGGGGCCCTAGGACACAGAAACTCACCCCCAGCTTCAGCCCCTGTGAGAAATAGAAAGTCTTGTGGTCCATTTTCAAAATATAATATCAGTCTTAAGGCGTTCAGTTGTGACCATTTTAATTATGCCTTTTCCCTTTTGCCCGCCCCGATTTTAATATTAGCCAATCCCTTGGGTTGTACCATTGAGTCTTCCAATCAGGGTGAAGGCCTGCAGGCCATAGGGTATATGAGCCGGCCTACTGCCCGTCTGTTGTGCCTCCTAGCCAGACTCGGTGGCATTCCCTTTTGTCAGAAGTGAATGCCTGGGCCCCCCACTTTCCAGCATAGTTTGATTTCTTGTGGCACGTCCGTCTTTATTTCTAACACCCCTGGCACACTAAGTCCCTATGGGCCTCTGGGAGGTGAAGCAAAGCCAGGCTGTGTCTTAGGCATCTACCTTCTAAACTACCTGAATCCTGGGCATAGGGTCTGCAATTACGAGGGGTTCACTGTCAACCCCCCTAATGGCAAGAAAGGGGTGGGGATCCGGTAGACCAAAGGGAGAAGGCCTTGGGAGGATGGTGAGGGTCTTCCTCCAGACAGGCAGGCTTTGGGAGGCCTCAGGCTCTTTGGGGGCAAAGGGCAGATTATATTGGAAGGGGGGGCTGTAATAGATATATGGGAGGGTCTATCCTAAAGGGCTGGGTAGGGAGGTCAACCCTGTGCAACTCTAAGCAGGTAGGGAAGGGTCCCACCACTGGGAAATTGCACTCAGGGCCTAAGGATGGCAAGTGTGATAAGACAAGCCTGCAATGTGGTGAAGCCTGGAGGCTGGGCTTGAAGGCCTTGTGAGGAGGCTCTAGATGGGCCTGGAGGCCAGTGATGGTTAGGGATTCTCTCCTAGTTGGGCGCTGGTGGGGTGGAGACTCATGCAGGCCTTAGGGTCTGCAGTGGCCGCCCTTAGGATCAACTGCCTAACCGTGGGCCCAGGAATTGTCCCCTGCTTCAGCTATCCCAATGTTATTGTTCTTCCTGGTCAGTTTGCGTGGGCCTGACTGCACTCACACTCCTCTGTCTCTCTTGGAGTCATGCATGGGCATAGAACTATGGCCCGGTGGGTGGGGGGAAATCTCTGCACATTGCTTCTGACACAGCCCAGCATCTGGAATTGTTAAGTGGAACCCCATGGAGACAGCAAGGAAGCTGGGCAAAGAGTTCTGCTATGCCTGTGATACCTGATGCAGGTGAGATCCACCCCAATTAGGTTGGGGGGCTAGGGTTCCCATAATCTGGGTTCAAGGTATTTGTTGAGAGACCAGGCAGTTCACACCTTTGAGCTGCTCTGTCCCCACTTCTAACCTGGGAAGGGTAGTACTTGCGGGTCCTTGGACCCACCACTATTAACAGTTCCTTTGCCCTTTCTCTTGTGTGAAAGGCTCTTTCCTAGACCTTCAGAGTTGACCGTGTGCCACCCTCTTGTGGAGGTCTTCCCTGGCTCCATCCAAAACTATAGCTCTTCCTTGTGGTTGGCCTGCTTCCCCAATTCATGTGCTTATTTTGATACTGAGGATAGAAAGTGGGGCACTGTATCACTGAGCTACTGTTAAAGGGAGACCGCTCAGAAAATGCTCAAAGACTGAATTTGAAACAAATTAGAGAGCTTTATTACCTGGCCAGGGATGCTTCTGCCATGACCAAACATCCTTTTGACAGAAGTGCACCAGGCTGTCCATGTTTCCAATATTTAAGGAAGAAAAACCTCATCCTATGGAATCTGTGAATTGCAAGCAAGAAGGGTACAAGGCTGAAAAAAGCAGTTAGCAGAGCCATCAGACAACCACATCCTGGGTTCAGGCACAGTGTGGTTGTACATCCTGGGTTCAAGTACATTTTGTGGGGTACAAAGTACAGAGGATAATATATATTTTTTAATTTAGCAGAAAACAGCTCTCATTTTGTTTTCTCAGAAGTGGGTCCTGCAGCTGTCTCTTCATGGGGGCAATAACAGAAAAACTAAGGTGGAGTCTGGAACAGCTGAGATGGAGTAACTTCAGCCACATCTGTTTGCTCATAGAGCCATAGTGACTCCATGCTTGTCGCTCCAACAGAAGGGGACTGTTACAAGTGATCAGGTAGTTTAACCACAGCAATTGCTTTACACAACCAGTATTAGTAACTTATTGAGTTGATCAGTTCACACCACAACACTACATGCCAACACTTGTTTCTGTTGTTATTTTGACAGAGTCTTGCCCAATTAGCCAGGCTGACCAAGAACATGTGGTCATCCTGAGTCCACTTCTCATCTCTGGGAATGCAGGTACACACTTCAGCGATTGGCTCAATGTTGCCCTTATGTATTTTTGTTTTGTATTATATATTTATATTTATATATATATAAAGAATATAAACTATATATACTACTATATATAATATGTATCATAATATATATTTATATGCTATATATGGTATTTATATGCTGTATATGGTATTTATATTTATAATGTAATATAATATTATAAAATATAATTGTTTATATATTAATAAAATGTATTATATTGTAATGGTTAATTTGAATTGTCAACTTCATTGGATTAAAATATGCTGATGATTAAGAAGCTTCTGGGGGTGCTGGGGTTATAGTTCATTTGGTAGAGTGTTTGCCTAGCATGGGACTAGGTTTGATCCTCAGCACCACATAAAAACTAATAAATAAAATAAAGGTATTATGTCTGTCCACAACTAAAAAAAAAAATTTTAAAGAGAAGTTTCTGAGTGTGTCAATGATGGTGTATCTAGGGTGATTGGCATGTGGGATAGCCAACTGAAGTGGAGATCCTCCCTAATTGTAGGTAGCACACCCAATAGGTTGGGGGCTTGGATGGAATGAAAGTTGGAAGAACAAGGAAGCAGCAGCAGAGGCAAGCTCGATTATTCTCGAATGGGTTCTTATTTGCTGCTTTGATCATCTGAGGATATTGGACTCTCACTTCTTCACTCTTCCAAAGCCACACTCTGCCAGTGTTTCTCCAGGGAATTTCCAGAAGCAGCCGGTCTTGGTCTAGGGTAGCACCAGTATCCATCTTGTTCTGGGACTTCTGCCTCTTGAAGTGCACAGCTACTGGTTCTTCCAGCTCTCCAGCCTACGGATGGCCATTGTGGACTATCCAGCTTCTGATCGCATAAGCCAACCTGATAAATCTCTTGTTTATAATCACATTTCCTATTGATTCTGTTCCTTTAGAGAACCTTAATACATGTGTGTTATATTATATTGTTGTATATTATATATACTATATATAAATATTAATACATGTTATATGTTATAAAATGTAATATATAGTGATATGTAATGTTATATATGATATATATTATATATAAATGTATATATTTTAAAATATAAATATTTATTATAAATATAAATTTAGATTTTTTAATAATATATATAGATATTTTTTTCTTGTGATCAGCTCCCCCGCTCTTCACAGTAGACTCCAGGAAGGCAGTTTATGTTCACTGTTTCAGAAGAGAGTACAGCCAGGTGTGGTGGCACTCACCTGTAATCCCAGCAATTTGGGAGGCTAATGAAGGAGGATGGAAAGTTGGAGTACAGCTTCAGCAACTTTGTGAAACCTTGTATCAAAATAAAAAATGGCTCAGGAGGCTGAGGTAGAAGGATCATAAGTTCAAACCAGCCTCAGCAATTTACCAAGGCCCTCATCAACTCAGTGAGAACTTGTCTCTAAATAAAATATTTAAAAGGTCTGGGGATTTAGTTCAGTGGTTAAGTGCCCTTGAGTTCAATACCTGGTATCATAAATAAATAAATAAATGATTAAAAAAATAAAAATACTAAAGCCTGAATATGTAGCACAATAGTGAAATGACACTGGGTTCAATACCCAATACCACCCCCCCCCAAAAAAAAAACTCTTAACAGGATAGCAGAGAGAATATGGTCGAATAATACTTAACAAATTAACAGATGGAGGTCTGGCTCTACTTCTCAGTACACATGAGTTGCTCCTGTCTTCCTTTCCCTCCTGCCACCTCTGATGGGATGAAGTCTGACCCTCACTGAGGATTTCCTCTAGGGCCCATGTGATCTGCCTGGCAGAGGAGTTCCTTCAGGAAGAGCCAGAGCAGCTTCTGCCCCTGAGGGCCAATGTCCTAGGTGAGTGCTGTCCTCTTTCCCAGCCTGGCCTAGCTCTGGGGATGCGGGCCCAGTGTCTAGTCCAGGCTGGGCAGCTGAGCCCCAATCCCCCAGGGCCAGGGCTGCAGGGGACTTGAGAAGCCTGACTCTGTATCATCTCCTACCAACGGCACCCTTGGCAGCTGTGAGAACTCACTGCTTTGGGGAGACCTGATCTGGCTGTGCCAGGTGGGCACTGAGGAGGAAGAGGATGGCTGGGAATGAGAAGAGGTAAGGGCAATTCTGGCACATCGTCCCTAGCTGCCTCTATCCTCTAGGCTGCATGTGACCACATCTTGTCTCCATGGGAACACTGCATACCTGACCCTCCACCTCCCTAACCCTGCCCCTGCTTTTCTGTCCCCTCTCCTCTCTACCAGAAACTGGACAGCTTTCATTGAGTACAATTAGGAGTAGTGAGACAGACCTGGTGGTACACGCTATAAACCCAGTGGCTCAGGAGGCTGAGGCAGGAGGATCAAAAGTTCAAAGCCAGCCTCAGGACTTACCAAGACCATAAGCTACTTGGTGTGACCCTGTCCCATGAGAAAAAAGTTTGTAACAGGACGAGGTATGTGGCTCAATGGTTAGAGCCACTAGGTTCAATCCCAGTTACTGGAAGAAAAATGAGTTTTGAGCAATGGTACCTTCTGTTGATGCTGGGACATGGGATGGGGAGAACGAGGTGTGAGGAGGGGCCACTGGCCCAACCATGTGTCCAGCATCCCCCTACCTATCCCTTCTGAAACCCGTTCCCCAGCTTACCTCTGAGGACACACTATTCTGGGAAGGCACAGGAGACTCATACACATGACTCAGAGTCCCTTGACCTCCAGTGCCCAGGGAGACTGGATTTTAATGCAAACTATAAGAGAAAAGGCTGAGGAGGAGCTGGGGAGCTCCCTTACATGGAGCCCTGTGGCTCTTGTGCCTCAGCCTCTTTGTGTCTGTCTCTGGAGGCCCCACAAGCCCAGGGAAAGAAGCACCTGTGGGGCCATTCAGCATCTTTGAGCAATGTCTCTGAAGTCACTCAGGAGCCATGAAGCAGGGACTCACTTCTTCCTAGAACTATTAGGCTCCAACATAATTTTTCTTTCCTATCCCATGCTGCCTCAAAACAGCCTTCCTTGCTCTGCTCCGCCCCCATTCCTTCGCCCTGCCCACTCAGCACTCTGGACTTGCCCTGCTCTCAGAGCCTGCAGTTCCCGAAATGCCTGAGGCTGCTCTGCCCTGAGCCCTGAGACCAAACTGGAGCCCCCAGGAAGGTGAGTGGCCCTGCACCCCATTTTCCTCTCCCCTCCCTTGACGTGATCTGTTAGAAAAAGCCATCTGTTAACCTTCCCTGCAGGGACAAAGTTTGGGGAGCCCTGCAGGAGCCAGATCAGAGCTGAGGGACCATCTGACCCTTGGGCTCTTTCTCTTCATTTCAGTTCTGTTGTTTCCTGTAGGTTAAACCCACAGGTTGGATTTTAACACAGGTGTGTGCCTGGATCCAGCTGAATGATAAGGATGGTAACCCTGAGGTACCTATGCCTAAACCCCACCTTCCTTCCAGAGGATAGGCATTCCCAGGACTGGCTCCTCACCTGTCCCACTGTGGACCCACAGAAAACAGCTCTGCAGTACCCACTCCACACCTCCACCAATCCCCTGTGTGCCCAGGAGGACAAAAGCCTGGGTTCCTTCCCAGCTCCTGCTCCAACATCTTCCAGGTGCTCCTTTCACTTGATCGGGCACCTATTTAATCCCTTCACGGGGATTCTACCTCCCAGTTCTTTTCCCATGGACCACCCATCTCAATAGACAACTCCAGCCTGGCCCGAGTCCACTTTTCTGAGTGATCAGTTTTGCTCATTCACATGCAAGGCTGGCCCACCAGCCAAGTTCAGCTGCTCAATTGTCCTATTTATCCTGGAGCCAAGATGGACCTTGGTGAGCAAGTGGGATCCCAGGCCTGGCTGGCCTGAGGTGTTTCGAGATGTGAAGGGACCAGGGACTCAAGAGGGGAACATCAGAGATGAGCCCACTGGGGCTGTGTCTCCGCAGGGGAGGAAGAGCAATGAGCTGCATGTTAAGAGTTAGGATGGGCAGGGCAGCTAGTGCACGGCCGGTGGGAGAGGACTTGACTAGCATGCAAGAGACCCTCAGCACCACAGACAATACAAACAAAAAACGAACAAAAAGGAACAGGCAGAGCCTGCAGGAATTTCTCAACTGCTGAAGAAATCACTAGAATCACTGGGAGAGCTTCCAAATCTGGGTATCTGGACTCTAACCCCTGATATTGCTAACAATGTTCTGGGCTGTGGGAAGGCACTGGGATCATGTTCTGCAAGTAATAAGAAGGTGCAGCCTGAGCTGTGAACCACGGCACTGGAGTTAGACCTTCCTTCCAATCCCAGATCCCCACTTAGTAGTTTAGAGAAGCTGGGCAAATCACAGGACACCCTACAGCCTCAGTGTCCTTATCTCAAAGCAACAATCCAGCAAATGCTGTTTTGTGAAAGGATTCAGAGAAGCAGAGCAGGCGCTGGCCCCTGACTCAGCGGCATGGAGCTTGTCCAGGACACCTCCCGTCCCCCACTGGTCAAGGTGAAGGGGGTCCCACTCATCAAGTACTTTGCAGAGATGGTGGGGCCAATTCAGAGCTTCCAGGCTTGGCCCGATGATGTGCTTATCAGCACCTACCCCAAGTCTGGTAAGTGAGGAGGGTCAACCTGCTCCCCCACTGGGGCTGCAGTCCCCACCTTGGTCACCAGGGCCCAGCCCTCCATCCTGCTCATATCTGCTTCTCTCTCTTTCCAGGCACAACTTGGTTGAGCGAGATACTGGAGATGATCTATCAGGGTGGTGACCTAGGGAAGTGTCACCGGGCACCCATTTACATGCGTGTACCCTTCCTTGAGTTCAAAGTTCCAGGGGTCCCAACAGGTGTGTGGCAGGATCCAGGGGCAAAAGATCTTAAAGAAGGTCACTCTGGGCTCCATCTCACCAATCTGCTGTCTGCACCTTAGGTCTGGAAACTTTGAAAGATACACCTGCCCCTCGGCTCCTCAAGACACACTTGCCCCTGGACCTGATTCCCCAGAGTCTGCTGGATCAGAAGGTCAAGGTGAGTGGCAGTGGAGGCCACTAGGCTATTCCAGCTTTGGTCCTGTTCTACAGGAAAAGTCTCTTCAAGCTTTGTCTCTGCACAAGTGGGAAGGCCACCTGCCCTCACTGTGGCAGGGCCAAGACGAGGAGGAGAGCGAGACCCTTCAGTGCAGACCTGAGGGCAAGGAGCCTGGTGCTCAGAGGCTCACAGAGGGGCTGGAGGGTCCCCTGCCTGCCTTGTTCTCCATCTGGGTGTGTGGTGGAAGCTGAGAGGGAACCCCCTCACAGGAGTGCTGTGAGCGGGCCAGGCAGCCAGGAGGGAGGCAGTCCTGGGGTGTGTGCATAGGGTGGTGTAGCTGGCAGGGGGTGTCATGTGTCCCTGCAGGTGATCTATGTTGCCCGCAATGCAAAGGACGTGGCTGTCTCCTATTACAACTTCTACAAAATGGCCAAGGTGCACCCTGACCCTGGCACCTGGGACAGCTTCCTGGAGAAGTTCATGGATGGACAAGGTGGGCCCCAACCTGGAGGAAGGAGAGGGCTGGAGTTTAGGAAGCCCACCTGAAACTCGTACCATACCCTGCTGGTCCCTTCCCCAGTGTCCTATGGATCGTGGTACCAGCACGTGCAGGAGTGGTGGGAGCTAAGCCGCACCCACCCTGTGCTCTACCTCTTCTATGAAGACCTGAAGGAGGTGAGACTCCCTGCCACTGCTTCCTTCCATGTCCCACCCAGGGGACTGGAACCTCAGGGTTCCTGACAAGGCCCAGGACCCTCCCCTTTGGAAGGCCCACCCAGCCCAGGGTTGCCCACACTGCCTTCCTGGCATGGAACCACAGAGCCAGCCCAGCTCAGACCCAGCACATCCCTCATCTCCTAGCACCTGTCTCAGTTGCACTTGCCCGGGGCTCTGCCAACCCAGGGGCCTATTTCCTGAAAAAAGACTTTCCCTGCCCTGTCTCATAAGACACCAAGCAGGGCTCAGTCCTGGACCCTAAAAGGAGTGGGTCCAGGGAAACAGACCCAGAGTGAAGCAGCTGGGGCTGAGAGGTTTCCAAGTGGAAGGGCCAGCTCCCTCGGGAAACCAGAGAGGGGATTTCTGTTGTGTATCCTCCTTAAGAAATCCAAGCCCCAGGGCTGGGAATGTGGCTCAGGCGGTAGTGCGCTTCTCTGGCATGCGTGCGGCCCGGGTTCTCTGCCCAGCACCACATACCAACAAAGATGTTGTGTCTGCCGAGAACTAAGAAATAAATATTAAAAAAAAAAAAAGAAATCCAAGCCCCTCTGAAGAGCCTATGTCTTGCTTCAGAACCCCAAAAGTGAGATTAGAAAGATCCTGGAGTTTCTGGGGCATTCTGTGTCAGAGGAGACCGTGGATCACATCATCCAGCACACATCCTTCAAGGAGATGAAGAAGAATCCCATGGCTAACTACAGTACCCTTCCGACTGAGCTCATGGACCATGACATTTCTCCCTTCATGAGAAAAGGTGGGTGCTGGCCAGGGGGCGTGGCTGCAGAAGGGAGGGTGGAAGCAGCTGCCAGAGCCTGCCCTGAGCCACTGGGGGCCACCTGTGTGGGAGGAGTCAGACCCATTTTTCCCTCCCAGGCATCGTGGGGGACTGGAAATCTGTCTTCACTGTGGCCCAGAATGAGCGCTTTGATGCCCACTATGCTAAGAAGATGGCAGGCTGCAAGCTCAACTTCCGCTGGCAGCTCTGAGTGGTGTCGTGGGGAGCCACTGCAGGGGGAGCATGGGCACAAGCCTGACCTATGACCTCAGGAATAAAATATGACGTGTCCAACAAGAGGCCACCTGACACTAACTAAATCCCACTGGGACTAAGTAGGGCCCTCTGCCTGGCAGCCTGCCAGGGCCATGTGCCCTTCCTGGGTGGGAAAGAGGGTGTGCAGAGGGAAGGCCCAGGAGACATTAGAGAAGAGGAAGGACATTGTGTCCTGTAAGATCCTCTGTTGCCTCCTCCCTCTAGTCTCCTAGCCTGCTTCACTTTTGGGGGACTCTTTACAAGCCACCAGTTACCTCTGGGCCACATTGAGGGAGGGGGAGCAGCCATCTGCGTAGTCGATGTCTTCAAACAGAATGGAGTTTTCATCCGAGACCTGTAGGATGCAGACAGGAGGCACTGGTCAGAGGCTTCCAGGACAGGCCAGCCTCCTCTTGGCCTGGAGCCCTGGACCAGCAGGAACCTGAGAGTTCCAGGCACCTCCAGGCCTCACCTTCCCTCTGAAGTCAAGGGGTCCAGGTCCCCTTCCCACTCCCTGCTGCTCCAGAGCTGGTCCTCAGTGAAGGTGGCCTAGGGCAGAAGACCAAGCACAGGGAGAGGAGGGTGAGACTCCGTCCCCAAAGGGTCATACTAGAATGACAAGGGGTCTGTTGCCACTCAGGACCCCTGAGTTAAGAAGATAAAGCAACCCAGAGGGCAGCAGGCAGGTGTCCTGAAGGCCCGGGGGAAGAGCATTCAGCCTGCATCAGGTTACATGTGACCCGTGTCACATGGGTCAGCGTCAGCAAGAGGGGTGAAAGCAAGAGTCAGGAGGTCTGGGCACGGGCACCCAGCTTGCTCTAGTCTGACTGCCCAGATGAGGAAGGACAGGAGGGCAGAGTGGCCTGCTCCTTGGGGGCAGGCTCAGGCTCAGGCTGGGCAGGAGGGATTCACAAAGTAGAGGCAGGTCCTTGAAGCTGTGAGGCCATGAGAGCAGAAAAGAGAAGGAATTGGAAGATGACCCCATGCCCTGTCTGGGGTCCGGAGGTGATGAAAGTCCTCTCCGTGGAAGCTGCCTTACCTGCTGTGGGATGTGTGGATCAGGACTGGGTGGAACAGGGGGTCTGGAGATACTGAGTCCACACCAGCTGCCCCTCTGGATAAGGCCTCGGGGTCCATCTCTGGGTTGGCTGTCCACTGGGTGTCTTGGATGATGCACCGGTGGCTTAAGACAGCCCAGTGGATCACTTGCCAGGAGCCTGGCCACCCATTCCCAGCTGGACACTCACTTTTTGCCTTCTTCATCTATGTCATGTACCTCATACCAGTGGGAGAACGGAAGGAGGACACCGGGTGTAGCCAGGTGCCCACTGAGAGCCAGGGAGCCAGAAAGAGGAGGAGGGGGAGATGGAGAGTGGGAAAGTGGCCCGAGGAGCCCAGTGCCTCCCACACCTCCTGCCCAGGTGCCCTCTGGAGAAGCTCTTCTCCCGCTGTGCACACAGGCTGAACAATGCCAGCGGAAGAGGGTGTGGTGAGCAAGGTTCAGCGGGTGGGTGTCCACTCACTTGTTGGTGGCATGGCTGTAACTGACCACCTCTGCCAGGATCCACTGCTCATCCCCACCCACAGCCTTGACCCGCGCAGCCACCTTGTCTCCAGGCTTGGCCACATAGTCCCCTGAGGCTGGAATGGCTCCACAGAGGGGTGGGGGCCTGTGAGTGAAAGGAGCATTATTCTGGGCCTGGACTCCAGACCCCCCTGCTGGCTGCCACCCTCACTTGTCACCAGGCTTCCTGATCCACAGGGGAAGGATCATGGCCGACTGCTGCAGCAAGGTCACCAGCACCCCTCTGCGCATGGTCTTCTGAGGCAGCTCCGAATCATTGTATAAACCCATGATCTTGGCCACAGAGGGAAGGAGGCATGCCCTTGAAGCCTCAGGGATGGGCACCTGCCCTGAGACCCCCAGAACCCTGCCTGGTGCTGTCAGAGGAATTTAGCAAGGAGCCCCTCACCTCTCCAGTTTCCACCAAGGGTCCAGTCCCTTCCCTGCCCATCCACGAGATGTCCAAGTTGGGACCCTGACAAGCCAAGCTGCCAGGGTGATGAGGTGTGGAGACAGTGGTCACCCTTGAGGGGAGGAGCTAGAAAGTTGCCAAAGGGTGGTTTGGAGGTGCAGTCACCTCTGTCTCCTGACCTGGGCACTGTTGGCCTGAGTGTGCTGGGTCAGCAAAACCCGCAGCAGCCTTACCCTTCTGGGCACTTCTCTAATCATCTATGTTGTAATTCATCCAAAAGTTGAGAAACAATTATTCAATGTGGACCTCTGGCCTCTCAGGCATGGCTCCATGCACCCCTCAACTTCAAACAGAACCAAACTGGAAGGAGACAAGACCAAGGGCGGAGGAGTCTGCACACATTGGCAGGGGAGCCAGGGCAATGGTGTCTGTGGGTCTGGAAGGAAGAACCTGGGTGGTAGCCACTCGTGGCCTTACTTCAGGACACAGGGTGGGGCCCTGCCAAGCCCCCAGGTTCCCCCCACAGCAAGAAGCAGAGTGGGCAGTGGGAGGAAGGAGGGAGGCACAGGCCTTGGGTCACAGAAGAAGAGAGAACCAAGAGGTGTAGCCAGAATCTCCTCTGTCTTGGGGAGGACTAAGGAAACCTTGAGGATAGTCCTGGGCTGCAAAAGGTCATTCCCCTCATTCATGGCCACATATCATGCACATAAGGAGCCGGAAACCTCCCTTCGCCCAGTGATGCATTAGCCATTTCAACACCCTAGTGCAACACACTACATGTAAATAAACCTACTGTGTGGCCAGTGGTAAAAAGCAGAGCATGTTCAATTATAGCACACTTGATGACATTAGGCAAGGGTGAATATTTAGGTTTTTACGATACTTCACTTCTGATCCTTAGAGTCTTTGGACCTTATAAAAAAATAAACTGGAAAGCAATGCCCCCTGTGACACCAGCTCATGTTTACTGGGTCTCTTGTTTCCATCGAGAGGTAAAATGGAGGAGGGTGCAGTGGTGAGGGCCTACAATCCCAGTGACTCAGGAGGCTGAGGCAGGAGGATTGCAAGTTCAAAGCCAGAATCAGATCCTGAGTAACTTACTGAGAACCTCCTTCACAATAAAATATAAGAAAAGGGTGGGTACAGTCGTCAAGCATCCCTGGGTTAAATTGCCAGTTTGAAAATAATAATAGTATTAATAAAAATAACAATAATAAAAGAGGCAACAGGAGAGTGACCTGTAGCATCTAGGTTTGTGTAAGTTCTCTGTCATGTTCTCACAACTACAAGACTGTCTAGTGATGCACACGTCAGAAGATTTAATGACCCATGACTCTCCATTTTGGCTTTTTTTTGGAAGTGCAAAGGACCAAAGCCAGGCATTAGTGCATGTTAGGACTGCAGATCCAAAGAATAAAAATAAAAATGGGAAATTTTTTAAAAACAAACAATCTTAGAACCTAAGGAACAGCCTGGCCTGGTTTAAGGATGAGCAAAGTGAGGCACAAGCAGTAGACAGGCTCCCAGGAGGGCAGATCCTAGGGTCATGGCCTAATTGTCCACTGTATTGTGCTGCTGCCTCTGGGGGTCCTGCCTGGGCCTGGCCTCTGGGAGAGAAGGACCTGGCGGGAATAGGCCCTGTGAAGAGGGGTCTTGGGAATAGGTTTTGCCCCCAACTTAGGAGTGACCCCCTGAGCTGGGACAACACAGGGCTCTTTGAGATGGGTGTTTGGGCCACAGTAGGGGTTGCTGCATACTGTGCAGGGATGACCAAAGCCCCATTCCTTGCCCTTTCCTCATTACCTACCTGGATAGGTAATGCTGGGGAAGATGTACGAATCTCCCTGAATACCCATCTGGTCTCACTCTCTATGCCAGCCACATGAATGTAGGCAAGTCACATCTCCTCTATAAAACAGGGAAGGGTCCCCTCACCATTTGGTAAATACAGTGGTGGGTGCTGGGAGGCTGCAGGCTGGGCCTCTTAAAGGAGGGATGCTCCTTTTCTGCATTTCTCCTGCACTGTGGGGACCATGGGCTCTTCCAGAGTCCTCATAAGTAGACTTACCCACTAGTTCTCCTGCTGGTTCAGGGGAACAAAAGAGGTCAGAAAATGATCCCCAGTACCAGAAGGGTAAAGCTGTAACCATTAAGACTCCCAGCTTCACCAGCCCATTCTATAGGATGGAAACAAGAGAGGGTAGTAGTGGTGGAGGTAATTCAGGGACTGAGAAGTTGGCCTTTGAAATACAGGGAGAGCTGGGTGTGGTGGCTTAGGCCTGCCATCTTAGCAGCTCTGGGAGAATGATGCAGGATGATCACAATTTCAAACGACCCACAGCAATTTTGTGCCGCAGTCTGGCTGGGCACACATCACGAGCCACTGAACAGGAACAACCTTTATTTCTGAACTCCACCAGCACACTCCACACACGCTCCCTGGAACTCCTCCTGAACGCCACGTGGCTCCTACAGGAACCGGCAGCCGATAATATCCTCCGGAAATCCCTCCTCCTGCACTTCCCCAACCAATGGGAACTCTCTGGGAATCCCCCGGAATCCCAAGGAGAACCCCAAAGTAGCATGAGAACTGCAAAGTAGCGACTGAGGTGGATAGTAATGCCTCCCCTGACAATCAATACTATTGGCAAAATGTGAGGGGCCATTCCGACTCAGCTGTGGCTCTCAGCAATTTTGCAAGACTTCTTAAAATAAAAAATAAAACAGTCTGGGGATGTGGATCAGTGGTTAAGTGCCCTGGGTTCAATCCCTCGTACTAAAAAGTAAAAAAATGAAATATAGAGGAGCCAGGTTTGGAGGTGAACTCCTCTATTCCCAGCTACTCAGGAGGATGGGAGGGGGAGGATCACGTGAGCTCCTGATGTGAGTCCAGCCTAGGGAGTTAAATACTGATATATATGTACCATCTGCTCCACTTTTCTGCCTCCAATCAGTCTTATTTTCCTGCTCTAACCCTAATCCCTACCCCATGTTCTCACATCCCACTGGTACAGAGCTGGGGCCTTCTAAGAAACTGAGGAACTGTGAAGACCCTCTCCTCAAACCTGATTCTTGCCATCAAGTCAGAAGGTTTCAGACATGTCACTCAGAGTAACAGGAATGAGTTTATTGAAAGGATAGGAAAAGGGAAAGGGGATACTCTCAATGGAGAGAGTGGGTCTGCCCAGCAACCAGCACTGGCTTCATTAAAGAAGGTTCAAATTATGAGCAAAATGCTAGGGAGTTTTCAATTAAAGAGATAAGACTCTAATTACTTATAAAACCAGCTCCAGGATGGCTCCTCCTAGCTCCAGCCTCCATCCACCTAAGGCAGTAGTGAGGTTTACTGAAGAGGCTAGCGAGAGAGAACATGCCAGGGAGTGAACTTTTATTGGGGAACAAGAAATTCCAGGGAAAATCCCATCCAGTGAAGGTTAAGGGGGGCAGCATCCCAAGGTCCGGGGCGACGATTGGGTCTTCGGGACAGTGGACAGACACGCCTCTGCACATACAAGCCCTTGGACCTGGAGAAGAGTGGGGAAAGCTCTGACACAGATGTGTCTAAGCACTTCTAACTGAGCCAGGGAGGTAACTCAAATCACATGCGAGGATGGCCTCCCACAAGTGGTCCTCTCAGAGAGAAGGACAGCATGCCTCTCCTGCATTCCAGTTTCCTGGGGACCAAAGAGAAATTTCCAGAGTCCTGCCCATGTCCACCTCTTGACTTTTCCTGGAGAGCAGGGTGACTTCAGACTTTTAAGTCCCCATTATCATGACAACACTAGGTCCACCTTGGCCCATGCTGATCGGTTTTGTTTGGATTTTAAAATTGTTTGTTCTAATTAGTTATACGACAGTGGAGTGCATTGTGACATACCATACATAAATGGAGTACAAGTCCTCACTCTTCAAGTTGCACACAATGTAGAATCACACTGGTCATGTATCATATATGCATATAGAATATCATGTCTGCTTCATTCTACTACCATTTCTACTACCATATCCCCTCCCTCCCTTCACTCCCTTCTGTCTAATCCAATGTGCTTCTATTTTTCCCCTGGCCCTGCCCCCTTATTTTTGAATTAGCATCCACATATCAGAGAAAACATTCAGCCTTTAGTTTTTTGGGTTTGGATTATTTAGCTTATCATGATATTTTCTAGCTCCATCCATTTACCTGAAAATGCCATCATTTCACTCTTCTTTAAGGCTAATATTCCATCGGGGATTATATATATATCTCACATTTTCTTTATCCATTCATCTGTTGAAAGGCATCTAGGTGGGTAGGTGGGTTCCATAGTTTGGCTATTGTGAATTGAACTGCTGTAAACATTGATGTGGCGGTGTCCCTGTAGTAAGCTGATTTCAAGTCCTTTGGGTATAAATCAAGGAGTGGAAAAGCTGGCCAAATGGTGGTTCCATTCCAAGTTCTCTG
The DNA here is from genome assembly GCF_052094955.1 of Ictidomys tridecemlineatus. NCBI lineage: Eukaryota > Metazoa > Chordata > Mammalia > Rodentia > Sciuridae > Ictidomys > Ictidomys tridecemlineatus. The sequence continues at coordinate 125,009,675 of NC_135486.1, forward strand.
AGGAATCTCCATACTGCTTTCCATAGTGGTTGCATCAATTTGCAGTTCCACCAGCAATTATAAGTGTACCTTTTCCCCCCACATCCTTGCCAATATTTATAATTGCTTGTATTTTTGATCATTGCCATTGTGATTGAACTAAGATGAAGTTTCAGAGTAGTTTTGATTTGCATTTTGCTAATTTCTAGAGATGTTGAACACTTTTTTCATGTTTTTTAATTGATTATATTTCTTCTGTGAAGTGTCTGTTCGATTCCTCAGCTCATTTATTGATTGGGTTATTTGTTATCTTGGTGTTGAGTTTTTTCAGTTCTTAAAGCTCTATCTGTGATGCATGTGGTAAAGATTTTTACCCATTCTGTAGGCTTTCATTTTCTTTGCTGAGAAGAAGCTTTTTAGTTTGAATCTATCCCATTTATTGATTTTGATTTTACTTCTTGTGCTTCAGGAGTCTTGTTAAGCAATTCAGTTCCTAACCCTACATAGTGAAGATTGGGCCTACTTTTTCATCTATTAGCCACAAGGTCTCTCTTCTAGTTCCTAAGTCTTTGATCCACTTTGAGTTGAGTTTTGTGCAGTGTGAGAGTTAGGGATTTATTTTCATTCTGCTGCCTATGGATTACCAGTTTTCCCAGCACCATTTTTTGAAGAAGCTATCTTTGCTACAATGAATGCTTTTGGTGCCTCTGTCTAAGATGAGATAATCGTATTTATGTGGGTTTGCCTCTGTGTCTTCTATTCTGTTTTGGTGCCCATACCATGCTGTTTTTGTTATTATGGCTCTGTAGTATAGTTTGAGGTGCAGTGTTGTGATGCCTACTGCTTCATTCTTCTTGCTAAACATTGTTTTCACTACTCTGGGTCTCTTAATTCTCCAAATGAATTTCATGTTTGCTTTTTTTACTTCTATTAAGAATATCATTTGGGGCGAGGGTTGTGGCTCAGTGGTGGAGCGTTTGCCTAGCATGCATGAGGCACTAGGTTTGATCCCCAGTACTACATTAAAAATACTAAATAAAGGTATTGTGTGAATCTACAACCAAAAACAATGTTTTTTTAAAAGTATCATTTGGATTTTAATATGAATTCATTAACTCTGTATAACACTTTTGGTAGTATGGCCATTTTGACAATATTAATTTTGCCTATTCAAGAGCATCGGAGATCTTTCCATCTTCTAAGGTCTTCCTCAATTTCTTTCTTTAGTGTTCTGTAGTTTTCCTTGTAGACATCCTTCACCTCTTTTGTTAGATTGATTGCCAAGTATTTTAGTTTTAAGGCTATTGTAAATGGAAGAGTTTTCCTAATTTCTCTTTCAGTGGATGTATTAGAATGTGTTTGATTTATTGGTGTTGATTTAAATCCTGGTACTTGGCTGAGTTCATTTAATAGTTCTAGAAGTTTTCTGGTGAATTTTTTTTTTATCTTCTAAATTTAGAATCATGTCCCAGCAAATAGAGATAATTTGATTTCTTCTTTTCCCTTTAACCTATTTTATCTGTTTTTATCTAATTGCTCTAGCTAGAGTTTACAGGACTATGTTGAATAGAAGTGATGAAAGAGAGCATCCCTGTTCTGTTCCAGTTTTTAGAGGGAATGCTTTCAATTTTCTCCCTGTAGAATGATGTTGGCCTTGGGTTTAGCATAGATAGCTTTTACAATGTTCAGCTATGTTCCTACTATCCCTAGTTTTTCTAGTGTTTTGAACATGAAGGGATGTTGTTTTTTGTCAAATGCTTTTTCTGCATCTATTGAGGGGATCAATGATTCGTGTCTTTAAGTCTATTGATGTGATGAATTAGGTTTATTGTTTTCCATATGTTGAATCAACCTTGTATCCCTAGGATGAACTCTACTTGATGTTGGTGCACTATCTTTCTAATATGTTTTTGTATGCCATTTGCCAGAATTTTATTGATAGTTTTTGCATCCATCTTTATGATGAAATTTGGTTTGAAGTTTTCTTTCCTTGATGTGTCTTTGCCTGGATTTGGTGATGTTCATTGGGCTGTTTCCCTGCCCTTCAAACTGCCAGCTGATGATTGCTTCACAGCAGCCCCAGAAACATCTAGCTGATTGGCTCCTCCACAGTGATGTTCATTGGGCTGTTTCCCTGCCCTTCAGACTGCCAGCTGATGATTGGCTCACAGCGGCCCCAGCAACATCTAGCTGATTGGTTCTTCCACGGAGCTGCTCATTGGGGGACTTCTTTGGCTCCGCCCATGCAACCCAGCCAATTGGCCTCAAGAACAGGAGGATTGTGGGAGGTGAAGAGGCTTGTTTGGGTGAGAGGCTTGTGGAAGCCGGTGGTGGCAGTTGGGCTCTGAGGGTTTTTTCCTGAGGAGCTGTTTTTAAAAATAAAGATAGTTTCTTTTGACAAGTGGCTCCTGAATTGTGCCCAGCCAGACTGCGGCATCTGGTCACAAGTCTTCTCCTTCAGGATAATTCGAGTTCCTCTTATGAACTTATTTCGGGCCCACATTTCTCCTGAACAGGTAATTTACTGAGGGATGTGACAGATCTTGTCCAGTGAGACCAGGCAGGGCTGCAGGTAGGTTGCTTCTTAGAAAAGAAAGTATGTGGGGGTCAGCACAGTGGGCCCATTTTATAAAATTATTCTCTTAACTCATGTTCCCACATCCTCATCTGTCTGTTTCCTAACACTATGATTAAGAAAAACATGGTCCTCACAGGGGCACCAGTTGCCACATCAAGTCCAAGGTTATGGAGCCACTGGGTTTTCTCCTGGGGACCACAAACATATGAATTCCAGCTCGCAAAAGCCCTTGCTTGGGCCTCAGTGAGACTTCTGAATAGCGGGGGACCTGCAGGGGAATTCTCTATCATGCCTCTAATATGGGGTAATGTTGGAGAGAGGGATAGATTTTTCATCTGGTAAGGGCTCTGAAACCCTAAGTAATTTCTCATCTCTCCATCTTCAAAGCCACCAGCAAACAGGAAGCCCCAGCTCTCTGGGGATATGCTGATTAGTGGTACTATAATCCCTGAGGGGTCTATTACCATGGTTGGCACTTCCCCAGAACCTGGCTTCCACTGTTACAAATACCAAGGTGCCACAAGAAATTTAATATGTCTTCAGAAGTAGACCAGTCAATGGTGTGCTACCAAACGTGGTTAGCAAGCGCACCTGAGTGGGAAGTTGGCCTCTGTTTATCTCTACCCGAGCGCTGCCTGGGCCTGGACAAAGGAGCTCAGTGTTACATTCTAAGCTATTACCTCATTTTAAAACTGGTGCAGGGTAAGGGAAGGCTATACTTAAAATGGCTACAACTGGATCTTGCCTCCCAAAGAAGGCTAAATACTATACTCCCCACCTCCTTGGGGGCAGAAGGATGGGAAGCAGGTCCTACCCGGCCCCAGGAGCCCTCTTCCCTCCTAGGGAGGACCCAGGCCACTCCACTCACTGCTTACTCGTCCTCCAAGTCCCGCTGCAGCTCCTCCCAGAGGTAATTTGCGCTGTCTCATCGCAGCAGCCCAGGGGGGGAGGCGACCCAGAAGAGACAGAAGGCCCCCTGGGACTTGGCCAGGGTCCTTAGTGAAGCCACTTCCTCTGGGACATCTTCTCCCGACCTCACTGGGGCGTCCTCAGCTCAGCACCTCCTCCCTCAGGCAAGAAGGCGACTCCAACAGTCAAGAGTTTGGCGCTGGCCATCAGCTAGCCAATCAGAGCCCGCGTGAGGACTGACTCTGCCCCAGAGCTCGCTAATTGGTTGGTCCTGGCCACGTGTTCCGCCTCCGGTGTTCCGGGGCGGGGCTTGGGCCTCTGGCTCTGGCCTGGAGAGGATGCGCTGAGCTGCACCTGCTGCGGGATGCAGGGTCCCTCGCCTACACCTCTGGTCCTTTTCTAAACAAGCATCTTGTAGTCCTAGCTACCCAGGCCCTCCCCTGGGTTCTTGGTCACAGAAATCACATCCCCAGCATTCGGCCCTGATCCAAATGTCCTAAGGGCTCCCGGGCGAGTAAAGAGAGGCAGTGACATTTCTTGAGCTTCTGTCTACCCGCTCTACTGCCTGAACCCTCTGCACCAGGCCTGCGTTTCAGTGGGGTAACCTTCAGCCCCCCTTGATGTCCCGCAGCACACTGGCTATCCCAGGAAGGCGGGACCTGGTGGAAGCCGGATTATAGGGAAGAGCCAGCATTTGTGGAAGTGGATGAGGCTTGAGGCGGGCCCGAGGTTGGCAAGGGCCAGGGGCACTATCTGAACCAAGCAGGTGAAACCTCGTGGATGAGCTTGAAGCATGTAGGATGATGGTGGTTGGTGGGACAGAGGCAAAGGATGGTTGGGGTTTTGTCCTCATTCGGGGCAGTTGTGGTTTGGGTTCTCACAGAGCCCATCCTGGTCTCCTCGTTCATGGCTTGTCCTTCAGGTAAGAAACACGATGGGATTGAAGAGGCCAGGAATTTTCCCCTGCGTTGGCCTCCCCAATGCTCTCTCCTCCCACCTGCAATCCGAGTGCACACATGTGAGTTCCCAAAGGATGGATGAGACTGCCTTTGCCTTCAACCTGGGTGTGCTGCGCAGTGCCTTCTGATCAGTGTGCCTGGGTAGAGCTTCAGCACGGATCTGCCCACCACCACCACGGCCCGGTGCCGCTGGCTTTCATATCACAGCAACTCTGGGTAGGGCCTCAAACTGCAAGTAGGAAACCGACCCAGTTACTGGTTCTCTTTGTTGAGCCCATGTGCCAGACAGCTCCAGGTGAGATCCCTCTCAAGTAGTAGCTTGTGTTCAGAGGATTTGGGGGTCAAACTGTTTGTTGAGGGGCAAGACAAACTGACACCCTTCAGCCTGTGACACCCTTCAGGCAAGCACTGTGCCACTGAGGTACTGTCTTGCCCTTTGCTACTAATTTTGATTGACAGTCCCTTATGATAGCTAGAATGGCTGGGAACATACTACTATCTTATCTTGGCCTCCAGGATTACTGGCATTACACGCATGTGTGGTGCCGGGTCTACTTTAGCCCTTCATTCTCTATGTTGTCTCACTGACTCTATATTTCTTATCTTGTCATCAATCTCTCCACTCTTCACACTCAACTCCAGTTCTTGTTCACTCTTTTAGAACAGAGTCCAATTCAGGGCAGAGGTTAAATCAATGCAGAATAAATTACCAGGGAGGCCTGGCTTTCACTGAACTCTCACTAAATGTAAAGGACTTTTTTCCTGACATCCATTGCCTATGGCCACCAGTAACAGGATGAAGAAAGTCCCCTGTGCTGCCATATCCTGACTGTCCCTAACGACCCCTGTGATCTGTCTGACAGAGGAATTTCTTCAGGAAGAGCCAGAGCAGCTTCTGCCCCTACAGGGCCAATGTCCTAGGTGAGTGCTGTCCTCTTTCCAGCCCAGCCTAGCTCTGGAGAGAGGGTACCCAGTGGTCTAGTCCATTCTGGGGTAGCTAAGTCCTTGGCACCCAGGGCCTGGGCTCCAGGGGGCTTGAGAATCCTGACTCTGTATCATCTCCTACCAAGAGCACCCTTGGCAGGTGGAACTCTCTACTTTGGGGAGTGAGTTGGCTGTGCCAGCTGGGCACTGAGGAGGAAATGGCTTGCAAGGAGAAGAAGTGAGAGGTGATTCTGGCCCCTACTCATCCACCTCCATCTCCTGGGCTGCCTTTGACCAAGTTCTTACCTCCACAGGAACACTGGACAGACATGCAGGACACCTGATCCTCAGCCTCCTCAACCCTTTTCTGCAACTTTTCTTCACCCACTCCCCTCCACCACGCTTTGGACAGTTTTTATTTGAGCGCAATCAAAAGTGTGTGTTAAGGGTAAATTCTCGTATTGACAAGTGGTATTCATTCTCAGTGAATAAAACAGAAATGGGGGATGGGCCAGTGGACCTACCATGTGGGCAGCCTCTGCCCTGCACAAAGGCCTCTTTGCCTGTTTTTGTCCAGCTGACACTGAGGACTCACTACTCTTAGGAGACTCAGAAGACTCCCTGCTCCGGTGCCCAGCTACAAATTGATTTTGATCCCAATAGAAAAGGCAAAGCAGTGGGGAGCTCTCCCTCCATGAGGCCCTTTGACTCTTCCTGTCCAGCCTCCTCAGCCCAGGAAACAAAAGCACCTGTGGGCTGTGCTCCACCAGCCGTGAGGCATGCTCCTTGAGGTCCCATAGGAGCCATGAATCAGGGGCTCCCTCCAGGGCTAGTAGGCTCTGGCAACCTTGTCTTTCCTATCTCATGCTGCCTCAAAAACAGCCCTCCTTGCTCTGTTCCACCCCAGTCCCTTGACTCTGCCCACTCAGCACTCTGGACTTGCCCTGGTTTTCAGAATCTGCAGACCCTGGAATGCCTGAGGCTGCTCTGGACTGATCCCTTGGTCTCCAGAGACTTCAGCCAGAGGGAAGGTGAGCTGACTCACACCCCATCTTTCCCCTCTGCTCCCTCTTTTACATGGTCCATTAGAAAAAGCTGTATACTGCCTTCTCCTGAAGGCAAGCATATACGGAGTATTTTGGGAGCCAGATTACCTCTAAGAACACATTGAACCTCTGGACTCTTCTCCTCATTTCAATTGGTCATATTTGTCCAGGAGCCTAGATGGAGCTTGGCTGGATAAATCGAATCCATGCTAAACCTGGCCTACTGTGTTTCTGGATGGAAAGGACCAAGGAGCTCAAGGAGGAGCCCATTGAGTGTATGCTGTGATGTGAGCAGAACGTAGTAAGAGCCGCAAGCTGGCCTATGAGCAATTAGTCTGAGCAGGCTGGGCAAGGACAGAGCTCAATGGTAGACCTGTTAGCTAACAGGCAGGATATGCTGGGCTCCATTCTCAGAACCACAAACTTTCCAAAGCAAAGGAAAACAAAGAGCAGACCATAGAGGAATTTCTCATAAGCTGAAATGCTTCCTAGGATTTCCTGGAAAACTTCTGAAACGGTTTCTGGACTGCAGCTCCAGAAATTGCTTATATTGCTTGGCCTGCAGCAAGGCACTGGGGTCCTGAAAAGTTCTGCAAGTAATCAGAAGATGCAGCATGACCTGTGAACCAGTGCACTGGAGTTAGACCACTTTCCAGGCCAGCTGCCACTTACTAGCTTAGTGAGCTTAGAAAGTCACTGGACCTTCTGAAGCTTCAATGTCCCTATTTCATAGCAAGTATCCAGCAAATGCTGTTTTGTGAAGGGATTCAGAGAAGCAGAGCAGGTGCTGGCCCCTGGCTCAGGAGCATGGAACTGGTTCAGGACAACTCCCCCTCCACTGGCCAATGGATCAGAAGGTCAAGGTGCACCCTGACTCTCATCCCACACATCAAGTACTTTTCAGAGGTGATGGGTCCACTTCAGAACTTCCAGGCTTGGCCCGATGACCTGCTCATCAGCACCTACCCCAAGTCTGGTAAGTAAGGAGGGTCACCCTGCTCCCCTGCTGGGGCTGCAACCCTGACCTCGGTCAACAGGACCAGGCCCTCCACCCTGCTCACCTCTGTTTCCTTCCCTTACAGGTACCACATGAATAAGTGAAATAGAAGACATGATATACCAGGTTGGTGACCCAGAGAAGTGTCACAGGGCCCCAGTCTATCTACAAGTGCCCTTCCTTGAGTTCAAATGCCCAGGGGTTCCAACAGGTGAGTGGTAGGTTGCTGTATCATGTGGTGTTAGAAGGATTGGGCTCCAGCACACCATAACTTTTCCTGCCTGCACTTTAGGTCTGGAAACTTTGAAAGATACACCCGCCCCTCAGATTCTCAAGATACACCTGGTCTGGCCCTGCTTTCCCAGAGTCTATTGGATCAGACGGTCAAGGTGAGTGGCAGCAGAGGCCACTAGGCCATTCCAGTGTTGGTCCTGTTCTGCAGGGAAAGTCTCTTCAAGCTTTGTCTCTGCACAAATGGGACGGCCACTTGCCCTCACTGTGGCAGGGCCAAGACAAGGAGGAGAGCAAGACCCTTCAGTGCAGACCTGAGGGCAGGGGAGCCTGGTGCTCAGAGGCTCACAGAGGGGCTGGAGGGTCCCCTGCCTGACTCGTTCTCCATCTGGGTGTGTGGTGGAATCCCAGGGGTGAGATAGGATGAAGTATGGCTCCAGGGACACGCCAGGAGTCTCCCATCAAAGCTGAGTTCAGATCCCAGCTGCCATAGCCATCCCTGAGGTCTCCAGCAAGTCAGCCTCAAGGCCTCAGCATGTTCCCTTGTCAAGCTGAGAGGGAACCACCCACAGGGGTGCTATGAAGGGGGCCAGGCAGGCAGGAGGGAGGCAGTCCTGGAGTGTGTGTGTGGGGTGGTGTAGCTGGCAGTGGGTATCGTTGTTTCCTGCAGGTGATCTATGTTGCCCGTAATGCAAAGGACGTGGCTGTCTCCTATTACAAACAAAATGGCCAAGGTGCACCCTGACCCTGGCACCTGGGACAGCTTCCTGGAGAAGTTCATGGATGGACAAGGTGGGTCCCAGTCTGGAGGAAGCAGAGGGCTGGAGCTGAGTATGGCCACCTAAAACTCATACCAAACCCTGCTGGTCCCCTTCCCCAGTGTCCTATGGGTTGTGGTATCAGCCCGTGCAGGAGTGGGGGGAGCTGAGCTGCACCCACCCTGTGCTCTACCTCTTCTATGAAGACCTGAAGGAGATGAGAACAATTGGTATTTCTATCCATGTCCCACCCAGGGGAAAGGAATCTCAGGGGACCTGACAAGGCCCTCAGGACCCTCCCCTTTGGCAGGCCCACCCAGCCCAGGACACCCCACACTGCCTTCCTGCCATGGAACCTCAGAGCCAGCCCAGCTTAAGACCCAGCTCAGCCCTTATCTCTTAGCATTTGGGTGAGTTACACATGCCCAAGGCTGTGCCAAGCCTGGGCCCACAGTTCTGAAGGAAGACACTCCCTTCCTCTCTCCTAAGGCACCAAGTGGGTTCACTCCATGATCCAAAACAGAATGGGTCTAGAGAAAGTCCCAGAGTGAAAATCTCAGACTATTTCCAAGCGGAAGTGGCCAGTTCCCTTGTGACACCAGAGAGGGGACTTCACTTGTGTTTGCTCAGGGAGCAAACAAGCTTTAGAAGCCACCAGGTACTTCTGGGCCAAATGAGAGGAGGGAAGCAGCCATCTGCATAGGAGGTGTCTTCACATATGGTGGAACTTTCATCATGGGCTGCAGGATGCAGGCAGGAGGCGCTGCTCGGAGGTTTCCAGGACAGGCCAGCCTCCTCTTGGCCTGGAGCCCTGGACCAGCAGGAACCTGAGAGCTTCCTGCACCTCTGCTCCTCACCTTCCCTCTGAAGTCAAGGGGTCCAGGTCCCCTTCCCACTCCCTGCTGCTCCAGAGCTGGTCCTCAGTGAAGGTGGCCTAGGGCAGAAGACCAAGCGCAGGGAGAGGAGGGTGAGACTCCATCCCCAAAGGGTCATGCTAGAATGACAAGGGGTCAGATGCCATTCAGTTGCCCTGTGTTAAGAAGATCAAAGACAGCCCAGAGGGCAGCAGGCAGGTGTCCTGGAGGTACAGGTACAGAGTGCTCAGCCTGCATCCGGTTACATGTGACCAGGTTCACCTGGGTCAGAGTCAGCAAGAAGGATGAAGACGGAGTCAGGAGGTCTGGGCACAGAGTCCCCTGAGGCTGGAGTGCCTCCACGGAGGGGTGGGGGCCTGAGAGTGGAAGGAGCATTAATCTGGGCCTGAACACCAGGCCCACCCTGCCAGCTGCCACGCACATTTGTCACCAGGCTTCTAGATTCAAAGGGCAGGATCATGGCTGAATGCTGCAGCAAGGTCACCAGCAGCCCTCTGCGCATGGTCTTCTGAGGCAGCACCAAATCATTGTGTAAACCCATGATCTTGGCCACAGAAGGAAGGAGGCATGCCCTTGAAGCCCCAGGGATGGGGACCTGCCCTGAGACCCCCAGCACCCTGCCCTGTGCTGTCAGAGGAGCTCAGCAGGGAGCCCCCACCTCCCCAGTTACCACCAAGGGTGCAGCCCCTTCCCTGCCCATCCACGAGATGTCCAAGTTGGGACCCTGAGAAGCTAAACTGCCAGGATGATGAGGTGTGGGGACAGTGGTCACCCTTGAGGGGAGGAGCTAGAAAGTTTCCAAAGGGTGGTTTGGAGGTGCAGTCGCCTCTGTCTCCTCCCCTGGCCTGAGTGTGCTGGGTCAGCAAAACCCAGCAGGAGCCTTAACCTTACCCTTCTGCGCACTTTTCTACTCATTTATGTGGTAATTCACCCAAAATTGAGAACAAATCATTCAGTGTGGACCTTTGGCCTCTCAGGCATGGCTCCACGCACCCCTCAACTTCAAACAGAACCAAAGTGGCAAGGAGACAAGACCAAGGGCCGAGGGGTCTGCCCACCATGACAACACGTCTGTGGGCCTGGAAGGCAGCACCTGGGTGGCAGCCACATGTGGGCCTTGCTTCAGAACACAAGGTGGGGCTCTGCTAAGCCCCCAGGTTCCTCCCACAACAAAAAGCAGAGTGGGCGGTTGGAGGAAGGAGGGAGACACAGGCCTTGGGTCACAGAAGAAGAGAGAACCAGGAGGTGTGGCCAGAATCACCTCTGTCTTGGGATGAAGTAGGGAAATCCTGAGGACAGTCGTGTGCTGTGTAATGACAGTTCACCCAAGGACGGACACACAGAAAGCACAAGAAGAAGCTTGAAACCTTCTCTCACCCAGTGACACCATAGCCATGTGCAACACACTACACATGTGTGGGGGTGTTATTGTAAACACATCCACTGTTTGGCCAGTGGTATAAAATGAGGAGACATGAACCAACAGGCCTACGTGATACATGTTTCCTACTGCAGGACCAAAGTATAAAAATAACAATGAGGCATATTTAAGGTAAATTTTGTTTCTTCTTTTTATTTGTTTTTAAATACACATGTCATTAGAGAGTGCTTGGATATATTACACACACATGGAGTATAACTGATTCTAATTTGGATCCCATCTTGTGGTTGTCATGATGTGGCAGGTCACTGGTCCTGCTATGTCCCATTCATTCTACTGCCTTTAGGAAAATATGTAGAATCAAAGCAAGACCTTGACCCTCATTTTCACACAAGCAAACCAAAGATCGGCTTCCCCAGGGCAGATCCTGAGTCATGGGCTAAGCCTGCATGTGCTCCTGTCTCTTAGAGCCCTTCCCATGCACCTGGCCTGGGCTGTGTGACTGGGGACCCGGCAGGCAGAGGTTGTCCAACCATGTCAAGCAGGTCTTGGGAGCAGCTTTTGCTGCCCAACTTAGGAGTGACCGCCTGAACTGGCACAACACAGAGCTCTTTGGGATGGGTGTCTGGGACACAGTGCAGCTTGGGCCATACCATGCAGGGACAACCAAAAACCCCATTCCTTGCCCTTTCTTCCTTATCTACCTGGATAGGTAATGCTGGGGGCAGGTTACAAATGTCCCTGTCTATCCACTTGGTCTCACCCTCTATGCAAGCCATGTGACTGTAGACAAGTCACTTCTCCTCTATAAAATATAGGAGGGCTCCTTCACCATGAGGTGAATGCAGTGGTCGGTGTGTAGGCTGTAGGCTGGGGCTCCTAAAGGATTGGGGCTCCCTCTCGGCATCTCTCCTGCACTGTGGGGACAATGGGCCCTTCTGGGGGCCTCCTGAAGAGATATACTCACTGGTTCTTCCAGTCGTGGTTCAGGGGAACTAGAAATCTTCAGGAAATGACTGCTGGGACCAGAAGGGTTAACCTGTCACCACCTCGACCCTCAGCTTCACATGCACATCCCTTCTCGGAAGGAAGTAAGGGTAGGGGGTGGGTGGAAGGAACTCAGGGGTTGAGAAACCAGCCTTGAAAACACAGTGACAAATGGCACCTAATGACTACATGATACCCATCTTTGGCCATGGTTATCTCCAGGCTGGATAATAAGCATGAGGCTATCCTTGGGTACAGGCATGTGAATTAACACTATAGATTCTCCAGCCAACTCCCCAAACCTACAGCACTGGTGAGAACAAGCAGTCTTTCACTGGAGTGATCATCTGGCTTATCTCAGTCCCGAAACTGGGCTTGCAGATGTAACATGGCATATCAAGCTCTCTAGCAAATATACGCAAAAAACCCCTCTCAGAACATTTCACTATTGAGCAATGAGATGAAAGTGATGAGAAAGCTCATCTTAACAGATCAAATGGCCCTGGATGTATCACCTGCAGCACCAGAAGGAACAGGTGCCATCATTACAGTGGAATGTTGTGTTAACCCTGATAACTCTGGAACTGTGTCTGCTACAAGAACTTGACTCTCAAAATAACAGGTTGTCTGATTCTGCCCAAAGTTTCAATGACTTCCTAACCTCCAGGTTTTCTGGAACATCTTGTTGCAGAACAGCTTTTTCTTCTTATTAGCCTTTATACTCTACTTAGCAATACTTTTTTGTAATTTGCTCTGTTGCTGTGGAGGGATAGTATCTCACATGCCCAGGCTATCAATGATGGTTCCACAACCAACACATTCTGGCCTTTCTATGTCACCTTAAGATCACTCAGGACAGGACTTTCCATCCCTGGATAAGCTGGCTTATGGTTCCTTGTTAGCCAGAAGCAGCCAATGAAGACACACCTTGTTCCTAGTTGCCTTTTAAGATAAAGGGATAAATGTCTGCATGTGGGTGAGAAGAGGTACTATAGGAGAAATAATAAAAAGAGAATGCAGATATAAATAAAGGACCAAAAAATAGGATTTTAATTCAGAAATCCTGCATACTTTTCCAGGCCTGTGACTCTCTATGACTGTCTTTCTTCCAGGCCTGTTACTCCCCAGTTCCTGGGAAACCTGTGAATCTACCTGTGCACTGTTAATTAGATACTCAATACACTGATGAAGGGAGACATCATATTTTGAGAAACCTATAATTTAAGGGACTTCTTATCACTATCTCTTGATCAGATGATGAAGACCAAGTCTGCCTGAGGATCCCGGGATTAACCAGTCCTCCAGAAACTGTCGAGAGATTACTGAACTGGCGTCATTCCTACATGACATACCTCCCCATAACCACTTCTCACCAAGTTACCTTAAAAAGAAGAGTCTGGAATCCGGGATGGCCCACATTCAATCCTTCCTGGAGTCACTTCCCCTGGAACATGTACTTACACCCGCAGCAAGGCATCAGCCTCTTTGCAGTTCAAGTCTTCAGTTGGTGGTGGATGGAGGGGGTAGGGGGCGGTTCCAACAGTCAAGGGTTACGCATTTACCATGCATTAGCCAATCAGAGTCTGTGTGACAAGGAACCCTGCCCATGCATGCGCCTATTGGTTGGTGCAGAGACCCACTTCCCAGCCATAGTTCCATGCCCATGCATGACTCCAAGAGGCACAGGAGGTTTGAGGGGTGTGGGGGTACAGTCAAGCCCTCGCAAACTGTGACGAGGAAGAACAGCATTGGGACGGCTGAAGCAGGGAATAATCCCTGGGCCCCCCAGTTGGGCAGTTGATCCTAAGGGCGGCCACTGCAGACCCTACGGCTTGCATGAGGAAGACCATATCCCTGGGAGGAGAACAGGTAGAAACATGGGAGTCTCCTCCCCACCAGCGCCCAACTAGGAGAGAATCCCTAACCATCACTGGCCTCCAGGCCCATCTAGAGCCTCCTCACAAGGCCTTCAAGCCCAGCCTCCAGGCTTCACCACTTTGTAGGCTTGTCTTATCACACTTGCCATCCTTAGACCCTGAGTGCAGTTGGAGGTATTTAACTGTCCCCTGTTCCTCCTCCAGAACGCTCTCCTTTATTCTAGGAATTGCTCATCAATTTCCCAGTGGTGGGACCCTTCCCTACCTGCTTAGAGTTGCACAGGGTCGACCTCCCTACCCAGCCCTTTAGGATAGACCCTCCCATATATCTATTACAGCCCCCCCTCCCAATATAATCTGCCCTTTGCCCCAAAAGAGCCTGAGGCCTCCCAAAGCCTGCCTGTCTGGAGGAAGACCCTCACCGTCCTCCCAAGGCCTTCTCCCTTTGGTCTACTGGATCCCCCACCCCTTTCTTGCCACTGGGGAGTTGAGAGTGAACCCCACGTAATTGCAGACCCTATGCCCAGGATTCAGGTAGTTTAGAAGGTAGATGCCTAAGATACAGCCCAGCTTTGCTTCGCCTCCCAGAGACCCATAGGGACTTAATGTGCCAGGGATGTTAGAAATAAAGACGGACGTGCCACAAGAAATCAAACTATGCTGGAAAGTGGGGGGCCTAGGCATTCACGTCTGACAAAAGGGAATGCCACCAAATCTGGCTAGGAGGCACAACAGACGGGCAGTAGGCCGGCTTATATACCCTATGGCCTGCAGACCTTCACCCCGATTGGAAGACTAAATGGTACAACCCAAGGGATTGGCTAATATTAAAATGGGGGGGGGGCAAAAGGGAAAGAGCATAATTAAGATGGCTACAACTGAACCCACTTAAGACTGATACTGTATTTTGAAAATGGACCACCAGACTTTCTATTTCTCACATGGGCTGAAGCTGTGTCCTAGGGCCCCTGGAGAGGGGGGTGAGGAAACCTGGAACTGAAAGATGCTTGTTTCAAAAATCTCCTGGGAGCCATTGCGAGGCACCTTGGAGACCCCAGCAGGGCCAGCTCTTTCATCTTCTGGCCAAAGGAGCTAGGTACCAAAATGCTGCCCTGGGGATAGAATGTGGGGCACTTTATCACTGAACTACTGTTATAGGGAGACCGTTCAGAAAATACTCAAAGACCGAATTTGCAACAAATTAGAGAGGTTTATTTCCTGGCCAGGGATGCTTCTGCCATGCCCAAACGTCCTTCTGACAGAAGTGCACCAGGCTGTCTGTGGTTCCAATATTTAAGGAAGAAAGCCACATCCTATGGAATCTGTGAATTGCAAGCAAGAAGGGTACAAAGGCTGAAAAAAGCAGTTAGCAGAGCCATCAGACAACCACATCCTGGGTTCAGGCACACTTGTGGTTTGTACATCTTGGTTCAAGTACATTTTGTGGGATACAGAGTACAGAAGACAATAATTTTCTTTTTGTGTTTAGCAGAAAACAGCTCTCATTTTGTTTTCTCAGAAGTGGGTCCTGCAGCTGTCTCTTCATGGGGGCAATAACAGAAAAACTAAGGTGGAGTCTGGAACAGCTGAGATGGAGTAACTTCAGCCACATCTGTTTGCTCATAGAGCCATAGTGACTCCGTGCTTGTCGCTCCAGCAAGGAGGGGACTGTTACAAGTGATCAGGTAGTTTAACCACAGCAATTGCTTTACACAACCAGTATTAGTAACTTATTGTGTTGATCAGTTCACACCACAACACTGCATCTCAACACTTGTTTTTGTTGTTATTTTGACAGAGTCTTGCCCAATTAGCCAGGCTGACCAAGAACATATGGTCATTCTGAGTCCACTTCTCATCTCTGGGAGTACAGGTACACACCTCAGCGATTGGCCCACTGTTGCCCTTAATGTATTTTTGTTTCATATTATGTATATTTATATATGTGCATATACAGAGAATAAGAATATAAACTATACTATTATATATTATAAATATATATTAATAAATATAATTATTAAATATATTTTATTAAATATATAATTACATATTATATATATTTATATGCTACATGGTATTTATATTTATAATGTAATATAATATGTATTATATTATGATATAAAATATAAATGTTCATTCATGAAATGTATTATATTGTAATGGTTGTTGGCAAAGTATAAAGGCAGCCACACCCCAGAGAAAAACCCCAACATGGCGCCTAATGACCTTCTCTTCCTACTTTCCCCTTTTTTTTCACTAGCGAGAAAAGTTCCTGTGGATTGAACTTGCCCGCCAGCGCCAATTTCAAATCTCGCTGGCAGGAACCTTAGCCCCAATAAGAAATAATTCCTGGGCTCCAGAACTGATATCTGGAAGAACTTGACAATAAATGGGTGGCATGCCATTTATCTAAGCCCTGCCATCTCTCCTTAGATCTATATAAGCCCGAAGCCTTTTGCAATAAAATTGGAATTCTCCCCGGGGAAGTGTCTTGCGCGGAGGATTCTTTCATTCTGGTGCCGAAATCCAGGATTTAGGTGAGCTCATTCTAACAAGAGCTCTGTCCAGGCTCTGCAGAGACTCTCCACCCTAGTCCGCTCTTTCAGACACTGGCTCCCTGCACTCACACTGATCTAGTTTAGGTAAGTTCCCCCTGCCTGGCTCGCCAACTCCCTTTGGGCTGACAGTAGGATCTGTGACCGTGACCTTCCGGCACACTCCTGACGACCAGTAGGGAGGAGGGAACCCACCCCACTAAGACCTTCACTGGCTGCAGTGGACCCTCTGGCGATTTGCTTCCCTTTGGGGTGTGAGGCTTCTGGGTTTACACGAGAGGCTCCCTGGTTTCTTCCTCATCCATGGGAGCTGCGTCCTGCTGGAGCTGCGTCCTGCTGGAGCTGCATTCTGCTCGGATATGCCTTTTTCATCCCATATGTTAGTAATTTGAGTTCTCTCTCTTCTTCTCTTCGTTAGCATGGCTAAGGGTCTGACAATCTTATTTTTTCGAAGAACCAACTTTTAGTTTTGTTAATTTTTTCAAGTTTCTTTTGTTTCAATTTCATTGATTTCCACTCTGATTTTAATTATTTCTTGCCTTCTGCTACATTTGCTATTGTTTTGCTCTTCCTTTTCTAGGGCTTTGAGATGAAGTGTGAGCTCATTTATTTGTTGGTTTTTCCTTTTTTTGAGGAATGACCTCCAGGCAATGAATTTCCCTCTTAAACTGCTTTAATTGTGTCCCATAGATTCCTATATGTTGTATCTGTATTTTCATTTATCTCTAAGAATTTTTTGATTTCCTCCTTTATGTCTTCTGTAACCCATTGATCATTCAGTAACATATTGTTCATTTTCCATGTGATGTAGGATTTTTCCTTCCTTCTTTTTCATTGATTTCCAGTTTCATTCCATTATGATCAGATAAAATGCATGGTATTATCTCCACCTCTTTATATTTACTGAGGGTTGCCCTATGGCATAATATATGGTCTATTTTTGAGAAGGATCCATGTGCTGCTGAGAAAAAAGTATATCCACTTGATGATGGTTGATATATTCTATATATGTCAGTTAAGTCTAGGTTATTGATTGTAATATTGTGTTCTATAGTTTCTTTATTCAACTTTTGTTTGGAGGATCTGCCCAATGGTGAGAGAGGTGTGTTTGAAGTCACCCATAATTATTGTGCTGTGGTCTATTTGATTCTTGAACCTGAGGAGAATTTGTTTTATGAACGTCGCAGCACTATTATTTGGTGCATAAATATTGATAATTGTTATGTCTTGTTGGTGAACGGTTCCTTTTAACAGTACATAATGTCCTTCCTTATCCTTTTTGATTAACTTAGTCTTTTTTTATTCTTTAATTCTTTACTTCGTTATTTATTTTTTTATTGGTTGTTCAAAACATTACAAAGCTCTTGACGTATCATATTTCAAACATTAGTTCCAAGTGAGTTATGAACTCCCATTTTTACCCCAAATACAGATTGCAGAATCACATCGGTTACACATACACATTTTTACATAATGCCATACTAGTAACTGTTGTATTCTGCTACCTTTCCTATCCTCTACTATCCCCCCTCCCCCCATCTTCTCTTTCTATCCCATCTACTATAATTCATTTCTCTCCTTGTTTTTTTTTCCAATTCCCCTCACAACCTCTTATATGTAGGTTTTTATAACAATGAGGGTCTCTTTCCATTTCCATGCAATTCCCCTTTTCTCTCCCTTTTCCTCCCATCTCGTGTCTCTGTTTAATGTTAATCTTTTCTTCCTGCTCTTCCTCCCTGCTCTATTCTTAGTTGCTCTCATTACATCAAAGAAGACATTTGGTATTTGTTTTTTAGGGATTGGCTAGCTTCACTAAGCATAATCTGCTCTAGTGCCATCCATTTCCCTGCGAATTCAACCCAGATGCCCTTCAATGGATGAATGGATTAAAAAATGTGGCATTTATACACCATGGAGTATTACACAGCACTAAAAAATGACAAAATCATGGAATTCGCAGGGAAATGGATGGCACTAGAACATATTATGCTTAGTGAAGCTAGCCAATCCCTAAAAACAAATACCAAATGATTAACTTAGTCTTGAAATCGATTTTATTCGATATGAGGATGGCCACCACTGCATGTTTACGAGGACCCTGTGCGTGATATATTTTTTCCCAACTTTTCACCTCAGCCTGTGTATGTCTTTTCCAGTCAGATGTGTCTCCTGGAGGCAACATATTGTTGGATTTGTTTTTTTAATCCATGTTACCAGCCTATGTCGCTTTATTGGAGAGTTTAAGCCATTAACGTTTAGAGTTGCTATTGATATGTGGTTTGTACTGCCAGCCATGTTTGATTATTTATCTTTTTTTTAATTTAGTTTGTTTCTCCATGATTAGCTTTCCACCCCACCCCTCTATCATTACCGAGGCACTTTGCACTGATGGTTTTGGTTGTTGTTTTTCATTTCTTCCTCGTATAGTGTTTTGCTCAAGACACTTTGCAATGCTGGTTTTCTGGCTGCAAATTCTTTTAGCTTTTGTATATCATGAAAGATTTTTATTTCGTTATCGTACCTGAAGCTTAATTTTGCTCCATACAGAATTCTTGGTTGGCATCCATTGTCTTTCAGTGTTTGAAATACGTTGTTCCAGGATCTTCTCGCTTTCAGCGTCTATGATGAAAAATCTGTTGTTAACCTTATTGGTTTACCCCTGAATGTAATCTGCCTCCTGTCTCATGTAGCTTTTAATATTTTCTCTTTGTTCTGTATATTGGATATCTTCATAACAATGTGTCTTGGCATTGGTCTACTGTGATTTTGTGTGCTCGGTGTCCTATATGCATCTACAATTTGTATATCTGTTTCCTTTTTTATTTCTGGAAAGTTTTCTGTAATTATTTCATTCAGCAGGTTACTCATTCCCTTGGTTTGAATCTCTATACCTTCCTCTATCCCGATGACTCATAAGTTTGGTTTTTTTATATTATCCCATATCTCTTGGATGTTTTTCTCGTGATTTTTTATCAGCCTTTCTGAGTTGGCTAGACTCTTTTCAAGATGATATATTTTGTCTTCATTATCTGACGTTCTGGCTTCTACTTGCTCCACTCTGTTAGTGATACTCTCAATTGAGTTTTTAATTAGGTTTATCATTTCCTTCATTTCTAGAATTATTGTTTGATTTTTTTATAATCTCTATCTCCTGAAAAAGATGCTAAACTTCTTCTTTTATCTGTTTATGTAATTCATTTTCAACGTGTTCTTTCACTGTTTGTATTTTCTGTCTCGTATCCTCTTAAAGGTTCCATTCCATCTGTCTAAGGTATTTCTTGAGTTCTTTATATGACCATTTTTCTGATGACTCTAGGTCCTCCTGAATATTTAGGCTGTCCTTCATTGTTTGTACTCCTTTTCTTCCTTGCTTTCTTATGCTGCTCATGTTACTTCTTGTTCTGTTTGACTGCTGAGTTACTGTTTACTCCTATAAATGTATTTTATGCTTGGTAGGAAAGATATTAGAAGGGAAGGGAAGAAGTCACTAAAGAGAATGAGAGTAGGCAGGTAGAATTCAAGGAAGGGGGAATAAGAAAATTGAAAAGAAATGAAAAGACAAAAGAGAAAAAAATAGAAAATAAAGAAAGAAAAATAATTTTTAAAAAATAATGATAATTAAAAAATGAAAATTTAAATTTAAAAAACTAAAAATAAAATAAAATAATTTTAAAAAATTAAAAACATAAAAAAAGTTAAAAGAACAACAAAAAAAAAATGAAAATGAAAGAAAAAACCCAAATTAAAATAATAATAATATGTGCAGTCATAGAGTTCGATTAACTTCTCTTCCCGTAGGAGGAGCTGTGCCCACTGGGCCAAGCTTCTCCTCTCAATAGGTGGGAACCAATCACTGTGCAGCAGCTCTTCCTCCCAGACTGGGCGGGTCTCCAATCCTGAGTGTCTAGGGCCTTCTCTTGTGTTTCCTCATGCCAGGCCCTGCTCACCTATGACGCTCACCACAATACTGGCTACATGCCAGGTCTGCTGCTCCTGGGAGCCCTGTTTTCATGAACGCCTGGGCACACTCTCCCTGTTTGCCTCCCTCAGACCCTGAGGCTGTAGAGCTTGGGGCTGAGAACCCCCAGCGAATTTGCTTGCCCTCTGGTAGCCACACCGCAGGTAGCTGGTGCAAGAGACCTCAGTTGTCAGCACTGGTGGGAACGGTAGCCAGGAATTCCGCGCCGAAAGTCCTGTGCCACTCCTGATTCCCTCGGTCTGGCTATCATGCTCACAGGAGAGCTGGGAGGGGCCCTTAAGGTTTCCCCGCTGTGTGGAGAGGGATGGCTAGGGGATTACACACCTGTCGCCACTGGTTTCAATGAAGTTATCTCCTCCACCCGTGACGTCAGTTCTTTGCCATGGTGGTATCCCATGCAAATGGTTACCGTTCGTTTCCTTTGCCGGGTGACCAATGCAACCCCGGATGGGTCTTGACTGTCTCTCCCAAGCCCCATTTCAATCCTGTGGCCACTGCCTATGAAGGTTCCGTTGGCTTTTACCTCTGTAAGTTCAGAAGGGCCGACAAGTTATTTCAGCAGGATCATTAGTGCTGAGTCACGAGAAGCAGGCGAACCGGAGCATGAATGCAGCCCATCCAGGCTCAGTGTGTGTTCTGAGAGGCCCAAACTGTTTGCCCCAGATCCACATCAGCTCAGCATTGCTTAGTGATCCTGAGCAAACAGCATTTGGACAGTTTACAACTCCCTATGCCCGCACAGATGAAGAGGTCAGAGACTTGATCTCTCCACACCAGCCGCCATGTTGGATCGCACCTTTCTTAATCAACTAAAACTTTCCTGTCACTCCTCCTCCCCTGTGTCCTACCTGCCCTATCTCATGCTTCTATACAAACTCCTAAGGGAACACGCAGACCCATGTGTTCCTGTTCCTTCTGTTGCAGCACAACCAGGAATTGAATGGGACCCTCAACCGGGTGATGCAGTCTTACTTCGAGAGCTACATTCTCAGTCATTGAAACCTCACTGGACGGGACCCCGTACAGTCATATTTCCACCATGCTGGGGCCCACCAAACTCAAAGTTTCTCGCCAACCTCTCCTGTTACTAATCATTAATCTCTCTCAAGCTTCTATCCCAACCCACAGATGGAGCTTCTACATCCAAGCGACATGGCAACAGGATGGCACCACCCACTCTCAGTTTATGGGTCAAGATAATTGCCCATTCACTGGCTGTAATTGGGCCCTTAATGTTACTGGATTCAAGTGGGCCACCTCATCCAACTTATGTTCAGCAATGCTATGCTTCATAGCAGACCAAACTGAGGAATCCTGTAAGCACTGACCTGACACTTATGGCAGATGCCCTTATAATTCATGCAAAAAAACGCTTTCTAGATAAGTCTTGCTATGAGAATCGAGCATAACCCAAATTGACCTTCTAACAGTGGAAAAGGGAGGTACTTGCTTATTTCTCAGGGAAGAATGTTGTTATATTAATGAATCTGGTCTAATAGAAAATATGTTATTAAATTACAAGAATTATTGACTCAATTGCTCAAACCCACCTCCTCTAATCCCATACCGGGGTTCTTCCAATCCTCTCTCACCATGTACTTGCTACCTCTCTTGGGGCCCCTTATTGGGATGCTCCTTTTTTGTGCTCTCTTGCCCTGAATAATGAAGTTCCTTCAAACACAATTACAGAAAATTTCTAATCAAACCTTCAATCAGATTCTGCTTAGGCACCACCAGCCTCTGATGACCAATGAGCCCCCAACATCTTCAAGAGAACAGCTCACTCATTGCTGAAGCTCACTACCAGGCACAATGGAATGCAACAGATATCGGACAGCAGGAGACAATGAGCCCGGAGAACCTCTTAATCTGCCACCTTGGATTCTTGAGCCTTTATGTCCTGTTAAGCCTCCTCATGGCCCTTGGCCTCTTCTCTATCAGTCCCCTAACATGGACCTTCTGCCAAAAACTGACCTTTGCTTTAATTTTTATCTTCATCCTGTTTTTGTTTGCTCTGATCTTCTTCAGGTGCTGGTGACGCCATGTCAAGGCAATGCTTTCAGTATTTCCTAGAGTCTCTGTTACAAGACCAGTGGCTGATACCAACAATCTCCTCCATCCAGGACTGGTTCGATGCCATCAATGACTTGTGGCTTCAGGGAACCTTCATAGACTTTACCCCTATGGAAGTAGCTGTCTATAGTCACTGGGTTTTATTTCTGGCTGCCATTTTATCCCCAGACCTGCCCCCCGAACATTCCTCCACTTCCCCTTCTAGGCCCCACGCCGACATCATACAGCAGGAAGAAGCCAAATCTGACCAACAACAACCCAGTTCCTAAGAAAGAAAAAGGGAGGAATATTGGGAAAAATATAACAGCAGCCACACCCCAGAGAAAAACCCCAACATGGCGCCTAACGACCTTCTCTTCCTACTTTCCCCTTTTTTTCCCTAGCCTGAAAAGTTCCCACAGATTGAACACTCCCACTGGCGCCAAATCTTGCTGGCGGGGAACCTTAGCCTTAATAAGAACTAATTCCTGAGCTCCAGAACTGATATCTAGAAGAACTTGCCAATAAATGGGTGCCAGCCATCTATCTAAGCCCTGCCATCTCTCCTTAGATCTATACAAACACACAGCCTTTCGCAATAAAATTGGAATTCTCCCCAGCGAAGTATCTTGTGTGGAGGATTCTTTCAATGGTTAATTTTAATTGTCAACTTAATTGGGTTAAAAGATGCTGATGATTAAGAGGCTTCTGGGTGGGCTGGGGATGTAGCTCAGTTGGTAGAGTGTTTGCCTAGATGTCTGAGGCACTAGGTTCGATCCTCAGCACCACATAAACACTAATAAATAAAATCAAGGTATTATGTCTGTCCACAACTAAAAAAAAATTTTAAAGGGAAACTTCTGGGTGTGTCAATGAGAGTGTGTCTAGGGTGATTGGCATGTGGGATAGCCAACTAAAGTGGAGACCCTCCCTAAGTGTGGGCAGCATATCCAATAGAATGGGGGCTTGCATGCAATGAAAGTTGGGAGAACAAGGAAGCAGCAGCAGAGGCAAGATCCATTCTTCTTGAAAGGGCTCTTAATTGCTGCTTTGATCATCTGAGGATATTGGACTCTGGCTTCTTCACTCTTGCAAAGCAAACTCTGCCAGTGTTTCTCCAGGGAGTTTCCAGAAGCAGTCTGTCTTGGTCTAGGGTAGCACCTGTATCCATTATGTTCTGGGGCCTCTGCCTCTATGAATGTGCAGCTACTGGTTCTTCCAGCTCTCCAGCCTGCAGAAGGCCATTGTGGACTATCCACCTTCTGGTCACATAAGCCAACCTGATAAATCCCTTGTTGGCAATCATACTTCCTGTTGATTCTGTTCCCCTAGAGAACCCTAATACATATGTGTTATAATGTAGTATATAGACTATATATAAAATATTAATACATGATATATGTTATATAAAATGTAATATTTAATAAGTGATATGTATTGTTATATATGATATTCATATTTATTATATATAAATGTATATGTTTTAAAATATAAATATTATTTATTATAAATATAAATTTAGATTTTTTTACACTATATATAGATATTTTTTCTTTTGATCAGCTCCCCCACTCTTCACAGTAGACTCCAGGAAGGAAGTTTATATACACTGTTTCAGAAGAGAGTAGCCAGGTATGGTGGCAATCACCTGGACACTGCATACCTCACCCTCCACGTCCCTAACCCTGACCCTGCTTTTCTGTCCCCTCTCCTCTCTACCAGAAACTGGACAGCTTTTATTGAGTACAATTAGGAATAGTGAGACAGACCTGGTGGTACACGCTATAAACCCAGTGGCTCAGGAGGCTAAGACAGGAGGATCAAAAGTTCAAAGCCAGCCTCAGGACTTATCAAGACCATAAGCTACTTGGTGGGACCCTGTCCCATGAGAAAAACGTTTGTAACAGGATGAGGTATGTGGCTCAATGGTTAGAGCCACTAAGTTCAATCCCAGTTACTGGAAGAAAAATGAGTTTTGAGCAATGGTACCTTCTGTTGTTTGCTGGGACATGGGATGGGGAGAACGAGGTGTGAGGAGGGCCACTGGCCCAACCATGTGTCCAGCATCCCCCTACCTATCCCTTCTGAAACCCATTACCCAGCTTACCTCTGAGGACACACTATTCTGGGAAGGCACAGGAGACTCACACCCATGACTCAGAGCCCATTGACCTCCAGTGCCCAGGGAGACTGGATTTTAATACAAACAATAAGAGAAAAGGCTGAGGAGGAGCTGGGGAGCTCCCTTACATGGAGCCCTGAGGCTCTTGTGCCCCAGCCCCTTCGTGTCTGTCTCTGGAGGCCCCTCAAGCCCAGGGAAAGAAGCACCTGTGGGGCCATTCAGCATCTGTGAGCAATGTCTCTGAAGTCACTCAGGAGCCATGAAGCAGGGACTCACTTCTTCCTAGAACTATTAGGCTCCAACATAATTTTTCTTTCCTATCCCATGCTGCCTCAAAGCAGCCTTCCTTGCTCTGCTCCGCCCCCATCCCTTCGCCCTGCCCACTCAGCACTCAGGACTTGCCCTGCTCTCAGAGCCTGCAGTTCCCGAAATGCCTGAGGCTGCTCTGCCCTGAGCCCTGGAACTTTATGAAACGACCACCCAAGAGCCAGCAGGAAGGTGAGTGGCCCTGCACCCCATTTTCCCCTCCCCTCCCTTGTCGTAATCTGTTAGAAAAAGCCATCTGTTAACCTTCCCTGCAGGGACAAAGTTTGGGGAGCCCTGCAGGAGCCAGATCACAGCTGAGGGACCATCTGACCCTTGGGCTCTTTCTCTTCATTTCAGTTCTGTTGTTTCCTGTAGGTTAAACCCACAGGTTGGATTTTAACACAGATGTGTGCCTGGATCCAGTTGAATGATAAGGATGGTAACCCTGATGTACCCATGCCTAAACCCCACCTTCCTTCCAGAGGATAGCCATTCCCAGGACTGGCTCCTCACCTGTCCCACTGTGGACCCACAGAAAACAGCTCTACAGTACCCACTCCACACCTCCACCAATCCCCTGCATGCCCAGGAGGACACGAGCCTGGGTCCCTGCCCAGCTCCTGCTCCAACATCTTCCAGGTGCTCCTTTCACTTGATCAGACACCTATTTGATCCCTTCACGGGGATTCTACCTCCCAGTTCTTTTCCCATGGACCACCCATCTCAATAGACAACTCCAGCCTGGCCTGAGTCCCCTTCCCCTGTTTTTCTGAGTGATCAGTTTTGCTCATTCACATGCAAGGCTGGTCCACCAGCCAAGTTCAGCTGCTCAATTGTCCTGTTTATCCTGGAGCCAAGATGGAGCTTGGAGGGCAAGTGGATCCCAGGCCTGGCTGGCCTGAGGTGTTTCCAGATGTGAAGGGCCCAGGGACTCAAGAGGGGAACATCAGAGATGAGCCCACAGGGGCTGTGTCTCAGCAGGGGAGGAAGAGCAATGAGCTGCATGTTAAGTGTTAGGATGGGCAGGGCAGCTAGTGCGCAGCCGGGGGTAGAGGACTTGACTGACATGCAAGAAACCCCAGGTTCCACCCTCAGCACCACACACAATACAAAACAAAAGAAAAACAAACAAAAAGGAACAGGCAGAGCCTGCAGGAATTTCTCAACTGCTGAAGAAATCACTAGAATCACTGGGAGAGCTTCCAAATCTGGGTATCTGGACTCCAACCCCTGATATTGCTAACATTACTCTGGGCTGTGGGAAGGCCCTGGGGTCATGTTCTGCAAGTAATAAGAAGGTGCAGCCTGAGCTGTGAACCATGGCACTGGAGTTAAACCTTCCTTCCAATCCCAGCTCCCCACTTAGTAGTTTATAGAGAAGCTGGGCAAGTCACAGGACGCCCTGCAGCCTCAGTGTCCTTATCTCAAAGCAACAACCCAGCAAAAGCTGTTTTGTGAAGAGATTCAGAGAAGCAGAGCAGGCACTGGCCCCTGACTCAGCAGCATGAAGCTGGTCCAGGACACCTGCCGTCTACCACTGGTCAGTGTGAAGGGAGTCCCGCTCATCAAGTACATTGCAGAGATGGTGGGACCAATTCAGAGCTTCCAGGCTTGGCCCGATGATGTTCTCCTCAGAACCTACCCCAAGTCTGGTAAGTGAGGAGGGTCACCCTGCTCCCCCACTGGGGCTGCAGTCCCCACCTTGGTCTCCAGGGCCCAGCCCTCCATCCTGCTCACATCTGCTTCTCTCCCTTTCCAGGCACCACTTGGTTGAGCGAGATACTGGAGATGATCTATCAGGGTGGTGACCTAGAGAAGTGTCACCGGGCACCCAATTACATACGCGTGCCCTACCTTGAGTTCAAAGGCCCAGGGGTTCCCTCAGGTGAATAGCAGGGTGCTGCGGCAGGTGGTATTAGGAAGGCGGGGCTCCAGCTCACCACATGTTCCCCTGCCCACACCTTAGGTCTGGAAATTTTGAAAGATACACCTGCCCCTCGGCTCCTCAAGACACACTTGCCCCTGAGCCTGATTCCCCAGAGTCTGCTGGATCATAAGGTCAAGGTGAGTGGCAGTGGAGGCCACTAGGCCATTCCAGCTTTGATTCTGTTCTGCATGGAAAGTCTCTTCAAGCTTTGTCTCTGCACAATTGGGAAGGCCACCGGCCCTCACTGTGGCAGGGCCAAGACGAGGAGGAGAGCGAGACCCTTCAGTGCAGACCTAAGGGCAGGGAGCCTGGTGCTCAGAGGCTCACAGAGGGGCTAGAGGGTCCGCTGCCTGCCTTGTTCTCCATCTGGGTGTGTAGTGGAATCCCAGGGGTGAGATAGGATGAAGTATGGCCTCAGGGACCAGCCAGGAGTCGCCCATCAAATCTGAGTTCAGATCCCAGCTGCTGTAGCCATCCCTGAGGTCTCCAGCAAGTCAGCCTCAAGGCCTCAGCATCTTCCCTTGTCAACTGAGAGGGGACCCCCTACAGGGGTACTGTGAGGGGGACATGAACCAGGGGGCATGGGATGTGTGTGTGGGTGGTGTAGCTGGCAGTGGGTGTCATCTGTCCCTGCAGGTGATCTATGTTGCCCGCAATGCAAAGGATGTGGCTGTCTCCTATTACCACTTCTACAAAATGGCCAAGGTGCACCCTGACCCTGGCACCTGGGATAGCTTCCTGGAGAAGTTCATGGATGGACAAGGTGGGCCCCCAACCTGGAGGAAGGACAGGGCTGGAGTTTAGGAAGCCCACCTGAAACTCATACCAAACTCTGCTGGTCCCTTCCCCAGTGTCCTATGGGTCGTGGTACCAGCACGTGCAGGAGTCCTGGGAGCTGAGCCGCACCCACCCTGTGCTCTACCTCTTCTATGAAGACCTGAAGGAGGTGAGACAGCCTGCCACTGCTTCCTTCCATGTCCCACCCAGGGGACTGGAACCTCAGGGTTCCTGACAAGGTCCAGGACCCTCCCCTTTGGAAGGCCCACCCAGCCCAGGGTTGCCCACACTGCCTTCCTGGCATGGAACCACAGAGCCAGCCCAGCGCAGACCCAGCACAGCCCTCATCTCCTAGCACCTGTCTCAGTTGCACTTGCCCGGGGCTCTGCCAACCCTGGGGCCTATTTCCTGAAAAAAGACTTTCCCTGCCCTGTCTCATAAGACACCAAGCAGGGCTCAGTCCTGGACCCTAAAAGGAGTGGGTGCAGGGAAACAGGCCCAGAGTGAAGCAGCTCGGGCTGAGAGGTTTCCAAGTGGAAGGGCCAGCTCCCTTGGTAAACCAGAGAGGGGATTTCTGTTGTGTATCCTCCTTAAGAAATCCAAGGCCCCTCTGAAGAGCCTGTGCCTTGCTTCAGAACCCCAAAAGTGAGATTAGAAAGATCCTGGAGTTTCTGGGGCGCTCCCTGACAGAGGAGATGGTGGATCACATCATCCAGCACACATCCTTCAAGGAGATGAAGAAGAATCCCATGGCTAACTATACCACCATACCAACTGAGTTCATGGACCACAGCATTTCTCCCTTCATGAGGAAAGGTGGGTGCTGGCCAGGGTGGGTGGATGCAGAAGGGAGGGGGGAATCAGCTGCCAGAGCCTGCTCTGAGCCACCGGGGCCACCTGTGGGGGGGGGGGGACTCAGCCCCTTTTTTCCCTCCCAGGCATCGTGGGGGACTGGAAATCTGCCTTCACTGTGGCCCAGAATGAGCGCTTTGATGCCCACTATGCTGAGAAGATGGCAGGCTGCAAGCTCAACTTCTGCTGGCAGCTCTGAGTGGTGTCGTGGGGAGCCCCTGCAGGGGGAGCATGGGCACAAGCCTGACCTATGACCTCAGGAATAAAATATGATGTGTCCAACAAGAGGCCACCTGACACTAACTAAATCCCACTGGGACCAAGTAGGGCCTGCTTCCTGGCAGCCTGACAGGGCCAATTGCCCTTCCTGGGTGGGAAAGAGTTGTGCAGAGGGAAGGCCCAGGAGACATTAGAGAAGAGGAAGAACATTGTGTCCTGTAAGATCCTCTGTTGCCTCCTCCCTCTAGTCTCCTAGCATGCTTCACTTTTGGGAGACTCTTTACAAGCCACCAGTTACCTCTGGGCCACATTGAGGGAGGGGGACAGCCATCTGCGTAGCGATGTCTTCAAACAGAATGGAGTTTTCATCCGAGACCTGTAGGATGCAGACAGGAGGCACTGGTCAGAGGCTTCCAGGAGAGGCCAGCCTCCTCTTGGCCTGGAGCCCTGGACCAGCAGGAACCTGAGAGTTCCAGGCACCTCCAGGCCTCACCTTCCCTCTGAAGTCAAGGGGTCCAGGTCCCCTTCCCACTCCCTGCTGCTCCAGAGCTGGTCCTCAGTGAAGGTGGCCTAGGGCAGAAGACCAAGCACAGGGAGAGGAGGGTGAGACTCCGTCCCCAAAGGGTCATGCTAGAATGACAAGGGGTCTGTTGCCACTCAGGACCCCTGAGTTAAGAAGATAAAGCAACCCAGAGGGCAGCAGGCAGGTGTCCTGAAGGCCCGGGGGAAGAGCATTCAGCCTGCATCAGGTTACATGTGACCCGTTTCACATGGGTCAGCGTCAGCAAGAGGGGTGAAAGCGAGAGTCAGGAGGTCTGGGCACATGCACCCAGCTCGAGCTACTCTGACTGCCCAGATGAGGAAGGACAGGAGGGCAGAGTGGCCTGCTCCTGGGGGCAGGCTCAGGCTCAGGCTGGGCAGGAGGGATGCAAAAGGTAGAGGCAGGTCCTTGAAGCTTGAGGCCATGAGAGCAGAAAAGAGAAGGAATTGGAAGATGACCCCATACCCTGTCTGGGGTCCGGAGGTGATGAAAGTCCTCTCCGTGGAAGCTGCCTTACCTGCTGTGGGATGTGTGGATCAGGACTGGGTGGAACAGGGGGTCTGGAGATACTGAGTCCACACCAGCTGCCCCTCTGGATAAGGCCTCGGGGTCCATCTCTGGGTTGGCTGTCCACTGGGTGGCTTGGATGATGCACCGGTGGCTTAAGGCAGCCCAGTGGATCACTTGCCAGGAGCCTGGCCACCCATTCCCAGCTGGACAATCACTCTTTGCCTTCTTCATCTATGTCATGTACCTCATACCAGTGGGAGAACGGAAGGAGGACACCGGGTGTAACCAGGTGCCCACTGAGAGCCAGGGAGCCAGAAAGAGGAGGAGGGGGAGATGGAGAGTGGGAAAGTGGCCCGAGGAGCCCAGTGCCTCCCACACCTCCTGCCCAGGTGCCCTCGGGGAAGCTCTTCTCCCGCTGTGCACACAGGCTGAACAATGCCAGCGGAAGAGGGTGTGGTGAGCAAGGTTCAGCGGGTGGGTGTCCACTCACTTGTTGGTGGCATGGCTGTAACTGACCACCTCTGCCAGGATCCACTGCTCATCCCCACCCACAGCCTTGACCCGCGCAGCCACCTTGTCTCCAGGCTTGGCCACATAGTCCCCTGAGGCTGGAATGGCTTTACAGAGGGGTGGGGGCCTGTGAGTGGAAGGAGCGTTAGTCTGGGCCTGGACTCCAGGCCCTCCTGCTGGCTGCCACCCTCACTTGTCACCAGGCTTCCCGATCCACAGGGGCAGGATCATGGCTGACTGTTGCAGCAAGGTCACCAGCACCCCTCTGCGCATGGTCTTCTGAGGCAGCTCCGAATCATTGTGTAAACCCATGATCTTGGCCACAGAGGGAAGGAGGCATGCCCTTGAAGCCTCAGGGACGGGCACCTGCCCGAGACCCCCCAGAACCCTGCCTGGTGCTGTCAGAGGAATTTAGCAGGGAGCCCCCCACCTCTCCAGTTTCCACCAAGGGTCCCGTCCCTTCCCTGCCCATCCACAAGATGTTCAAGTTGGGACCCTGACAAGCCAAGCTGCCAGGGTGATGAGGTGTGGAGACCATGGGAAGGAGCTAGAAAGTTGCCAAAGGGTGGTTTGGAGGTGCAGTCACCTCTGTCTCCTGACCTGGGCACCACTGGCCTGAGTGTGCTGGGTCAGCAAAACCCGCAGCAGCCTTACCCTTCCGGGGACTTCTCTAATCATCTATGTGGTAATTCATCCAAAAGTTGAGAAACAATTATTCAATGTGGATCTCTGGCCTCTCAGGCATGGCTCCATGCACCCCTCAACTTCAAACAGAACCAAACTGGAAGGAGACAAGACCAAGGGTGGAGGAGTCTGCACACATTGGCAGGGGAGCCAGGGCAATGGCATTTGTGGGCTTGGAAGGCAGCACCTGGGTGGCAGCCTCACATGGGCCTTACTTCAGGACACAGGGTGGGGCTCTGCCAAGTCCCCAGGTTCCCTCCACAGCAAGAAGCAGAGTGGGCAGTGGGAGGAAGGAGAGAGGCACAGGCCTTGGGTCACAGAAGAAGAGAGAACCAGAAAGTGTGGGCCATTATCACCTCTGTCTTGGGGAGGACTAAGGAAACCTTGAGGATAGTCATGGGCTGCAAAAGGTCATTTCTCCCACTCACGGCCACATATCATGCACATGAGGGAGCTGGAAACCTCCCTTCGCCCAGTGATGCCACAGCCATTTCAACACCCTAGTGCAACACACACTACAACACACTACATATAAATAAACCTACTGTGTGGCCAGTGGTAAAAAGTAGAGCATGTTCAATTATAGCACACTCAAAGACAGTAAGCAAGGGTGAATATTTAGGTTTTTACGATACTTCACTTCTGATAATTAGAGTCTTTGGACCTCATAAAAAAATAAACTGGAAAGCAATGCGCCCTGTGACACCAGCAGCAGACCCTCCCCCGTAGCTCATGTTTACTGCGTCTCTTGTTTCCATCAAGAGACAACATGGAGGTGGGTGCAGTGGTGAAGGCCTACAATCCCAGTGACTCGGGAGGCTGACACAGGAGGATTGCAAGTTCAAAGCCAGATTCAGATCCTGAGTAACTTACTGAGAACCTGCTTCATGACAAAATATAAGAAAAGGGTGGGTACAGTCGTCAAGCATCCCTGGGTTAAATTGCCAGTTTGAAAATAATAATAGTATTAATAAAAATAACAATAATAAAAGAGGCAACAGGGGAGTGACCTGAAGCATCTAGGTTTGTGTAAATTCTCTGTCTGTTCTCACAACGACAAGACTGTCTAGTGATGCACACGTCACAAGATTTAGTGACCCATGACTCTCCATTTTGGCCTTTTTATGGAAGTGCAAAGGACCAAAGCCAGGCATTAGTACATGTTAGGACTGCAGATCCAAAGGACAAAAATAAAAATGGGAAATTTTTAAAACAAACAAAAAAACTTAGAACCAAAGTAACAGCCTGGCCTGGTTTAAGGATGAGCAAAGTGAGGCACAAGCAGGAGACAGGCTCCCAGAAGGGCAGATCCTGGGTCATGGCCTAATTGTCCACTGCATTGTGCAGCTGCCTCTGGGGGTCCTGCCTGGGCCTGGCCTCTGGGAGAGAAGGACCTGGCGGGAATAGGTCCTGTGAAGACGGGTCTTGGGAGTCAGTTTTGCCCCCAAATTAGGAGTGACTCCCTGAGCCGGGACAACACAGGGCTCTTTGGATGGGTGTCTGGGCCACAGTAGGGGTTGCTGCATACTGTGCAGGGATGACCAAAGCCCCATTCCTTGCCCTTTCCTCATCACCTACCTGGATAGGTAATGCTGGGGAAGATGTACGAATCTCCCTGAATACCCATCTGGTCTCACTCTCTATGCCAGCCACATGAATGTAGGCAAGTCACATCTCCTCTATAAAACAGGGAAGGGTCCCCTCACCATTTGGTGAATACAGTGGTGGGTGCTGGGAGGCTGCAGGCTGGGCCTCTTAAAGGAGGGATGCTCCTTTTCTGCATTTCTCCTGCACTGTGGGGACCATGGGCTCTTCCAGAATCCTCAGGAGTAGACTCACCCACTAGTTCTCCTGCTGGTTCAGGGGAACTAAAGAGGTCAGAAAATGATCCCCGGGACCAGAAGGGTAAAGCTGTAACCATCAAGACTCCCAGCTTCACCAGCCCATTCTTTAGGATGGAAACAAGAGAGGCTAGTAGTGGTGGAGGTAATTCAGAGATTGAGAAGCTGGCATTTAAAATACAAGGAGAGCTGGGTCATCTTAGCAGATCTTGGAGAATGATGTAGGATGATCACAATTTCAAACCAGCCACAGCAACTTTATAAGACTTTTCTCAAAATAAAAAATAAAACAGTCTGGGGTATGGATCAGGGGTTAAGTGCCCTGGGTTCAATCCCTCATAATAAAAAGTAAATAAATGAAAAACAGGGGAATGCCAGGTATGGAGGTGAACACCTCTATTCCCAGCTACTCAGGAGGATGGGAGGGGGAGGATCACGTGAGCTCCTGATGTGAGTCCAGTCTAGGGAGTTAAATACTGATATATGCTCCAGTTTTCTGCCTCAAATCATCTTATTTTCCTGCTGTAACCCTAATCCCTACCCCATGTTCTCACATCCCACTGGTACAGAGCTGGGGCCTTCTAAGAAACTGAGGAACTGTGAAGACCCTCTCCTCAAACCTGATTCTTGCCATCAAGTCAGAAGGTTTCAGACATGTCACTCAGAGTAACAGGAATGAGTTTATTGAAAGGATAGGAAAAGGGAAAGGGGATACTCTCAAGAGAGAGAGTGGGTCTGCCCAGCAACCGGCACTGGCTTCATTAAAGAAGGTTTGAATCATGAGCAAAATGCTAGGGAGTTTTCAATTAAAGAGATAAGACTCTAATTACCTTTAAAACCAGCTCCTGGATGGCTCCTCCTAGCTCCAGCCTCCATCCACCTAAGGCAGTAGTGAGGTTTACTGAAGAGGCTAGTGAGAGAGAGAACACGCCAGGGAGTGAACTTTTATTGGGGAACAAAAAATTCTGGGGAAAATCCTATCCAATGAAGGTTAAGGGGGGCAGCATCCCAAGGTCAGGGGCAACGATTGGGTCTTCGGGACAGTGGACAGACACGCCACTGCACATACAAGCCCTTGGACCTGGAGAAGGGTGGGGAAAGCTCTGACACAGATGTGCCTAAGCGCCTCTCACCCAGCCAGGGAGGTAACTCAAATCACGTGTGAGGATGGCCTCCCACAAGTGGTCCTCTCAGAGAGGAAGACAGCATGCCTCTCCTGCATTCCAGTTTCCTGGGGACCAAAGAGAAACTTCCAGAGTCCTGCCCATATCCACCTCTTGACTTTTCCTGGAGAGCAGGGTGACTTCAGACTTTTAAGTCCCCATTATCATGGCAACACTAGGTCACCTTGGCCCATGCTGATCGGTTTTGTTTGGATTTTAAATTTTTTTGTTCTAATTAGTTGTATACGACAGTGGAGTACATTGTGACATACCATACATAAATGGAGTACAACTCCTCAATCTTCAAGTTGCACACAATGTAGAATCACACTGGTCATGTATCATATATGCATATAGAATATCATGTCTGCTTCATTCTACTATCATTTCTACTACCATATCCCCTCCCTCCCTTCACTCCCTTCTGTCTAATCCAATGTGCTTCTATTTTTTCCCTGGCCCTGCCCCCTTATTTTGAATTAGCATCCACATATCAGAGAAAATATTCAGCCTTTAGTTTTTTGGTATTTTGGGGGTTTGGCTTATTTGGCTTATCATGATATTTTCTAGTTCCATCTATTTACCTGAAAATGCCATCATTTCACTCTTCTTTAAGGCTAATATTCCTCCAGAGATTATATATATCTCACATTTTCTTTATCCATTCATCTGTTGAAAGACATCTAGGTGGGTAGGTGGGTTCCATAGTTCGGCTATTGTGAATTGAACTGCTGTAAACATTGATGTGGCGGTGTCCCTGTAGTAAGCTGATTTCAAGTCCTTTGGGTATAAACCAAGGAGTAGAAAAGCTGGTCAAATGGTGGTTCCATTCCAAGTTTTCTGAGGAATCTCCATATTGCTTTCCATAGTGGTTGCACCAATTTGCAGTTCCACCAGCAATTATAAGTGTACCTTTTTTCCCCACATCCTTGCCAATATTTATAATTGCTTGTATTTTTGATAACTGCCATTGTGATTGAAGTGAGATGAAGTTTCAGAGTAGTTTTGATTTGCATTTTGCTAATTTCTAGAGATGTTGAACATTTTTTTCATGTTAATTGATTGTATTTCTTCTGTGAAGTGTCTGTTCGATTCCTCAGCTCATTTATTGATTGGGTTATTTGTTTTCTTGGTGTTGAGTTTTTTCAGTTCTTAAAGCTCTATCTGTGATGCATGTGGTAAAGATTTTTACCCGTTCTGTAGGCTCTCATTTTCTTTGCTGAGAAGAAGCTTTTTAATTTGAATCTATCCCACTTATTGGTTCTGATTTTACTTCTTGTGCTTCAGGAGTCTTGTTAAGCAATTCAGTTCCTAATCCTACATAATGAAGATTTGGGCCTACTTTTTCATCTATTAGCTGCAAGGTCTCTCTTCTGTTCCTAAGTCTTTGATCCACTTTGAGTTGAGTTTTGTGCAGTGTGCGAGTTGGAAATTTATTTTCATTCTGCTACCTATGGATTACCAGATTTCCCAGCACCATTTTTTGAAGAAGCTATCTTTGGTACAATGAATGTTTTAGGTGCCTCTGTCTAAAATGAGATAATTGTATTTATGTGGGTTTGCCTCTGTGTCTTCTATTCTGTTTTGGTGCCCATACCATGCTGTTTTTGTTACTATGGCTCTGTAGTATAGTTTGAGGTGCAGTATTGTGATACCTACTGCTTCATTCTTTTGCTAAAGATTGTTTTGACTATTCTGGGTCTCTTACTTCTACAAATGAATTTCATGTTTGCTTGTTTTTTTACTTCTATTAAGAATATCATTTGGGGCTGGGGTTGTGGCTCAGTGGTGGAGCGCTTGCCTAGCATGCATGAGGCACTGGGTTTGATTCCCAGAACTAAATTAAAAATACTAAATAAAGGTATTGTGGGTGCATCTACAACCAAAAACAATGTTTTTTAAAAAGTATCATTTGTGGGGGAGGGAAGATGGCAGCGAAGGGAGTGCATCACCCCCGTGTACCGCATCACTGTGTGGGAGAATGACAAGCTAAAACAGCTAAAAGCTATCTTGTTAGGAATTTCCAGCAAAATTGGGGTGCTCCAAAACCTAGTGGAAGGATTTTAATCGCACAAGGATCAGCTACGGGGGCTCAAACGCGAGCGATTTGTCCGCACGGAGGGTCATGATGCTTATTCAGCAAATCGCCCTGCGGCTACAATCTGCAGCATGCGCTGAGATAGCAACGCAAAGATACAGCGTTGCGGATTCTGTGGGCTCCTGCCAGCTTTGTAATCACTGTACTCAGTGCTGAATTCTGGGTTTGAGACGGGGGAAGGAAGCAGTCCAATTCAGTTCTCCACACCGGTCAGACCACAGAGGAAGCCAACGGCCACCATCTTGAAGAGCTGATGTCACCATTCCTGTTTTCGACTGATCGCAGCTCATTCAGCTATAGAACAGGTAATTTCAGGCTGCCATTCGCCTGCGTCTCGCAGACAAATTACTCAGGCTCAGTGCTAAAGAACCCGCAGAAACTGCTTCTTGGAGCCTGCTCCTATCAGAACATACACCAAGCCCAGAGCAGCCGAATTCTGGCTCCCAGAACTGCTCTGGCCCAGGGCTAAAGAATCCAAGGAAACTGCTTCTTGGTCCGGGTCCTGCTGAATACTGTGGAGGCCAGAGGGGCAGAGCAGAGCCGCCGCCCGCGCCCAGAACAGGCCCAGCGACCCGCCGGCGTGGTATCACTTCACCCCAACTGCAGTAGTGGCCGAGCAGAGCAGCCGCCCGTGCCCGGAAGAGGCCCAGCGACCCGCTGGCGTGGCAGTCACGTCACCCCATTTGGAGTAGGGGCCGAGCAGAGCCGCCACCCGCATCCGGAACAGGCCCAACAACCCACGGGAATAGTAGTCACGCCACCCCAATTGGAGGAGGGGCAGAGCAAAGCTGCCACCCGCGCCCACAAAGTAGGCAGACCTGTGACCGACCGGCAGATCAGGCCCAGCGGCCTGCTGGCGCGGCAGACATGTCACCCCAATTGGAGTAGGGGCAGAGCAGAGCCGCCGCCCGCACCCTGAACAGGCCCAGTGGCTCTCCAGCCTGGTAGTCACATCACCCCAATTGTAGTAGGGGTAGAGCAGAGCCGCCGCCCACGCCTGGAACAGGCCCAGCAACCCGCCAGCGTGGAAGTCACGTCACCCCAACTGGAGTAGGGGCAGAGCAGAGCCGCCTCCTGTGCCCAGAACAGGCCCAGAGACCCGCCGGCATGGTAGACATGTCACCCCAATTGGAGTAAGGGCAGAGCAGAGACGCCGCACGCGCCTGCAAGGTATGCAGACCTGCCACCGACTGGTAGAACAGGCCCAGGGGTCCGCGGGCGTGGTAGACACGTCACACCAATTGGAAGAGGGGCAGAGCAGAGCCGCTGCCTGTGCCTGCAAGGTAGGCAGACCGGCAACCCACCGGCCCGCCAGCATGGTAGACAGATCACCCCAATTGGAGGAGGAGCACAGCCGCTGCCCGCCCTGCAAGGGAGATTTTTCAACTATACAAGAGCAATATAAATATATAGGGGGAAAATTTCAAAAACACAACAGTTTCACAAAGCAGAAAGAAATGCGAGCAGTAGGAAATGACAAGGAAAGAAAGGACCACAAGCAATGCAGTTCAACTCAAATTTAGAAGAGGTAATAGCTGCAGCAGATGGAATGTCAGATAAAGAATTCAGGATATACATGCTTCAGATGATCTGGAGTCTCAAGGAAGACATTAGACAGCAAAATCAGACAATGAAAGATCACTTTGACAATGAATTACATAAACAAATCCAAGAAGCAAAAGATCAACTACACAGGGAGATAGAGGTAATAAAAAACAAACAAACAGAAATCCTAGAAATGCAGGAAGCAATAAACCAACGTAAAAACTCAATTGAGAATATTACCAGCAGAGTAGAACACTTAGAAGATAGAACATCAGACAATGAAGACAAATTATTTCAACTTGAAAAGAACATAGACAGCTCAGCAAGACTGTTAAGAAACCATGAGCAGAACATCCAAGAAATATGGGATAATATAAGGAGACCAGACTTAAGAGTCATTGGGATACAGGAAGGCATAGAGGTCCAAACCAAAGGAATGAACAATCTATTCAATGAAATAATACAAGAAAACTTCCCAGACTTGAAGAATGAGACAGAATCCCAAATCCTAGAAGCCTACAGGACGCCGAATGTGCAAAATCATAAGAGATCCACACCTAGACACATTATAATGAAGATGCCCAACATACAGAATAAGGAGAGAATCTTAAAAGCTACAAGAGAAAGGAAGCAGAATACATTTAGGGGTAAACCAATCAGGATAACAGCTGATCTTTCAACACAGACTCTGAAAGCTAGAAGATCCTGGAATAACATATTTCAAACACTGAAAGAAAATGGGTTCCAACCAAGAATCGTGTATCCAGTGAAATTAAGCTTCAGGATGGAAGATGAAATTAAAACCTTCAACGATAAACAAAAGTTAAAAGAATTTGCAGCTAGAAAACCATCTCTTCAAAAAATCCTTGGCAAAACATTACAGGAAGAGGAAATGGAAAATAACAATGAAAACCAACAGTGGGAGGTAGGACAGTAAAGGGGGGAAAATAATCAAAGAGGAAAAAAAAACATGTTTAGTAACATAAATAAACAAATATGGCTGGAAGAACAAATCATATCTCAATAATAACCCTAAATGTTAATGGCTTAAACTCACCAATTAAGAGACACAGGCTAGTAGAATGGATCACAAAACAAGACCCAACAATATGCTGCCTACAGGAGACGCATTTGATAGGAAAAGATATACATAGACTGAAGGTGAAAGGTTGGGAAAAATCATATCACTCACATGGACTTAGGAAACAAGCAGGAGTGTTCATACTCATATCAAATAAAATAGATTTCAAGCCAAAGTTAATCAAAAGGGATAAAGAGGGACACTACATACTGCTCAAGGGAACCATACACCAACAAGACATAACAATCATAAATATATATGCCCCAAACAATGGTGCAGCTATGTTCATCAAGCAAACTCTTCTCAAGTTCAAGAGTCTAATAGACCACCATACAATAATCATGAGAGACTTTAACACACCTCTCTCACCATTGGACAAATCTTCCAAACAAAAGTTGAATAAGGAATCTATAGAACTCAATAACACAATTAAAAACCTAGACTTAATGGACATATATAGAATATACCACCCAACATCAAGTAGTTACATTTTTTTCTCAGCAGCACATGGATCCTTCTAAAAAATAGATCATATATTATGTCACAGGGCAACTCTTAGACAATATAAAGGAGTAGAGATAATACCATGCATCTTATCTGATCATAATGGAATAAAACTGAAAATCAACGATAAAAGAAGGAAGGAAAAATCATGCATCACTTGGAGAATGAACAATAGGTTACTGAATGATCAATGGGTTATAGAAGACATCGAGGAGGAAATTAAAAAATTCTTAGAGATAAATGAAAACACAGACATAACATATCGGAATCTATGAGACACATTGAAAGCAGTTCTAAGAGGAAAATTCATTGCATGGAGTTCATTCCTTAAAAAAAGAAAATACCAACAAATAAATTCTCTCATACTTCATCTCAAAATCCTAGAAAGAGAAGAGCAAAACAACAGCAAAAGAAGTAGAAGGCAAGAAATAATTAAAATCAGAGCTGAAATTAATGAAATCGAAACAAAAGAAACAATTGAAAAAATTGACAAAACTAAAAGTTGGTTCTTCGAAAAAATAAATTAAATCGATAGACCTTAGCCATGCTAACAAAGAGAAGAGAGAGAACTCAAATTACTAGCATACAGGATGAAAAAGGCAACATCACAACAGACACTTCAGAAATACAGAAGATAATCCGAAATTATTTTGAATCCTTATACTCCAATAAAATAGAAGATAGTGAAGGCATCGATAAATTTCTTAAGTCATATGATCTGCCCAGATTGAGTCAGGAGGAAATAGACAACCTAAACAGACCAATAACAATAGAGGAAATAGAAGAAACCATCAAAAGATTACCAACTAAGAAAAGCCCAGGACCGGATGGGTATACAGCAGAGTTTTACGAAACCTTTAAAGAGGAACTAACACCAATACTTTTCAAGCTATTTCAGGAAATAGAAAAAGAGGGAGAACTTCCAAATTCATTCTCTGAGGCCAAAATCACCCTGATTCCTAAACCAGACAAAGACACTTCAAAGAAAGAAAACTACAGACCAATATCTTTAATGAACCTAGATGCAAAAATCCTCAATAAAATTCTGGCGAATCGGATTCAAAAACATATCAAAAAATTGTGCACCATAATCAAGTAGGATTCATCCATGGGATGCAAGGCTGGTTCAAGATACGGAAATCAATAAATGTTATTCACCACATCAATAGACTTAAAAATAAGAACCATATGATCATCTCAATAGATGCAGAAAAAGCATTCGACAAAATACAGCATCCCTTTATGTTCAAAACACTAGAAAAACTAGGGATAACAGGAACATACCTCAACATTGTAAAAGCAATCTATGCTAAGCCTCAGGCTAGCATCATTCTAAATGGAGAAAAATTGAAGGCATTCCCTCTAAAATCTGGAACAAGACAGGGATGCCCTCTCTCACCACTTCTGTTCAACATAGTTCTCGAAACACTGGCCAGAGCAATTAGACAGATGAAAGAAATTAAAGGCATAAAAATAGGAAAAGAAGAACTTAAATTATCACTATTTGTGGATGACATGATTCTGTACCTAGCAGACCCAAAAGGGTCTACAAAGAAACTATTAGAGCTAATAAATGAATTCAGCAAAGTGGCAGGATATAAAATCAACACGCATAAATCAAAGGCATTCCTGTATATCAGCAACAAATCCTCTGAAATGGGATATCCTCAAAAATTAAATACTTGGGAATTAACCTAACAAAAGAGGTGAAATACTTAACAATGAAAACTACAGAACCCTAAAAAGAGAAGTAGAAGAAGATCTTAGAAGATGGAAAAATACACCCTTTTCATGGATAGGCAGAACTAACATCATCAAAATAGTGACATTACCAAAAGTTCTCTATAGGTTTAATGCAATGCCAATCAAAATCCCAACGGCATTTTTTGTAGAAATAGAGAAAGCAATCATGAAATTCATATGGAAAAATAAAAGACCCAGAATAGCAAAAACAATGCTAAGCAGGAAGTGTGAATCAGGTGGTATAGCGATACCAGACTTCAAACTATACTACAGAGCAATAGTAACAAAAACAGCATGGTACTGGTACCAAAACAGGTGGATGACCAATGGTACAGAATAGAATAGAGGACACAGAAACCAATCCACAAAACTACAACTATCTAAGCATGCAATAGAGGAAGGATAGCATCTTCAACAAATGGTGCTGGGAAAACTGGAAATCCATATGCATCAAAATGAAACTCAATCCCTTTCTCTTGCCATGCACAAAAGTTAACTCAAAATGGATCAAGGAGCTTGATATCAAATCAGAGACACGGCGTCTGATAGAAGAAAACGTTGGCTATGATCTACATACTGTGGGGTTGGGCTGCAAATTCCTCAATAGGACACCCATAGCACAAGAGTTAATAACTAGAATCAACAAATGTGACTTACTCAAACTAAAAAGTTTTTTCTCAGCAAAAGAAACAATAAGAGAGGTAAATAGGGAGCCTACATCCTGGGAACAAATCTTTACTCCTCACACTTCAGATAGAGCCCTAATATCCAGAGTATACAAAGAACTCAAAAAATTAGACAATAAGATAACAAATAACCCAGTCAACAAATGGGCCAAGGACCTGAACAGACACTTCTCAGAGGAGGACATACAATCAATCAACAAGTACATGAAAAAATGCTCACCATCTCTAGCAGTCAGAGAAATGCAAATCAAAACCACCCTAAGATACCATCTCACTCCAGTAAGATTGGCAGCCATTATGAAGTCAAACAACAAGTGCTGGCGAGGATGTGGGGAAAAGGGTACACTTGTTCATTGTTGGTGGGACTGCAAATTGGTGCAGCCAATTTGGAAAGCAGTATGGAGATTTCTTGGAAAGCTGGGAATGGAACCACCATTTGACCCAGCTATTCCCCTTCTTGGTCTATTCCCTAAAGACCTAAAAAGAGCATGCTACAGAGACACTGCTACATCGATGTTCATAGCAGCACAATTCACAATAGCAAGACTGTGGAACCAACCTAGATGCCCTTCAATAGACAAAAGGATTAAAAAAAAATGTGGCATTTATACACAATGGAGTATTACTCTGCATTAAAAAATGACAAAATCATAGAATTTGGAGGGAAATGGATGGCATTAGAGCAGATTATGCTAAGTGAAGTCAGCCAATCCCTAAAAAACAAATGCCAAATGTCTTCTTTGATATAAGGAGAGTAAGAACAGAGTAAGGCTGAAGAGCATGAGAAGATTAACATTAAACAGGGATGAGAGGTGGGAGGGAAAGGGAGAGAGAAGGGAAATTGCATGGAAATGGAAGGAGACCATCAGGGTTATACAAAATTACATACAAGAGGAAGTGAGGGGAAAGGGAAAAATAATACGAGGGGGAGAAATGAATTACAGTAGAGGGGGTAGAGAGAGAAGAGGGGAGGGGAGGGGAGGGGAGAGGGGATAGTAGAAGATAGGAAAGGCAGCAGAATACAACAGACACTAGTATGGCAATATGTAAGTCAATGGAAGTATAACTGATGTGATTCTGCAATCTGTATACGGGGTAAAAATGGGAGTTCATAACCCACTTGAATCAAAGTGTGAAATATGATATATCAAGAACTATGTAATGTTTTGAACAACCAACAATAAAAAAAATAAAATAAAAGTATCATTTGGATTTTAATATGAATTCATTAACTCTGTATAACACTTTTGGTAGTTGGCCATTTTGACAATATTAATTTTGCCTATTCAAGAGCATCGGAGATCTTTCCATCTTCTAAGGTCTTCCTCAATTTCTTTCTTTAGCGTTCTGTAGTTTTCCTTGTAGACATCCTTCACCTCTTTTATTAGATTGATTGCCAAGTATTTTAGTTTTAAGGCTATTGTAAATGGAATAGTTTTCCTAATTTCTTTCAGTGGATATATTAGAACGTGTTTGATTTATTGGTGTTGATTTTATATCCTGGTACCTTGCTGAAGTCATTTATTAGTTCTAGAAGTTTTCTGGTGAATTTTTTTTATCTTCTAAATTTAGAATCATGTCCCAACAAATAGACATAATTTAAGTTCTTATTTTCCCTTTATCCTATTTTATCTGTTTTTATCTAATTGCCCTAGCTAGAGTTTACAGGACTATGTTGAATAGAAGTGATGAAAGAGAGCATCCCTGTTCTGTTCCAGTTTTTAGAGGGAATGCTTTCAATTTTCTATCTTTAGAATGATGTTGGCCTTGGATTTAGCATACATAGCTTTTACAATGTTGAGGTATGTTCCTACTATCCCTAGTTTTTCTAGTGTTTTGAACATGAAGGGGTGTTGTTTTTTGTCAAATGCTTTTTCTGCATCTATTGAGGGGATCAATGATTCTTGTCTTTAAGTCTATTGATGTGATGAATTAGGTTTATTGTTTTCCATATGTTGAATCACCCTTGCATCCCTGGGATGAACTCTACTTGATGGTGGTGTACTATCTTTCTAATATGTTTTTATATGCCATTTGCCAGAATTTTATTAATAATTTTTACATTCATCTTCATCATGGAATTTGGTCTGAAGTTTTCTTTCTTTGATGTGTCTTTATCTGCTTTTGGTATCAGGGCGATAGTAGCCTTATAGAATGAGTTTAGAAGATTTCTCTCCTTTTCTATCTCATG
Source organism: Ictidomys tridecemlineatus (assembly GCF_052094955.1). Taxonomy (NCBI): domain Eukaryota; kingdom Metazoa; phylum Chordata; class Mammalia; order Rodentia; family Sciuridae; genus Ictidomys; species Ictidomys tridecemlineatus. The sequence goes on from NC_135486.1 coordinate 125,053,062, forward strand.
GAATAATTTGAGGAGAATTAGTGTTCATTCTTCTTTGAAGATCTGATAGAACTTGGCTAAGAACCCATCTGGCCTTGGTCTTTTCTTGGTTGGTAGGCTTTCGATGGCATCTTCTATTTCATTGCTTGAAACTGATGTATTTAATTTGTGTATGTCCTCCTGATTCAGTTTGGGTAGATCACATATCTCCGGAAATTTGCCAATGACTTCAAGATGTACTATTTTATTGGAATACAAATTTTCAAAATAGTTTCTAATTCTCCTCTGTATTTCAGCAGTGTCCTTTGTGATATTTCCTTTTTCATCACAAATTTTGTCAATTTGAGTTTTACCTCTGTCACTTCATTAGTACACTAAGTGTTTATCAACTTTATTATTTCAAAGCATTTTTGTTTTGTCAAATTTTGGAATTGTTTCTTTTGTTTCAATTTCGTTGATTTTAGCTCTGATTTTAATTATTTCCTATCTTCTACTACTTTGTGTGTATAAAATTTTTTCTTTTTCTAGGGCTTTCAGGTGTAAAGTTAGGTCATTTACTCATTGATTTTCTATTCCCTTAATGAACGAGCTCAACATTCCTCCTAGCACGGCCTTCATAGTGTCTCAGAGATTTTGATATATTGTATAAAGTTTTCTCATTTATCTCTAAGGTTTTTTTTATTTCATCCCTGATATCTTCTGCTATCCATTTATCATTCAATAGCATATTCTTTAGTCTCCAGGTATTAAAGTAACTTTTTTATTTTTTTTCATTAATTTCTAATTTCATTCCATTGTCACCTAACAGAATGCATGGTACTATAATTTTTTTGTGTTTGCTAAGACTTGCTTTGTGGCCTAAAATATGATCTATTTTAGATAAGGCTCTCTGTGCTGCTGAGAAGAAAGTGTATTCACTCCTTGATGGATGAAATATTCTATATGTGTCCATTAAGTCTAAATTGTTGTCTTATTCTGTTCTATAGTTTCTTTTTTTTCACTTTTGTTTGCAAGATCTATCCAGTGGTGAGAGAGGTGTGTTAAAGAGACTCTGTATTATTGGATTGTGGTCTGTTTGATTCTTGAAATTGAGAAGGGATTGTTTTATGTACCTTGATGTTCTATTGTTTGGGGCATAAATGTTTATGATTGTTATGTCTTACTGATGTATAATTTTCTTATGCAGTATGAAATGTACTTCTTTTTCCTTTCTGACTAACTTTGCCTTAAAGTCCACTTTATATGATATGGGGATGGAAAACCCTGCTTGTTTACCCAATTCATATGAGTGAATGTTTTTTCTAATCCTTTCACCTTCAGTCTGTGGATGGTTTTGCCAATGAGGTGAGTCTCTTGGAGACAGCATATTGTTGTTTTTTAAACCAATCTGCCAGTCTGTCTTTTGGTTGATGAGTTTAGGTCATTATAATTCAAGGTTATTATTGAGATATGATTTGAATTCCTGGTCATTTGGTCTATTTCTGGTTTTTAATTTGACTTAGTCACTGCTCTCCTTGACAATTCCTTTAGTGTAGTTTGCTGGTTTTCACATTGTTTTTTCATTTCCTCCTCAGGGAATATTTTATTGAGAATCTCTGAAGTATAGGCTTTCTAGTTATGAATTCTTTCAACTTTCTTTCATCATGAAAGGACTTTTTTCATTTTCATTTCTAAAGCTTAATTTTACTGGATATAAAATTCTTGTTTGGCATCCATTTTCTTTCAGAGCTTGATATATATTGTTCCAGGACCTTATAGTGTAGAAGGTCTGGGTTGAGAAATCAGCTGAGATCCAAATTGGTTTCCCCCATACATAATCTGATATTTTTCTCTCACAGCCATTAAAATTCTCTCCTTATTCTATATGTTAGTTATTCACATTATAAGGTGACTTGGTGTGAATTTATTGTAATTTTGTTCACTTGGGGTCCTGTAAGCCTCTTGTATTTCCATTTCAGTCTTTAGGTTTGTGAAATTTTGTGATATTATTTCATCAAACAGATTGTGTATTCCTTTGGTTTGTATCTCCGTTCCTTTGTCTATCCTGCTAAATCTTAAATTTCATCTTTTCATGTTATCCCACAATTCTTGGAAGTTCTGTTCATGGTTTCTTACCATCTTCTCTGTGTGGTCAACTTTATTTTCAAGATAATGTATTCTGAAGGCATGGTGGCACACACTTGTAATTCCAGTGGCTCAGGGGGGCTGAAGCAGGAGGACCACAAGTTCAAAGCCAGTCTTAGCAAAAGTGAGGCACTAAGGGTCTCACTATTGTTTCTAATTAAAATGCAAAATAGGGCTGGAGATGTGGCTCAGTGGCTGAGTGCCCCTGAGTTCAATCCCTGGTATCCAAAAGAAAGGGATTATATATTTTGTCTTCATTGCCTGAGGTTCTGTCTTCCAGGTGGTCTAGTCTGTTGGTTGTATTTTCCATTGAATTTTACTTTGGTTTATTTAGTTCTTCCTTTCACATTTTTTTTATTTTTTAGTTGTACACAATACCTTTGTTTTATTTATTTATTTTTATGTGGTGCTGATTATCGAACCCAGGGCCTCACATGCGCTAGGCGAGTGCTCTACCGCTGAGCCACAACCCCAGCCCCATTTCACGTATTTTAGCTTATATCTTTTCAGGATCTCTATCTCTTTATTGAAGCCATATTTCCCCAGAAATTTATCTCTAATTTTACTCCTTACATCCTCCTTTACATCATGGATCAGTTTAACCTTGTACATTCTGAACTCCTTCTCTGATATTTCTTCTAAGGTGATGTCAATGGATTCTATTATTGGAGCATCCTGGTTTGTTTGGAGCACTTTATTACCTTATTTTTTCATGTTGTTTGTGTACCTTCCCATCTAGCCAGGTGGATCTGAGGCAGTACAGTTCCTACCCTATACACTTACAGTGTACCTGAAAGTTTCCAGTACCTCCCATAAAAGAAGAATATTAAAATTAAATTTAACAGCACCCAATACAGACAATACACAGAACTGAGGTGTTCAATTATTATCTACAATATAAACAGTAAGTTTGCAAAAGGGGCTTATGACTTCAAATGGTGGACAAAGAGAGAACAGAAGCAGCATCAGATGTGATGTTTATGAGGAAGGAAAAGAGAAGATAGAAGTAAAATATTATAGGAAGAGAGAGGAGTTAATAGGAGTTGGGTGTTATCAGGAGAAAAGAGAAAGAGAATCAAATGAAACACAACTGAGAGGAAAATATATATATAAAGTAAAAAAAATAATAAAAATGGAAAAATAAAAAAGTAAAAATAAAAGAATACACAATAAACCAGTAATATACTATGCAGACATCCCAGTCCTCAATAAACTGATGCATGAAAAATACTTGGTTTCAAAAATGGTAGAAACATGAGAGGGAAAAAAAAAAGGATCTTGATGGAAAATTGAACAGTTGCTGCTTCCCTTCTCAGCTGATACATGTGGTCGTCTGGAGTTTGCTGGTAGGTCTACCCTCAGGGTGTTGAGGGTTTCTAGGTTGGGAGGGTTAGACTTGGAGGCAGAACATCTGGAAGCAGGATATACAGTTGCCAGTCCATGTTGGAAGACTACACTCCAAGAATCTCTTTTGTGTTCCACACATTTTAATATAGGAGCCTGGTCTTAGCCCCTTATGTCACTTGTGGACCCCACAATTCCTTCTTTATCTTTTTTTTAACTTAATTTTTTTCACTTGCACTTTTTAATTTTTTTTTCATTTTTTAATTTGTTTTAATTATTTATACATGAGAGCTGGATGCATTTATGCACTTTGATGCATTTATGCATAAATGGGGTATAATTTCTCATTTTTCTGATTATATATGTTGCAGAATCACATCAATTATGCAGTCATATATGTACATAAGGTAATAACATGTCTCATTCTTCTGACCTTCCTATTCCCATGTTCCTTCCCCTCCCTTCACTCCCCTCTCCCTAATCTAAAGAAACTCTATTCTTCCCTAGTGCTGCCTCCCAAATAGAATTAGCATCCACATATCAGAGAAAATATTCAGGCTTTGGTGTTTTGGAATATGATATTCTCCAACTCCATCCATTTACCAGCAAATACTATAATTTCATTCTTCTTTAAAGCTCAGTAATATTCCATCAAATATATATATCACATTTTCTTTCTCCATTCATCTATTAAAGGGCACCAAGATTGGTTCCATAGTTTGGCTGTTGTGAATTGGGCTGCCATAAACATTGATGTGGCCATGTCACTGTAGTATGCTGATTTTAAGTCCTTGGGTTACAAACTGAGGAGTGGGATAGCTGGGTCAAATGGTGGTTCCATTCTGAGTTTTCTGAGGAATCTCCATACTAGTTTCCATAGTGGTTGCACCAATCTGCAGTCCCATCAGCAGTGTATGAGTGTACCTTTTTCCCCATATCCTCACCAACATTTATTGTTGGACCCCACAATTCTGTTTTTTAATTTTTTATTTTATTTTATTTTTTAATGTGGTATCGAGGATCAAACCCAGTGCCTGAAACATGCTAGGCAAGCACTCTACCACTAAGCCACAACCCCAGCTCCTGGACCCCACAATTCTTGATCTCCAAACTCGATCTCTTCTGCCTCCACCCTTTCAAATTCCTAGTCAGGCACATCTCCAGGGGGTTCTGAGGCCTGGACTGGGGACCTGTGTACTATCAAGGAGACTTTTTCTTTATTGGCCCACTTGGCCACATAGCAGCGAACAATGAGCCAGGTTAGGGGCTAGGAAGGAGTTTGAAAACAGGTGATTGGGGAGCTAGAGATCCCTGTTGGGTACCAGGCCAATGCTGAACATGGTGGGACTTGGGGATAGGTGGATGTGGGACTTGGGAGGGGGTCGGGACCCAGTCTGTCCTTGTGTGTTTCAGGAAATGTGGAGCTGGAGAGAATCCAGCTTTCTCCAGCCTCTCCAACCTATGTTCCCCGGGGTGAAATGCTCCCAGATTCTGACTTTCTTCTGGATTGCTAGAATCAGAATGGCCCATGCAGACCTAGCTGCAAACTCACAGATTTGGGTTTCAGTTTCCATAGGCTCCGACAGGCTGTAGTGTCAACATGGCTCCTGAATCAGGACAATCCATAAACTCTCTAATTGGATACTTAACCATACATTCTAACAGATTTTATAGATAGGAAAAACTATCCTTATCTCCCAGATTTTCGGGATCTGGTCACAAGTCTTCTCCTTCAGGATAATTTGAGTTCCTCTTATCAACATTATTTTGGGCCCACATTTCCCCTGAAAAGGTAATTTCCTGAGGGATGTGATATATCCTGTTCAGTGAGGCCAGGCAGGGCTGCAGGTAGGTTGCTTTTTGGAAAAGAAAGTATGTAGGGGTCAGCACAGAGGGCTCATTTTATAAAATTATTCTCTTAACACATGTTCCCACCATCCTCATCTGTCTCTTTCCTAACACCATGATTCAGAAAAATATGGTCCTTATAGGGGCACCAGTAGCCACATCAAGTCCAACGTTATGGAGCCACTGGGTTTTCTCCTGGGGACCACGAAACATCAGAATTCCATCTGGAAAAGGCCCTTGCTTGGGCCTCAGTGAGACTTCTGAATAGCGGGGGACCTGCAGGGGAATTCTCTATCATGCCTCTAATATGGGGTAATGTTGGAGAGAGGGATAGATTTTTCATCTGGTAAGGGCTCTGAAACCCTAAGTAATTTCTCAACTCTCCATCTTCAAAGCCACCAGCAAACAGGAAGCCCCAGCTCTCTAGGGATATGGTGATTAGTGGTACTATAATCCCTGAGGGGTCTATTACCATGGTTGGCACTTCCCCAGAACCTGGCTTCCACTGTTACAAATACCAAGGTGCCACAAGAAATTTAACATGTCTTCAGAAGTGGGCCAGTCAATGGTGTGCTACCAAACGTGGTTAGCAAACGCACCTGAGTGGGAAGTTGGCCTCTGTTTATCTCTACCCGAGCGCTGCCTGGGCCTGGACAAAGGAGCTCAGGGTTACATTCTAAGCTATTACCTCATTTTAAAACTGGTGCAGGGTAAGGGAAGGCTATACTAAAAACAGCTACAATGGCCCTTACTTCCCAATGAAGGCTAAATACTATACTCCCCACCTCCTTGGGGGCAGAAGGATGGGAAGCAGGTCCTCCTCGCCCCCAGGAGTCCTCTTCCCTCCTAGGGAGGACCCAGGCCGCTCCACTCACTGCTTACTCGTCCTCCAAGTCCCGCTGCAGCTCCTCCCTGAGGTAGTCTTCGCTGTCTCATGGCAGCAGCCCAGGGACAAAGGCGACCCAGAAGACACAGAAGCCGCCTGGGACTCGACCAGGGTCCTTAGTGAAGCCACTTCCGCTGGGACATCTACTCGGGACCTCACTGGGGCGTCCTCAGCACAGCACCTCCTCCCTCAGGCGAGAAGGCGACTCCAACAGTCAAGAGTTTGGCGCTGGCCATCAGCTAGCCAATCAGAGCCCGCGTGAGGACGGACTCTGACCCAGAGCTCGCTAATTGGTTGGCGCTGGCCACGTGTTCCGCCTCCGGTGTTCCGGGGCGGGACTTGGACCTCTGGCTCTGGCCTGGAGAGGATGCGCTGAGCTGCCCCTGCCTAGGGCTGCAGGGTGTCTTACCGGCGCCCTGGGAGCTTTCTTGAAACAAGCAGCTAGCGGCTCCCCAGACCCTCCCTGGGTCCTTGGTCACAGCATTTGGCCCTGACCCAAATGTCCCATGGGCCCCGGGACGAATAAAGAGAGCAGTGACGTTTCTTGAGCTTCTGTCTACCCGCTCTACTGCCTGAACCCTCTGCACCAGGCCTGCGTTTCAGTGGGGTTAACCGTCAGCCCCCCTTGACGTCCCGCAGCACACTGGCTATCCCAGGAAGGCGGGACCTGGCGGAAGCTGGATTATCGGGAAGAGCCAGGGTTTGCGGAAGTGGATGAGGCTTGAGGTGGGCCCGAGGTCGGCAAGGCCCAGGGGCACTGTCTGAACCAAGCAGGTGAAACCTCGTGGCTGGGCTTGAAGCATGTAGGATGATGGTGGTTCGGGGTTTTTTCCTCATGCTTGGCAGTTGTACTTTGGGTTCTCACAGGGCCCATCCTGGTCTCCTCGTTCATGGTTTGTCCTTCAGGTAAGAAACACGATGGAATTGAAAAGGCCAGGAACTGTCCCCTGCGTTGGCCTCCCCAATGTTCTGTCCTCCCACCTGCAATTCGAGTGCACACATGTGGGGTCACACAGGATGGATGAGGATGCCTTAGCCTTTAATCTGGGTATGCTGTGCAGTGCCTTCTGCTCACTGTGGCTGGGTAGAGCTTCAGCACGGATCTTCCCACCACCACCACTGCCCCATGCTGCTGGCTTTCATATCACAGCCACTCTGGATAAGGCCTCAAACTGCCAGGCAGGACCAGTTGCACACTGCAAGTAGGAAACCAACCCAGTTACTGGTTCTGTTGAGCCCATGTGACAGACAGCTCCAGGTGAGATCCATCTCAGGTAGTAGCATGTGTTCAGAGAATTTGGGGGTCAAGCTGTTTGTTGAGGGGCAAGGCAAACTGACACCCTTCAGCTTGCTTACTCCATCTCTAAGTCAGGAATGATTAGTACTCTCTGCCATCATTTGACTCAGCACAACTTATGAGAAGCCACTCCTGAGCTATTTAGCGTCTTCACTTGGCCTTGAGCCTAGGAGATTTGGGTAATTTTGGTCATTGCAAGTCATTTTTTGGCTCCTCTCACTTAAGGAATTAAGCAATGCACATGACCTCAGTCTTCTCTGGGCTAGGAAGGCTGCTCTTGTAGCTCCGGAATTGGGGATGACCCACTGGGTCTGGACAGCCCACATCCTACCTTATTTGGCAGAAGACCATTCTATGGAAAATCTTTGAATTTTCCCACATCTATAATAAAGCAAACAGGGGCTCTCGCCCTCTCTCTTTCCAGTGTGGAAGCTTTGCCCCCTAAGGTCTAAGAGCCGTCCTGCCTTCGCTTTTCAAAATTACTTTCTGTGTAGTGTGATTTTCACCTCCTTCTTTTCTTAGATTTATTACAGCCAGCTAGCTTCATGCAGAGAAACCCAAATTCCACCGCCCACATTGGACCTGGGTGAGAACAACTTACTCTGTGGCTATTTCCCTTTCCCATTTTGCAGAAGTCTCTTACATAGACCTTCAGACTTGACCATATGTGATGTGCTCCAAGAGGTCTTTACTGCCTCTCTATAGTTCTTCCTTGTGAACTCTCCCCTATCTGCCTATTTTTGAGGTACAGGGACTGAACCCAAGGGCCCCCTACCACTCCCATACAACCCCAGCATGTTTGGGTTTTAATTTTTAAAAAAATTTATAGTTGTAGGTGGACAGCATGGCTTTATTTTGTTTATTTTTATGTGGGACTAAGGATAGAAAACAATGCCCAACAGGTGCTAGGCAAGCACTGTGCCACTGAGCTACAGTCCCTGCCCTTTGTTATTAATTTTGATTGAGAGTCCCCTATGTTAGCCAGAATGGCTGAGAACATACAATTATCTTACCTTGGCCTCCTGGATTACTGGGATTATATGCATGTGCTACGGTGCCCGGCCTACTTTAGCCCTTTATTCTCTATGTTGTCTCACGACTATAAATTTCTTGTCTTGTCATCAGTCTCTCCACTCTTCACACTCAACTCCAGGTCTTGGTCACTCTTTTAGAATATATCCACCTCAGGGAAGAAGTTCAATCAGTGCAAAATAAATTAACAGGAAGGCCTGAGCTCTCACTAAATGTCCTATTGTAGGACCAAAGTATAAAAATAACAATGAGACATATTTAAGGTAAATTATTTTTTCTTCTTTTATTTGTTTTTAAATATACATGTCATTAGAGAGTGCTTGGCTATTTTACACACAGGGAGTGTAACTTATTCTAATTTGGATCCCATCTTGTGGTTGTCATGATGTGGCGGTTCACTGGTCCTGTGTTGATATGTGAACATAGGAAAGCTATGTCCTGTTCATTCTACTGCCTTTAGGAAAATTTGCAGAATCAAAGCAAGAGCTTAACCCTCATTTTCACACAAGCAAACCAAAGATCGGCTTCCCCAGGGCAGATCCTGAGTCATGGGCTAAGCCTGCATGTGCTCCGGTCTCTTAGAGCCCTTCCCATGCACCTGGCCTGGGCTGTGTGACTGGGGGACCTGGCAGGCAGAGGTTGTCCAACCATGTCAAGCAGGTCTTGGGAGCAGCTTTTGCTGCCCAACTTAGGAGTGACCGCCTGAACTGGCACAACACAGAGCTCTTTGGGATGGGTGTCTGGGACACAGTGCAGCTTGGGTCATACCATGCAGGGACAACCAAAAACCCCATTCCTTGCCCTTTCTTCCTTATCTACCTGGATAGGTAATGCTGGGGGCAGGTTACAAATGTCCCTGTCTACCCACTTGGTCTCACCCTCTATGCAAGCCATGTGACTGTAGACAAGTCACTTCTCCTCTATAAAATATAGGAGGGCTCCTTCACCATGAGGTGAATGCAGTGGTGGCTGCCGGGGGCTGTAGGCTGGGGCTCTTAAAGGACTGACACTCCCTCTCGGCATCTCTCCTGCACTGTGGGGATGATGGGCCCCTCTGGGGTCCTCATGAGTAGATTCACTCACTAATTCTCCCACTCGGGGGTCAGAGGAACTAGAAATCTTCAGGAAATGACCCCTGGGACCAGGAGGGTTAACCTGTCACCACCACGACCCTCAGATTCACCAGCACATCCCCTCTCGGGAGGAAGTAAGGGTAGGGGGTGGGTGGAAGGAACTCAGGGGTTGAGAAACCAGCCTTGAAAACACAGGGGAGAGCTAGGCATGGAGTAGTCCCAGCTCCTCGGAGGAGGAGGCAGGAAGGGCACCTGAGCTCACAGATCAAGGGCTCACGGTGTGGGCAACACAGGAAGATGCAGTGCAAATGAAAAAAACTGAAAAGAAATAAAAACCCAGGGTTCACGGTGGGCACGATGACCTCATTTCTCACCATTGCTACCATTCTCTAGCTTCTCTGGGTACAACTCTTCATTTAGCACCAAGACATTTTCCCCCTTCCTAGGTACACTAATGAGGCCAAGAAATGATACAAATATACCTAAGGATATTTTATCCCAAGTAGATCCTCAAATGTGAGGAACTTAAATTTCAGGGAAAGCAATTAAAGCTCAGCGTGTTTCTACTTCCTTAATGAACCCAAAAGTTTATCTCCATAAACGGAAATAACCTACCAAATCAGAGGCCCACTGAGGATTTCAGCCTCTCATTACTAAATTCCCAAAATGTGGTCTTTTAGTCCATTATCATCCCTATGTATTACCCCATCCTTCCATTACAAAGACCAATGGGGAACACAGATGTGTCCAATATTTCTGGGTAATTAATGACATTATAATCCCACTACATTCTACAGTTCCTAATCCATATTTTATTTTGACTCAGATACTAAGTGAATCTGCATGGTTCATTGTTCTTGATGTTAAAGATGCTTTCTGCTGCATGCCATTATATCCTGATTCACAACACCTGTTTGCTTTTGAATGACTGACCCTGATACCATGGAAGTTGCCCAAAATACTCAGGACACTGCTGCCTCAGGGTTCCCGGGATACCCCTCACTTATTTGGAAATGCTCTAGCAAAAAAAAATAAGGTGTTTGATTCTTGGAAAAGGGGCTCTACTCCAGCATGATCTCCATATCTGCAGTCCCACCAAATGGAAATCTTGACAACAATATCATCAAAATTAATAACTTTCTGGGAACTGCAGAATATGGAGTGTCTCCACAAAAAGCTTAGATCTCCCAACAGAGATTAACTATTTGGGCCACATCCTAACTCCAGGGGAATGAACCCTCACACCTTTGAGAAAAGAAACCATTTTAAAAATAGTACCAACACAGACCAAGAGGCAACTTAGAGTCTTCCTAGGGATGGGTGGGGTTTGCAGAATTTGGATTCCCAGCTTTGGACTAATAGCTAAGTCAATCTATGAAACCATGCAAAGGCCTGATTATGCACACCTAGCCAAAAGCCTTTTAAAAATTCCAGGACTTTCTGCTGTCTGCCACAGCCCTGGGAATTCTTGACTTGGATAAGTCATGTAGCAAGAAGGCAGGGTGTGGTCTGGGAATGCTCATTCAAACACTGGGGAACAGCTCATGACCTGTGACTTTCTTTTCTAAACAGTTGGATTCAGTGTCATGTGGAAGGCCTTTGTAACGAATTTGAATTGTCACGTTGATTGGATTAACAGATGCTTAAAATTAAGAAGTTTCTCTGTGTGTCATGAGAGTGAATCTAGGAATGATTGTCATGTGGATAGCGAATTGAAGACCCTCCCTACGCATGGGCAGCACCATCCAACAGGTTGGAGGTTCTGAAGGACAAGGAAGCGGCAGCAGATGCAAGCTCCATTCTTCTTGAATGGATTCATGACTGCTGCTGTGATTGCTGAGGACTTACTCTTCCAAAACAGACTCTTCCAGTGATTCTTGGGGAGGTTCCAGAAGTCTTCAGCCTTGGACTGGTGAAGCATCATTGATTCCTTTTGTTCTGAGGCTTCAGCATCTTGGACTGTGCAGCTACTGGTTCCTCCAGCTCTCTGGTCTGCAGATGGTCATTGTGGACTATCATGTAAGCCAATCTGATAAATACCTTTTTTAATAATTATACCTCCTGTTGGTTCTGTACCTCTATAGTCGGGGTGCCTGCAAGCTGTAGCTGCTACTGCACTCAGTAGAAGCTATTGAGCTAACCTTAGGACACTAGCTAGAGTTATAAACCCCTCACCAGGTTCAGAGTGTTCTTGAAATTAAAGGACATCAACAGATAACTGGAGGATGACTAACTAAATATCAAGCCCTAAGAGTTTAGAAACTCCAGGGATTACTCCTGAGGTCTACCAAACTCTAAATCTGAAAATTTGACTTCCCACTCTAACAGAAGGGGGAGATTTGCTTTCCTTTTGTGTGGAAACTATAGAGAAGATCTACTCAATTCTTTCCTAAAACTTCTCTCCAACTAAGTGTTAATGAAATCCTTTAGGAAAGACCTTTCCTGACTTCAGATCCTGTCACTGACTGTAAAACACAAGAAATGATTAATTCTTTTATTAGGGGCTGGGGCTGTAGCTCAGTGGTAGAGCACTTGCCTCACACATGAGTTTGATCCTCAGCATCACATAAAAATAATTAAATAAAATATTGTGTCCATCTACAAGAAAAAACATATAGATTTTTTTAAAAAAAAATCTTTTAAGTAATTTGGGCCAAGTACAAAAAGTTTTATTAGAATATGGCAACAAGGTTCCTCTGACTCCTGATGATTCAACCTATGACAAAACCTACAGCATTGGTGGGAACAAGCAGTCTTTCACTGGGGTGATCATCTGGCTTATCTCTATTCCCCAAACCAGGCTTGAAGATGTGATACAGCATATCAAGTCCTTTAGCAAGTATATACAAAAAGCCCCCAGTGACATATCTCAGAACATTTCACTATTAAGAAATGAGATGAAAGTGATGAGAAAGCTCATCTTACAAGATCAAATGGCCCTGGATGTATCACCTGCAGCACCAGAAGGAACAGGTGCCATCATTACAGTGGAATGTTGTGTTACCCCTGATAACTCTGGAGATGTGTCTGCTACATTACAAGACCTTGACTCTCAAAGTAATAAGTTGTCTGATTCTGCCCAAAGTTTCAATGACTTCCTAACCTCCAGATTTTCTGAAACATCTTGGCCAGAAAAACCTCCCCTTTTCTTAGCCCTCCTACTTTGCATAGCAGTACTTCTTTGTTGTTGGATCTGTTGTTGTGGTCGGATAGTATCTCACGGGCCTGCTATCAAAGAATGATGATTCCACAACCAACAAATCCTGACCTTCCTATGTCTCCCTAAGATCAATCACAACAAAACCTTCCATCCCTGTCCAGGTAATGTCATTGTTCCTTGTCAGCCAAAAGCAGAATAGAAGACATATCTCATTCCTAATTGTCCCTTAAAATAAAGGGATAAAAGTCTGCTGAGCTGGGGCTGGGGCTCAGTGGTAGAGCACTTGCCTAACATGTGTGAGGCACTGGGTTCAATTCCAGCACTGCATGTAAATAAATAAATAAATGTCCATCAACAACTAAAAATAAAAAATTAAAAGTCTGCAGGTGGGTGAGATGGTGCAGTATAGGAAAAATAATAAAAAGGTAGAAAACAGATATAAATGAAGGAAAAAAATAGGATCGAATTCAGAAGTCCAGCCTGTCACTCTCTAAGACTGTCTTCCAGGCCTCTTACTCCCAAATTCCTGGGAAACCTGTAAATCTACCCGTGCGCTGTTACCTAAACACTCAATAAACGGATGAAGGGAGATGTCATATTTTGAGACCCCTATAATTTAAAAGACTTCTCAGCACTATGTATTGATCAGATAATGAAGACCAAGTCTGCCTGAGGATGCGGGGGTGGGGGCATTACTGGGGATCACTGGACTGAGATTACTGGACTGGTGTCATTCCTACGTATCTCCCCATAACCACCCCTCACCAAGTTTCCTTAAAAAGAAGAGTCTGGAATTGGAATGACCCGCATTCAATCCTTCCTGGAGTCACTTCCACTAAAACTTCTACATCTGCCCTCGGTAAAGCATCATTAACCACAGCATTCAAGCCCTCAGGAGACCTGGTGCGGGATCAAGCCGTTGCAATAGTTAAGGGTTCTGCGGTACCAAGTGTTAGCCAATCACGGACTGCGCAACGAGCAACCCTGCCCAAGCGCATGCTCATTGGTTGGCGCTGGAAACCTACCTGAGTTCCAGGGTGGGGATTTAGCTCCTCCTCCTGCAACCGGTGGAGATTGCAAGAATCCGCATTGCTGGGGCCTTCAAGGTGCCCTACGATGACTCCCAGGAGATTTTCTGAAACAAGCATCTTGCAATCCTGGCCACCCAGCCCTTCCAGGGGTCCTAGGTCACAGAAACGAACCCCTAGCTTCAGCCCTTTTGAGACATAGAAAGTCAGGTGGTTCATTTGCAAAATATAGTATTCAGCCTTAACTGGGTTCAATTGTAGCCGGTTTAATTATGGCACTTTCTTTTTGCCCGCCCTGATTTTAAAATTAGCCAATCCTATAGATTGTACCCCAGAATTCTCCAATCAGGGCCAAGGGCAGCACTGCATCAGGAATATAAAGTCCGCCCCAGCGTACTTGCTGGTCAGGTTCTGAAGGATTTTTCTTTTTTTTTCATCAGAGTGAATGCCTACCTCACCCACTTTCGAACACGCTTGATTTCTTGTGGCACTTCATTGTTTCCAGCACCCCTTCCACACAATGTTCCTATGTGCCTCCAGGACGTGAAGCAAGGGCTGGGCGCATCTTAGGCATCTACCTGCTCTACTACCTGAAGCCTGGTCATGGGGTCTGCAGCTACATGGAGCTCACCGTCAACCCCACTGGTGCAAGAAAGGGGAGAAGGGTCTGGAAGACCAACTGGAGACGGCCTTTTTGGGCTGTGCAGGTCTTCTTCCTGGGAAGCAGGCTTTGAGAGGCCTCAGGCTCAGACTGGGAGATTGATGGCAAAGGTAAGAGTACAAGTCTGTATGCAAGGGGTGAAGCCTGGAGCCTGGGCTTGAAGCCCTTGTGAAGAGGCTCTAGATGGGGCTGGAGGCCAATGATGGTTAGGGATTCTCTTTTTAGTTGTGCCATGGTGGGGTGGAGACGCACAGGTTTTGACCCTCTCCTCCGTGGGATATGGTCTTCCTCAGACAAGCCTTCTGGTCTGCTCTGGCTGCCCTTCAGGTAAAAAAAACAATGATCCACTGCCTGACTGATGGGCCCAGGAATTGTCCCCTGCCTCGGCCACCCTCATGCTCTTCCTGTTCACAGTGTTACCAGACATACTCACACACCTCAAACCTCCTGTGTCTATTGGAGTCACACCTGTGCCTGGAACTGCAGCCAGGTGTGTGGAGATCTCTGCACATTGCTTCTGCCACAGCCCAGCATCCAGAATTGCTAGGTGGGACCCCTTGGAGACCGTGACCAAGCTGGGCCTATGCCTGTGATACCTGATTCAGGTGAGATCCACCCCAGTTAGGGTGGTATCTGAGGTTCCCATAACCTGGGTTCAAGGTGTTTGTTGAGAGACCAGGCAGCTCACACCCTTGAGCTGTTCTGTGTGGGAGGCCGACTAGCAGGTGACTGCATCTGTCTCCCCTTCTGATTGGTGTGGCATCATCCTCCATCACTCTGTGATCTGGTTGCCTAGGTAACTCAGACAGTAGATCATTAGGGTCAAGTGACTGTGTCTTTACACATAGGTGTGCCTTCCCACAACCCCATGGGTGGAGCTATGCTCACCTATTCCCTTGTAATATTACCCCTTACTCTGTTTAGGATAGAATGTTCCGTGGAAACACCCTTTGTGTGTTCCCTTCTCTTTCTCTGCCCTTGGGTGTGGCCTTCGTAGATGTCAGTCAACCTGCTGACAGCAGACATCATGAAGCTAGACTCAGCCCCCTTGAAACCTGACCCCTTGCCTCATTTGAATAGCTTCTCCTCAATAAGAGGGTTCAGCACGTGCAGGCTTGCTCTCTCTCTCTTTCTGTGGACCCTTAAGGTCAGAGGAGCCATCACAGTACCCCCAAAGAAAAGTATGTCTGTCTCTTGTGTGGTTATTTCACGCAGTCTAATTAGCCAGCTCCCCTGGAATGACCTCTGAATGTTTTAGTTGTGAGCAACCCAGCAGCTCTGCCCCCACTTCTAACCTGGGAAGGGAAGTGCTTGCGGGTCCTTGGACCCACCACTATTAACAGTCCCTTTGCCCTTTCTCTTGTGTGAAAGGCTCTTTCCTAGACCTTCAGAGTTGACCGTGTGCCACCCTCCTGTGGAGCTCTGGCTCCATCCAAAACTATAGCTCTTCCTTGTGGATACCCTGTTTCCCCAATTTATGTGCTTATTGTGATATTGGGGGTAGAAGGTGGGCACTTTATCACCGAGCTATAACCCCAACACTTTTTTCTTGTTATTTTGACACAGAGTTTCAACAAATTAGCCCAGGCTAACCAAGAATCTGTGGTCATCCTGACTTGGCCTCCTGTCTTTGGGATGAAAGGTGTACCCCTCTGAGACTGGCCCACTATTGCCCTTAATGTATTTTGCTTCTTATACTTTTATATATATATATATATATATATATATATAATCTTGTGATCGGCTTCCCCACTCTTCACAATAAATTCCAGGAAGACAGTTCTTGTTCACTCTCTCACAACAGAGTATAGCCAGGCACGGTGGCACTCGCCTATAATCCCTGTGACTTGGGAGCCTAAAACAGGAGGATCACAAGTTGGAGGCCCGCCTCAGCAAATTAGTGAAACCCTGTATAAAAATTAGAAAATAAGAAGGGCTGAGGATGTAACTCAGTGGTAAAGTGGCCCTGGGATCAATACCCACTACCAAAAAAAAAAAAAAAAACAGAATAGCACAGGAATATGGTCCATCAATACTTAACAAATTAACAGATGGAGGTCTGGCTCTACTTCTCAGTACACGTGAGTTGCTCCTGTCTTCCTTTCCCTCCTGCCACCTCTGATGGGATGAAGTCTGACCCTCACTGAGGATTTCCTCTAGGGCCCATGTGATCTGCCTGGCAGAGGAGTTCCTTCAGGAAGAGCCAGAGCAGCTTCTGCCATGAGGGCCAATGTCCTAGGTGAGTGCTGTCCTCTTTCCAGCCTGGCCTAGCTCTGGGGAGAGGGGCCCAGTGGTCCAGTCCAGGCTGGGGCAGCTGAGTCACTGGCCCCCATGGCCAGGGCTACAGGGGGCTTGAGAAGCCTGACTCTGTATTATCTCCTACCAACTGCACCCTTGGTTATTGTGAGAAGTCACTGCTTTGGGGAGTCCTGATCTGGCTGTGCCAGGTGGGCACTGAGGAGGAAGAGGATGGCTGGGAATGAGAAGAGGTGAGAGGTGATTCTGGCCCTGGCCTCCCTAGCTGCCTCCATCTTCTAGGCTGCATTTGACCAACCTCCATGGGAACACTGCACACCTGATCCTCCACAATCCCAAGCCTGCCCCTACTTTTCTGTCCCTTCTCCCCTCTACCAGAAACTGGACAGCTTTCATTGAGTACAATTAGGAGTTCAGAGACAGATGTGGTGGTACATGCTATAATCACAGAAGGTCAGGAGACTGAGGCAGGAGGATCTCAAGTTCAAAGCTTCAGGAACTTAGCAAGGCCGTAAGCAATTTAGCAAGACCCTTTCTTCACTATTTAAAAAAATTTTTTTAATTGGGGATGTTGCTCAGTGGTTAAAGCCACTGGGTTCTTCAATCTCAGGTACAAAAAAAAGTATTGAGTGATGGAACCTTCTGTTGTTTGCTGGGACACCTGGGTTTGGGGAACAGAGGTGTGAGGAGGGGCCACTGGCCAACCATGTGTCCAGCATCCCCCCTCCTACAGACCCTTCTGAATCCCTTTCCCCAGCTTACCTCTGAGGACACACTTATCTGGGAAGGCTCAGGAGACTCACACCCATGACTCAGAGCCCCTTGACCTCCAGTGCCCAGGGAGACTGGATTTTAATGCAAACAATAAGAGAAAAGGCTGAGGAGGAGCTGGGGAGCTCCCTTACATGGAGCCCTGTGGCTCTTGTGCCTCAGCCTCTTCGTGTCTGTCTCTGGAGGCCCCTCAAGCCCAGGGAAAGAAGCACCTGTGGGGCCATTCAGCAGCCATGAGTGGTGCCCCTGAGGTCACTCAGGATCCATGAGGCAGGGCCCCCTCCCAGAACTATTAGGTTCCAACATCCTTTTCGATCCTGTCCTGTTGCCTCAAAAACAGTTTTCCTAGAAAAAGAAAAAGTGTGGTAAAAAGCCTTCCTTGCTCAGCTCCGCCCCCATCCCTTCGCCCTGCCCACTCGGCACTCTGGACCTGCCCTGCTCTCAGAGCCTGCAGTTCCAGAAATGCCTGAGGCTGCTCTGCCCTGAGCCTTGAGACCAAACTGGAGCCAGCAGGAAGGTGAGTGGCCCTGCACCCCATTTTCCCCTCCCCTCCCTTGACGTCATCTGTTAGAAAAAGCCAACTGTTAACCTTCCCTACAGGGACAAAGTTTGGGGAGCCCTGCAGTAGCCAGATCAGAGCTGAGGGACCATCTGACCCCTGGGCTCTTTCTCTTCATTCCAGTTCTATTGTTTCCTGTAGGTTAAACCCACATGTTGAATTTTAAGACAGGTGTGTGCCTGGATCCAGCTGAATGATAAGGATGGTAACCCTGATGTAACCATGCCTAAACCCCACCTTCCTTCCAGAGGATAGCCATTCTCAGGACTGGCTCCTCACCCGTCCCACTGTGGACCCACAGAAAACAGCTCTGCAGTACCCACTCCACACCTCCACCAATCCCCTGCATGCCCAGGAGGACACGAGCCTAGGTCCCTGCCCAGCTCCAATATCTTCCAGATGCTTCTTTCACTTGATCGGGCACCTATTTGATCCCTTCACTGGGATTCTACCTCCCAGTTCTTTTCCCATGGACCACCCATCTCAATAGATACCTCCAGCATGGCCCGAGTCCCCTTCCCCTCTTTTTCTGAGTGAGCAGTTTTGCTCATTCATATGCTCATTCAACTGACTAGGCCCTCAGCACCAGCCAAGTTCAACTGCTCAATCAGTCCCATTGGTCCTGGAGCCAAGATGGTGCTTGGTGAGCAAGTGGGATCCCAGGCCTGGCTGGCCTGAGGTGTTTCGAGATGTGAAGGGCCCAGGGACTCAAGAGGGGAACATCACAGATGAGCCCACTGGGGCTGTGTCTCAGCAGGGGAGGAAGAGCAATGAGCTGCATGTCAAGAGTTAGGATGGGCAGGGCAGCTAGTGCACGGCCGGTGGGAGAGGATTTGACTGACATGCAAGAGACCCTGGGTTCCACCCTCAGCACCACAGACAATACAAAACAAACGAAAAACAAACAAAAAGGAACAGGCAGAGCCTGTAGGAATTTCTCAACTGCTAAAGAAATCACTAGAATCACTGGGAGAGCTTCCAAATCTGTGTATCTGGACTCCAACCCCTGATATTGCTGTGGCAGGGCACTGGGGTCATGGAAAGTTCTGCAAGCAATCAGAAGGTGCAGCCTGAGCTGTAAACAACGGCACTGGAGTTAAACCTTCCTTCCAATCCCAGCTCCCCACTTAGTAGTTTAGAGAAGCTGGGCAAATAACTGGACCTACTGCAGCCTCAGTGTCCTTATCTCAAAGCAACAACCCAGCAAATGCTGTTTTTTTATGGTATTCAGAGAAGCAGAGCAGGTGCTGGCCCCTGACTCAGCAGCATGGAGCTGGTCCAGGACACCTCCCGTCCTCCACTGGTCAAGGTGAAGGGAGTCCCGCTCATCAAGTACTTTGCAGAGGTGATGGGGCCACTTCAGAGCTTCCAGGCCTGGCCTGATGACCTGCTCATCAGCACCTACCCCAAGTCTGGTAAGTGAGGAGGGTCACCCTGTTCCCCCGCTGGGACTGCAGTCCCCACCTTGGTCACCAGGGCCCAGCCCTCCATCCTGCTAATATCTGCTTCTCTCTCTTCCAGGCACCACTTGGTTGAGCGAGATACTGGAGATGATCTATCAGGGTGGTGACCTAGAGAAGTGTCACCGGGCACCCATTTACATACGCGTGCCCTTCCTTGAGTTTAAATGTCCAGGGGTTCCATCAGGTATGTGGCAGGATCCAGGGGCAAAAGATCTTAAAGAATGTGGCTCTGGCTCCAGCTCACCATCCTTCTGCTGTCCGCACCTTAGGTCTGGAAACTTTGAAAGATACACCTGCCCCTCGGCTCCTCAAGACACACTTGCCCCTGGGCCTGATTCCCCAGAGTCTGCTGGATCAGAAGGTCAAGGTGAGTGGCAGTGGAGGCCACTAGGCCATTCCAGCTTTGGTCCTGTTCTGCAGGGAAAGTCTCTTCAAGCTTTGTCTCTGCACAAGTGGGAAGGCCACCTGCCCTCACTGTGGCAGGGCCAAGACGAGGAGGAGAGCAAGACTCTTCAGTGCAGACCTGAGGGCAGGGGAGCCTGGTGCTCAGAGGCTCACAGAGGGGCTAGAGGCTCCTCTGCCTGCCTTGTTCTCCATCTGGGAGTGTGGTGGAATCCCAGGGGTCAGATTAGGATGAAGTACAGCTCCAGGGACCAGCCAGGAGTCTCCCATCAAAGCTGAGTTCAGATCCCAGCTGCTGTAGCCATCCCTGAGGTCTCCAGCTAGTCAGCCTCAAGGCCTCAGTGTGTTCCCTTGTCAAGCTGAGAGGGGACCCCCCCACAGGGGTGCTGTGAAGGGGGCCAGGCAGGCAGGAGAGAGGCAGTCCTGGGGTGTGTGCGTGTGGTAGTGTAGCTGACAGAGGGTGTCATCTGCCCCTGCAGGTGGTCTATGTTGCCCGCAATGCAAAGGACGTGGCTGTCTCCTATTACAACTTCTACAAAATGGCCAAGTTGTACCCTGACCCTGGTTCCTGGGACAACTTCCTGGAGAAGTTCATGGATGGACAAGGTGGGCTCCAACCTGGAGGAAGGAGAGGGCTGGAGCTGAGGACGGCCACCTAAAACTCTTACCAAATCCTTCTGGTCCCCTTCCCCAGTGTCCTATGGGTCATGGTACCAGCACGTGCAGGAGTGGTGGGAGCTGAGCCGCACCCACCCTGTGCTCTACCTCTTCTATGAAGACCTGAAGGAGGTGAGATCCCCTTGCTACCACTCCATCCATGTCCTACCTGGGGAACAGGAACCTCAGGGGACCTGACAAGGCCCTCAGGACCCTCCCCATTGGCAGGCCCACCCAGCCCAGGACACCCCACACTGCCTTCCCATCCAGGACTGTAGAGAGAGCTCAGCTCAGGGCCCAGCACAGTCCTTATCTCCTAACACCTGGATCAGCTACACATGTGGTCTTGGGTCAGCTGTTTGTTGTTTTCATATTCCCCTGCACAAGGCTGCGCCACACCTGGGGCCACAGTTCTAAAGGAAAACTGTCCCTCCTTTCTCCTAAGGCACTAAGCAGGGCTCACTCCAGGACTCTAAGGCAGAGAGCTAGTAGTTTTGGTCCAGGGAAAGAGGGTGAAGCAGCTAGGGCTGGGAATTTTTGAAATGGAAGGGGCCAGCTCCCCCCATGTGACACCAGAGAGGGGACTTCTCGTGTGTTTGCTCAGGAAGCAATCCAAGCCCCCTCTGAAGAGCTTATGTCTTGCTTCAGAACCCCAAAAGGGAGATTAGAAAGATCCTGGAGTTTCTGGGGCGCTCCCTGTCAGAGGAGACAGTGGATCACATCGTCCAGCACACATCCTTCAAGGAGATGAAGAAGAATCCCATGGCTAACTACAGCACCATACCAACTGAGATGATGGACCACAGTATTTCTCCCTTCATGAGGAAAGGTGTGTGCAGGCCAGGGTGGGCGGCTGCAGAAGGGAGGGTGGAACCCAGAGCCTAACCTGGGCCACTTCAGGCCACCTATGTTGGCAGGTACTCAGGCCTCCTCTTTCCCCCCGCCCCAGGCATCACAGGAGACTGGAAATCCATCTTCACTGTGGCTCAGAATGAGCACTTTGACGCCCACTATGCTGAGAAGATGGCAGGCTGCAAGTTCAACTTCCGCTGGCAGCTCTGAGTGGTGTCGTGGGGAGCCACTGCAGCGGGGAAGCGTGGACACAAGCCTGACCCATGAATGTATAAAGAACTTGAAAAAGTTACATTAAAAAAATAACCCAATTAGGAGATTGGTTTGTGACTCAGAGGTAGAGCGCTCATCTAGCATGCGTGAGGCACTGGGTTCGATCCTCAGCATCACATAAATATTTTTTTAAAAAATGTGGGGCTGGGGTTGTGGCTCAGCGGTAGAGCGCTTGCCTAGTGCATGCAAGTCCCCTGGTTCGATCCTCAGCACCACATAAAAATAAATAAATAGAACAAAGGTATTGTGTCCAACAACAACTAAAAATAAATATTTTTTAAAAATGTGTCCATCTATAACTAAAAAATAAATATTAAAAAATAACCCAATTAATAAATGTGCAAATAAACTAAATAAATGACTCTGAAAAGAAAAAATACAAATGGCCAACAAATATATGAAGAAATAGTCAACATCTTTAGTAATTAGGAAAATGCAAGTCAAAACTACATTGAGGACTGGGGTTGTAGCTCAGTGGTTCAGTGCTTGCTTAGCATGTGTGAGGCACTAGGTACGATTCTCAACAGCACATATAACTAAGTGAAATAAAGGTCCACTGACAACTAAAGAATACTTTTAAAAAACTACGTTGAACATTCATCTCATTCCAGTTAGAATGGCAGCCATCCAGAATACAAACAATAATAAATGCTGGAGAGGATGTGGAGAATGAGGAACACTTTTACATTGTTGGTGGGACTGTACAGTATTACAACCACTGTGGAAATCAGTATGGAGTTTCCTCAGAAGACTAGGAATGAAATCACCATATGGCCCAGCTAATCCTCTTCTCAGTATTTATCCTAAAGAAATAGCATACTTCAGTGAGACATGCATACCCATGCTTAAATCAGCACAATTCACAATAGACAAATCATGGCACCAGCCTAGGTGTCTGTCAATGGATGAATGGATAAAGAAAATGTGGTATATAAACACAATGGAATTTTTTCAGCCATAAAGAATGAAATTATGTCATTTGCAGGACAATGAACTGTATTTAAGAACATCATAATGTTAATATAACATATTAAGTGAAATAAGCCAAACTCAGAAAGTCAAAAGTCTTGTTTTCTCTCATATGTGGAAGCTGCATAGGAAAAAGGTGGGGGGTGAGGAGTTCAGGGGAGGTTGATCTCAGGAAAATCCAAGGGAGATCAGTAGAGTAGGGGAAGGGGACCATGGGAGGGAAAGGAAAGGAAAGGGAAGGGAAAAACTGTATTGTTCTACTGTATGCATCTATGGATATGTAACAATGAACCTAACCATTGTGTACACTTATAAAGTACAAAAAAAAAATACAGGGAAAAAGAAGGTTTAGCTTCAGCAGGTGTGGGAGTGGGTGGAGGCTCACAGGCCACGCCCTCCTTCTCTTTCCCTTCCCCAGGGACATGATCCTCATCATGCAGGGCTTTTGGTCTGTGATGGCCGCCCTTTGGGTAAGAAAGGAGACCAGGTCTGCTGGCTTACAGGTGAAGCCTAAGGACTGTCCCCTGTCTGGACTGCCCATTGCTCTAGTCCTCCCTGCTAGCCTGGCAGCACCCACGTGCTTCACATTGCCAGAATCTCTGCCTGTCACTGCCACCACTACCCCAACCTGGCCCAAAATCATCAAGCAAGGCCCATTGGAGATAATGACCATGAAGAGGACACACAGGCTCCCACTGGGCCTTAAACAATGAGGCAACCTGGATTTAAGGTGTTTGTTGAAGAACCAGACAGCTCACACCCTTGAGTTGCTCTGACCCCACTTGTCGTATTCCTCGCGACTAAAACACTCAGGGTCACTCCAGGGGAACTGGGCTGCACAAAATAACCACACAAGGGACAGAGATACCTTTTCCTTTGGAGTTCTGTGATGGGTCCTCTGACCTTAAGGGTCTGAGAGAGAGAGAGAGAGAGAGAGAGAGAGAGAGAGAGAGAGAGAGCGCCAGTGCTAACCCCTTTTATTGAGGAGAAGCTATTCAAATGAGGCAAGGGGTCAGGTTTCAGGGGCTGAGTCTAGCTTCGTGATGTCCCCTGTCAGCAGGTTGACTGACATCTAGGGAGGCCACACCCAAAGGCAGAGCAGGAGAAAGAGACACACAAAGGGCGTTTCCATGGAACATTCTATCCCAAACAGGGCAAAAGGGTAGAATGACAAAGGAATAGGTGAGTATAGCTCCTGAAGACATGCCTTCTACTTCCTGGGCTGGGACAACACCCAAGTCACCAGGAAATGTAGTGATCAGTCAGAGCCTCTTGCTCCAGGATGGAAGGCGTGGGTCATTCAGAGTGACCCCACACTCCCTTCTAACCTGGGAAAGGTAGTGCTCACGGGTCCTCGGACCCACCACTATCAACAGTCCTTTCTCTTGTGTGGAAGGCTCTTTCCTAGACCTTCAGAGTTGACCACGTGCCACTCTCTTGGGGAGGTCTCCCCTGGCTCCATCAAAAATTATAGCTCTTCCTTGTGGTCGGCCTGTTTCTCCAATGTATGAGTTTATTGTGGTTCTGGGGATAGAAATTTGAGCCACTCTGTCACTGAGAACATCCCCATCATTTTTTATTTTGCATGGTCTTGCTAAGTTGGCTAAAATGGCCAAGAACATACGATCCTCCTGATTCCGCTGACCCGGTCGCTGGCCTTGCAGTTGTGTGCATGTAGACTGGCCTGCTGTTACCAAGCAACAATCACTTGGGTGAAGCATGTGTTCTTGTCTCAAATAGAACAAATTTTATTATCTTGAAACCTGCTTCCCCACTCTTCAGTAAAGTCCAGGAGGGCAGGTCTTGTTCACTTTCAGAACAGAACACAGAGCACAGAGCAGATGGTCAATCAATACCTAATAAATTAACAGATGGAGGCCTGGCTTCTACTGACTCCTCAGTAAATGTGAGTTACCACCTTTCTACTCTTCCCCACCTGCCACCATTTACTGGGTAAAGACAGTCCCCTGTGTTGCCACATCCCGGCTGTCCCTAAAGACCCATGTGATCTGCCTGGCAGAGGAATTTCTTTAGGAAGACC